>NC_134288.1:10510606-10816898 GCF_949628215.1 Phalacrocorax aristotelis | reverse complement strand
TGCCCTGCTGTTGAAGCAGATGATCTGTCACCCCGGTCTCAAAGATGGTCCTGCCAGCACTCCTGTCATCAGCCTCGCCTTCCACGGGCACAGCACTCATTTATGAACACTCTTATTGTACCACTTCACTCTTCCCCATCACACTCCAATTATAATGTAGCAAAGGAGCAAACACCTTTTTTTTTTCCTTTTCCCAGATGCACTTTTATTTTCTCTAAGAATGCCACATTGTTGGCTCAATATTGTAAACTGACTTCAGAGGCACGTTGCCAAGTGCTGGAGCAGCAGAGGTTTGGGTCACGGTTTCTCAAGCGCCAAATATTTTCATTTCATCCATAAAGTGGATTAATGACCTCGGCATGCCCCCAAAAGGCAGGGAAAAGTGGGGAGAGGTGGGTCCCCGAGGTGTGCTGCCACAAGAGGGTTGGGGTGCTGGGGAGGGGACAGCATGCCTGCTCTGCCCAGCAGCCAGCCAGACCTGCAGGAGAAAAACAAGCTCGCAGCCAGGCAGGAGATAGGATGTCAAGTACCTCTTAGCGACAGCAGAGTGAATCTCAAGGTGGAGTGTGTGCTTTCTCCAGGGCAGAAGCAGCTGCCATCAAGCACAGTGGAGGTGGCAGGTTGCCCAGGGCACTCACCTTTTCTTCTCCTGGGAGGTCTGGAGCTGGGAGCCATCAACTCATCCAGAAAATTAACATGTGGGAGCCTGCACGCCCCTCCGATGGGCTGACAGCACTCTGCACACAGGATACAGATAAGACTTGCCATAGAATTGACAGTACCCTCTGGGGCTTTCCTATCCCCCTTGCCCCAGGCGCTGGACACACTCCTTGTGCCCCCACGCCAGGCAGGCCCCAGCAGGCAGCAGGGGGCTCACACTGGCTCTGCTGTGCACAAAGCCACCACCAAAGCACCCAACTCATTCTCCAGTTATCTAGCCTCTCCCCAGCAGGGCTGGAAACACATGCTAGCCCCTCCAGAAATGGCAGCAGGGCATTCCCATGCTTGTCCATGCTGTGGCAGGACTGGGGACATGGAGTACAGAGGGCTGGTGATCCCACATGAGCCACACGCTGGAGCCACCCCAGCTGCATGGCTCACTCACTCCTGTGGGCATTAAGTAGTCCTTGCTTCTCCCTCCCACTGCTGCTTTTAGGGAAATGAAAGCTCAGTAGCGCTGGAAAGGCTTTGGAAAAACCAATAAACTTGTCACAAGGAGACAGGCGGTGAGTCAGGGGACCCTGCAGGAGGGAGCCCATGGGGACGGGCGATGCCAGCAGTAGCAGTGATTCTGCAAGCAGACGTTATGGCTCCTCTGCAATGGTGGAGGGCTGACAGCAGCAGAGCAACCCCCAGACCCAAATCCTGGGGTTTCTCCCTGCAGGAAAGTCACTATCTTGCAAAATCCATGCTCACAGTGGACAATCATGTGGAAGCATATCACCCTCCTTTGGGGAGAGACCATCACTGCATCCTCGTGGCCACAGGCAGCCCCTGGGGCCAGCGGTTATTGCTTCCAGTGGGTCTGCCTTGGCTTTGATGGAAATCACCACCACATGTCAAAACATGGGCAGGGAAGAGGGTAATTCGGAGGTTGTTTTTGTGACTTTTGTTCTGTTATTTTTTACAGTGGCTGTTCTCCAAGTATTAAACAATTGGCCGACCGGGGGATACCGCTGTGAGGTCAGAAGTTATATTGATGTTTCAGCTTTCCCAGCAAGGCTGGGATTCACCAAGGAAGCAGGAAGGATTAGATACCTCTTTCCCAGAGGAGTCCATAAAGAAGCAGAGACGTCCCATATTGCACGGCCAGACCAAATGCACCCTAACGAAGCTGTGTCTACCCAGATGCTGCAGCAGGGTTTTTCTGATCGTTATAAATGATCGCAATGGATAGAGAAAGACAGAAAATCAGCTTGGACCACAAATTCAGGTGGTCACGCACTAGAAAAAGGTTATTTTTAGCCAGAGAATAGAAGATATTTCCCTCTGTTAAATTGCCTTCTGGTCGGTATTCAAAGCCCCGTGGCCCCTGCAAGCAGAACAGAAGTCAGAGAGCAGAGTCTTTGTCCTGTGACTTCATTTCACGCTAGACTCAGCAGGAGAGCCTTCCCTCAGCACTGCGCGGGTTTTGGCAAGCTCTCGGTTTTCACACCCACTCAAGCAAAAGTGTATTTTCTAGCAAAGGAAAGTATGTCAGGCCATTGATTTCTTGGGCAACTGCACTGCAGAATAACGGCGCTAAACTCAGTGATGCATTAGGCTGTTGGCTGCAAACCAAACACCTAGTAAAAAATGCTGTAAAAACAATGTTTTGTTTTCCTGGTATATTTGGAGAATAACCTGCCCACTCTTAGGCCTCCCCTTCTGTCCTTGGCTACCCCATGCCAAATAGGAGGGATGGTGTCACTTGGGCTCCCTTGGCATCACTTCACAGAGGGATACTTCCACTGAAAATTAAACAAAGCAGAGAAAAGGCAAAATTATATGACGTGTTGGGAAGTGGCATCCGCAGGCACGGGGAAGTGAGGAATTATACCCAGAGGTACAGCCCAGGGACCCTGGTCTGCCCAACATCCAGTGCCGCTGCTGGGAAGACGTCGGCATCCCATCTGTGCAGAGCCGGAGGGAGCCTGAGCCGCATGCAGAGTGGGCTCAGGCACCAGGACGCATCCTTCTCGCCATGTACTGTCAGCACCGGCCTGGGGTCAAACCATGACCATCCACAGGCTGGCGAGCAAAAGCTTGTGGCCCCTACGGTGAGGAGCTCAGTGCAGGAGCCTGATAGATGAAAGGACTGCAGAAGGCGGCAGACGGCTACTGACACCTTTGTCCGGAAGGATTTCCAAGCTGGCTCTCAGTAGCTGCGCTATGAATATCCAAAGAGGATAACGTCAGCCCTGGCTCTGGGAAGCAGCAGAGAATCGATAAAGAGGCATCCGATTTAATCACCTGCCCTAATAGCTTTGCATCTGACAGAGGCATGCAATGAAAGAGCAGCACCAAACACCGGTAGCTGCTATGAGCTACCAAGCAAAGAGCCAGCTCCCCCCTTAGGGAGCGGCAGAGTCCTGCTAACACGCTAATGACAGCAGCCCATCCCTCCTTGGGACTGACGAGGGCTGAACAATACCTTGTTTTTCATTTTATGCTGCATTCAATTAGTAGGTGTATCTTTGTATGCCTTTGCAGTGCCTCTGATAGAGTTTGAAGCTTGGCTGCGTTCCTAGCAGGAGCACCATGCTTAGCAAACATCTGAAGCCTTCCGCAAATTTTGACCCTTTGTGTTCCCCGTAGCTCACAATGTCCTGGGATTTTGAATGCTTTGATTATGAGCATGGTGAGTTTTCGCTTCTGGCTTCTCCCCCTAGACAGGTTTGGCCAGATGGAGATACACGATCACAAGAGCAATGGTTGGCACTGCTTCTCCATCCATTCCACTTTGATTTGCAAATGCTGAATAACAGGAAGCAATTGGCTGGCAAGACTTGGCCACCATGGGCTCCATCTGCAGACAGGGGCACCTAAAATGCACCCATCCATCAAAAGAAGGAAAGGGCAAGACCACCTGCAGCCCCGTGCACTTGGCTCTGATGATCCATGTACTCAACCAAACTGCAGCAAGCAGATTTACTTCAGTCAAGACATGTAAAGGCTGAATTTGCTGGTTTCACAGGGCAAATTTTACAAATCCAACTGAATTACCCCGGAAAGGTTTGTCTACAGGAAAGCTTTTCCATGAAAATCTCTCCAAAGTGGCCTAGATAGAGATACCAACCCAGACATATATGTACCGTCGCATCTAGCAGTCGCTGGAGGATTTGCCCAATGACAAACTGGATCCCTGCACAATTCAGCCACTCTCCGTGTCGCAGTTAGGTGATGGTTGGAGGGACCACGCACCTTGCCCATGTCATCACTGCCCACCTCAAGCCCCTGAGCCTCCCAGGCTCCTCTCCCAAAAACCCAGTGCATCCCAGCACCACAGGCTTGCTCACACACAGGGAGAAAACCACTTAAGTGGAAGGGCAAAAGGAAGATTCTCCAGCACCAAGAGACAGCACTGGTATAGATGTTTTAAGACAGTCATAATTTCTTTAGAGAACATTTCCAGGCATGCCTGGATAAATTATTCACAAAGAATAAGAGATGAACCCATCTGGAAAAAAGGAGAAAAGGCCATGGGGATCAGGCCAGCAGCTTTTTCCTGTAATGCTATTGCCAGCTTGCAACGTTTGTGTTTACTCTGTAAAAGGATATAGCAATTACTTATATTGGTTTAATGGAAAGGGGCTTCATAACATGAAATAAAACATGAACAGATTGTGAAGCAGAGAATAATGCCATACTCCTGGGTAGGCAGGGCAGTAGGAAGGGGGGAACCCACCTCACCCTTGCAATAATAAAGAAAAATCTTAGGACCAACCCAGCTCATTTTTACTCCATTTCCATGTTAGCACTAAGAACATTAAAATTCTGTTGCTATTTTTGAGAAGAAAACATAATTCAGTAATGCTTGTTGGAAATATCATTAGGATAACAGTCACCCCTGCAATGTTTTATTGCAGGCATTTACTTCCACACTGCCATTCACAGTGATTACTCCCCAAATTACTTCTAAACGTCCAAACTACGAAGGGAAGGAGTTAGTCTAGCACTGGGATTGATTGCTGTGGTTTCTCTCGCAAGACTAATAAGAATATATCTATCTCTTTTGCAGCATTTTGCTTAAAGAGGTTCTGGAGCACTTGATGAAGCGGGGTAAATGCTCCTCCGAGACAGCAGAGCTGACTGCAAAGATGTGACCCGTCACCCCTCCGGTGAAGCCAAGCAAATCAGAAGGATGACCCACTAAGCGCCTGTTAAAAAGTCATTTCTCTGTTATGAATGTACTTAGAAGGGGGGGGGGAACCCCTAAAAACTAGAATTCACACAAGAAGTTGAAGAGCACATCTCACAGCAGTGTTAGATAACAAACACCTGGGATTTCTGCTTCTTTAATCAACATTTAGTACAGGTTTAATAATGTGGATTAAGAGCAGGCAGGCAAAAGGAGTTTGGGCCATGACAGGAAAATAAAGTAGATAAATGCACTAATTGCAGCTCATCTGACAGCTCTGCTTTTTCCTCTACAGCTGGGGCTCCAGATCTAATATTTATACATTAAGCAGGATTGATTCCCTGGGATAAAGCTTGACTCCGCATAGGGCGACAACAGCTGATGGATGGGCATCGTATCTCACCAAATCCCAGCAGATTGCTTTCTTCAGGTACTGCAAATTGAAAAAGAATCTTGCAGCAGACACTGGCTGTTTACAGCAAGGAGGACTGGATCTACCTGATTTCACAACACATTTGAGCAGGGTAGCTTTACAGTCTGAAGTAGCAACAGTTGCTTTATGTATTTGTGTGTTTCAGAGGGGGAAAATGGGCTCCATCCTTCTGGGAAGTTCCTGCCCAAACAATCTGTATATAAATAAGAGGCCCCAGACTGGAAATCTGTATCTCGACCACATCCCACAAAGAAAAGAGCTAAAAATGGAGAAGACAGATGCTGATGGATACAGCCCCGCAGACGTCAGCATGCAGCAGCTCTGCCTTGCCTAGAACGAGGGCAAATGGCAACATCCACCCAGCTCAGCAAGCGACCATTGCCCCCAGGGTGGCAATGTCCCCCTAGGTGGGGGACACCCCGAGGCTTTAACTGTGCAGCTTCATCTGATTTATCCAGAGATCCCCTTGTCAAGGGTACAGAGACTACCATCCCTGCAGCTCAGTTTTTTCAATGGCTCCATCAATTCAGACACTGTTAAGCCAGGAGAGGTCTCACCAAAGCCTATTTCCCTGCATTTAGGCAGCCAGCGTGCATTTTGGCTTTCCTGCCCAGTTTCTTGCCAAGCAGTGTGCCCAAAGGGGCCTGCTAAAATGTTTGCTTCCGTTTAGTGTTTATGCAAAGAAACAGCGAAATCTAGGGTGGCCTCAGCCGGTTGTGCAACTTGAAGGGGAGGCCTTGGGGGGGCTTTATCCAAGGCAAATCCCAGGCAGATAGCATCGTACTGGACCACAGAAACCAGCTCCCTGTTGTTATATGTAACCACAGCATCTGCAGACCCTTTCGTGCAGTAATCAATCACAAGGAGACTTGGTGGCAGGGCCCTGGCAGGGATGGAGTGTGTCAAAGTTCCTGAGCTCATGCATTTCCGCAGAGAGCAGGATTTAACAAGTAGAAAAGCATAAATTGAAATAACCCACAGCAGCCAAAGCGCTGACCCAGCAAATTCAAAGAGAAGCTTTTTCGTTTGTTTGTTTGGAAAGAAAAGCATGCAGAAAAGCAATTGTTCCTGAAGCTCATTGCTGACAAGTTCATCATGGGTGCTTCCAGTCCATCGCTGATAGAGAGGAGATTAAAATGAATGAGTGAAATCACTTTGCTCCTCTGGGCTATCAGCTGTGCTCAAGAGTGGACTTCTTCCCCTTGAGAGCCATCGCAGAGGACACACACTGGTTAATTCTCTACACTCCGCTCTTTGCAGAGTGCTGTTGTTATGAACACACTCTCCTGAGTGGCTGCCAATAAACATGAGCTACCTAAACCCAGGAGAAATCTAGAAATAAGCCAGCCTCTCTGAGTGATTTCCCCTGCAACTTTTGCCAACATTTCAGAAAGAAATCCTCCCGGTCAGCTCCTGAGCCAGCTTTGGAGAGAGCAGAACCCTTTCTACCCTCCTGCTTTCCTTCCTCTGCCTGAAGCGCAGTTGCACCCACTCCCCTGGGAAAGGTGGCCCTCAAAGGGGTTGAGTACAGCAGACGTGCTAGGCACTGACAAAGCCCTTACCAGATCAGCTCTAGCTTTTTGGTATCTCTGCTTTCTGCATTAGCCAAGAGAACTGCTGTGCTCCCAGCTGACGCTCTTCTCCTCCTAAAGCTGCAGGGAGACCGTGATGGGAGGCTGCAGAGCCTGGCGGGGCAGCGGGTGTGTCCCACGGCAGAGCTGGCCGAAATCATGTGCAAGCCAGTGCACTGATGGGATTGCTTGGAGGCCAGGCATGTAGCTAGGAGCTGGCGCAGCCCATTCAGTTGGTCCTCGCTAAACTGGAGCACTTCAGCTCTGCTGAAGTCTGCTAGTCCTACCTTGCGGCTTCCACCAAGCCAAGGAAAGGAGGCCAGGCGCTGCCAGACTGAGATTCAGCTCTTCTCTAGCGAAACTAGCCCTCATTTTCAGGAGCATTAATTTCACAGCATGTGCAAAACAGTGTGAAATGTTATTACAGTCCTGTGTCCACCCATGCCTGCAGTGCACAGAGGAAGGGATGCTCATGACAGAGCTGCCAAAATGGACCATAGGAACCTCCACTGCCTGCCCAAGGGTCGACCATGCCCCTGCAGACTGAGGATTTTTGCTGGTTTTCCAGCCAATAAACCCTCTCCTTAGTGAACCTGCTCTTATGATCACATTTGTGCAAGCGAGAGCTGGACATGTGGGGATGTAAGGATGGGTAATTAGCAGGCGGGTATCCGTGCGTTGCCGGACCACCAAGCAGCGTGTGTGGCACTCATTGATCAAGGCTTCTCTCTAAAATCCCTGCAGCTACCTGAGATGCATTGGGAATGCCCAGCCTGCGCTTTACACCATAGTTTGTACTAGGCAGAGAGTTTGCTAGATAATTTCTGAAGGTGGTTGCAGTGTGCTTTGGTGCCAAGGGGATTTCAAGCCTTCACTCATATCCTGGCCTCTCCGAGTGCCCTGAGCTACCTGGCATATCCCCTAGCCCACATTCGTAATTTGCAGAAAAGAAAGGCTCAGGCCTTGCACAGCTTTGCAAGCCATTGTGTCCCAGCCACAATGCTTCCCGAAGCCCTGCACCCAGCCCTACTCCCCGTCCCTGCCTGGTCCCCAAAACCAGTTCCCTCTGCTCAGCCGGCTGGGCTCTCCAGCTGGGCTCCTAGTGAGGAGAAACCCGGACTCCCAGGCTGTGAGTCTCGACCCAGAATGATTTTCATTCTGTCTCTCCCAAAGGCGCAGAGTGGGACAGGCCACACAGGCGCTGAGCAGCCCGGAGGTCGTTGGAGTCAGAAGAAAATGAGACAAAGCATTGCTTGCAAAGTTAATTCGAACCAACCGGCGCCTGGCAGAGCAGGCAGGAGAGCCTGTCCCACAGCGACAGCCAGTGTTTTCCAGGGATACCACAGAGCTGGGATGCTAGCAGGGAGGGTAGAGCAGAGGACATAGTCAAAACATTTAGGCATAATTATTTCAAGAGTGTTCCAGACATGTGAAGACGGGCTGTGGCACACGCGCTGGGCATGTGCCCTCATCTGTGTGTGCAGCCTAACGCTGGCAGAGGCACGGTGAGGGCAGGAGGGCACCAGGAGAGCCCTACAGGTGGTCTGTAGAAAGCTGGCCTTGGTCCCTCTTGTGGGCAGTGCTAGTGGCAGAGAAACATGGCATCCTACATGGTTTATTGCAGTTGTTCAATGTGCATCCTCTTTCCAGACTCCACTGCTCTCTTTTTATGCCTAATTAATGGAGTTTTATTATTTTGCGTAATACAATAGCTGTAATAAAGAAGCAATTACTCTGGATGGAACTTGCACTTAGGGAAAAAATGTATTTCAGGACTAGTAAGGCACATCTCACCATGAGTTGCTGGACAGGGAGCACTGAGAGGTGCAAAGAAAGCAGATAAGTACCAGGTGGCTGGATCCAGGGCCAGGCAGCTCTGGGGCAAGCTGTGCTCCCAGCTCCATTGGCCAGAGCAGATGCAGGAGAGATGCCCAAAGTATCCTAACAGCTGGGTTAAACAGCCAGGAAAGGAGCCCCAAAGCCACACACAAAACCTGGGAAGTAACAGCAGGTCCCTGGGCCAGGATATCAGAGCAGATTTTCTGAGGGCAAGGGAGAGAGATGGAGAGTTTGAGTCTGCTGGGGCAGGGAAATGGCAGAGCCAAAAAAAGATGCTGGGCATCCAGGCGAGGTAAGCGATGCCTGGGGATGTATCTTGCTGCTAGCAGGATCTGTGTGGTAAAAGTTATCTTTCCAGCATCTCTCCTGCTTTTTTTGGCTCTCTTCCCCCAGCTCCCCTATTTGTGCAGGGACCCATCCTCACCCCAGGCAGGTAAAATGCCTAGCACGATGCTCGCTGCACATCACGGAGGGCTTCAGTGCAGGACAGGGGAAAGCAGAGCCTCCCGCCAGCCACCCCTGCTTGCAACACCACGAGGACGCAGCCCAAATTACCTGGTTCATCCCAGCCCCTCATGCCAGCATACAAGGGAAATCCCAGGGGCTGCTGCAATTGGCTCTAAACCACTGGCCCTACCAGCTGGTTTGAATTTTCCTTGTGTTTGCGAAAGAAAGAAAAAAAATTAAATGGCCTTTTAATACTTATTCAGCATCGCTCTGAAGGCTTTTTTAGCTAAACAAAAACATATCACCAATGCCTTGCCGGTTTGCATTAATAGCCCAAAGGGGAGTTAAAGCTGGCTCAACTCATGTGTCAAATACCCCAGAGAGCTCAGCAAAGGCGGCCAGGCACTGTGCATGGGCCGGGAGCTCTGACAGCCCTTCCTTGGTTTATTCCCAGCTTGCTGATGCTGCTTGCCAGCTGCTGAGCCTGTGCTGCCCGCCCAGCACTGCTCCTGGCCCGGGCTAGCTGACCGCCCTGATGGTGGAGCTGGCCTCTCAGCTCCAGCTCGTAAAGGTCTGCATGTACCTGGGAGGTTTGGTGTGAAGATAACAGCTCTTCTTGTCTTAAGGCCAATCTCACTGAAGCTTTGTGCAGCGATAAAGCTCCAGGTGCCAGGGCTGCTCCCAGGTCCTGTATGGCCCTGCCTTCCCCCAGGAGCGTGAGTTGGGTTCACAGCAAAGGGCAGAGGGTCCCAAAACACGCCTGGCAGCACAGTATCAATGCAGGCTGCAGCAGGTGGATCAACCCCATCTGCACCATGAGGAGATGGCACAAAACCCCACAGCAGCACCACCCATCCTCCTGCCAAGGTTTCCCTTCACACCCTCTTCTCCCAGTGCTGCCAGAAACAGGGCAGAGCTTCCCAGTGCAAATTTACTTCCTGGGAAGGTATAATGAATTTGTGCAAAGTTCAGCATGACTACAGTTCATTTTGGCATCTCTCTTGACCCAGCACAGTGGAAGGACCCATCTCCCTGTTTCTGGCCCATGTACCCAGAGATGTGCAAGTTCTCCTAAAATGCATCAGGTCAATACTATTCACCAAGCTCAGCTCATTCTGCATCTTTATGCCAGCTGGCCGCAATCTCTTCCCTTTTCTTCTCAGGCTTTGTCAGGTTTAATTAAAATTCCTATATACGGCTAGTTTTTTCACTCAGGCTATTATCTCCCATGTGTCCTACTCCCTGCCTTGTAGAGCTCATTTCATTAGGAATCCATCTCTTGCTGAATGAAGCCATATTTAGGAGGCAATACCTGGCCTGTGTTTGCATTTGAATGGTCTACTCATGTGTCCCCACGACAAGACAGATGTCCCAAGAATGCATTCTCAGTGTTTCCAAGGATAAATTGGGTTTCAGATTGAGATGCACCTGCTATGCATTTATTTCCATCGAAGCAATGGTTTGATTCACTGCAGAAAATTACAGTCAGGAAGGAGGAGGAGGTGGAGGTGAGCCTGCCCTGCCTCTGCATTTATCACTGTCGGAGTTGCAGGTCACACTGCCCAGCACATGCTGGGACCCAGATGTGCCCACCCTGGATTTGTGTTTTACCCATCCTGAAGAAAAACAGAGCTTCTCTCTTCCTCGTTCCCTGGGAAATTAGATCTCACATGGAAATGGCATTTGATGATGCCTTCTCTGGTCTCACACATCAAACCTCTGGGGGTTCCCCATGGTGCCTCTCTGATCTGGCAGATTCAAAGCAGGACCAGGGATGGTCTGCCGGGGAAGAAGGATGAACCCTCCAGAAGAGAGGGAGATGGAGAAGAAGAGCAACAAACAGCTTTCAGAGGAAGAACCCCTAGAAGAAAAAGCAGCAGAGAGGCTGATTCACTTCCCATGGCCATGGGCAGCTACACCAGGGCCTGCGAGGCAGAGCAGCGCTCCCACGGCAGCTAGCCATTGGGCTGGTGACAGGTACAAAGTCACCCAGCCTTGCAGGCCAGCAGCCACCAGGTCCTCAAGGTGTTCATGTGGGTCTTCAGCACACTCAAAGGGAGCCTTTCCCATTGCATGCTCCTCACATTTCCATCCTTCCAGAAAATAAGCCAAGGCTGAGCCAGAGCAGTTGACTCCATGTTCGTGCAACAGGAGCATGTTGCCTCCTGCAGACTCCCAGAAGCACTGCAGAGAGGCTGGACTGACATCCCCAGCCAGCACAGACAACCCCAGAGCCTCCAGCTTCCCTTCAAAAATGGCAAAATCCTCTTGTAATCCAAAAGGGCACACACCAGGCAAAAACATGCAAGGAGGCACTGGAAATCTGGCTCAGCACCAGCCACCTCAGCGTCATCCAGCCCAATGCCACCAATTTCCAGAGACTGGGACCGTCCCAAGCACTGCGTTTCCCAAAAGGCAGCCCAAGGACAGCACACAGAAGCTGGGGAGCAGGGGCATCAACAACGTGTAACAACACTGTCCCATGAATGCTAACTGAGCCACACATCTTCATGAAGCTCTACAAGCAAAATATGTCTCTTTTCTAGAGCCTTAAAGCAAAACATTTAAGTCTCTAGCCCCACAGAAATGGCAAAACAATGACTGTGTTGGGAAAAAAGCAAACTGGAAAAGTGAAAAGAGCACAGGGAAAGCAACTGGGAAAGTGGCACTTTTTATGTTTAGTCCCCAAGCATCAGTCCCTTCATCACAGGCCTGCAGCTTGCCCTAGCTGAGACATGAGATGTTTTGCAGCCAGGGCAAAATGGAGCTGTCTCAACCAGCACACACAGGTTGCTGAAACAATAGGGACAAAAAAGGTGACATTTTTAGCACTTCACCCCTTGCATGTGGTATTCAGGATGGGGGAACCCCTGTGTCTTGCAGGACCTTGCAGGTAGCACCAGCCAAGAGCAGGGGTGACCCTCTCCCAACCTGTGATGGAAGGTTCAGCCCCGGCAGTACTAAAATTAACTTCCTATTTTGGAAATGGTCAAATTTGGCATTGAAACATATTTATACTGAAATGTTCGTTCTCAATTTTAAAAGGTGTGTCCATTTAACAGAAAGAAGAAAAAAGGGCAACATCACCCTCCAAGTGGAACAAGACACTCCTTTTGGGGAGGCAGGACCTGCTGTGAATTACATTGAAATAAACAGTTCTTCTCCATTCAGTTGGCTGAAAAGCCCAAAACAGAGCTAAAATTTTAGATCCCAGCTCAACCCCAAGTGAATTTTTCCCTGAATAATTTTAGTTCAGCCACTGAACAAGGAAACTTGTTCTTTACCCACCCCTACTCTGCTGTTCCCAAGATGAAGGGTTGAAAAAAATCTCTCATATGCAGACTCCATCAACAAAGGGGTCTGTGCTGGGTTGGCAAAGGTGCGGGAGAGATGGACCTAGCACCAAAGCAGCCCAAGGCCAGCCCTGGAGCTGCAGCACAAACCCAGGAGACTGTCACAGCAGTAAGCTTCACAAGGTTTCATCTGAAGTCCCCAGGACACCAGCCCTCTCCTGCTGTGGGCAGTGAACTGATGCTAGCAGGAGCTTGCTGGGGTGTGCACCTCAGGCCAAGCGCTTTGGACACAAAACACTTTTTGGGCCCTAATTCAAGCTTGAGCCCAGAATTCAGATATGCTCCAGATATGGAGCAGGGAAGCAACACAGAAGTCCTCGTCTTCCTCCTCCACATCTCAATCCCCATTGTCCTTAGGGGGACACAGGTTCCAGCAGGCTCCTTTCATCCCCATTCCGTAAGCTGAGACACCCACATCCCCCCCGCAGCCCCCTCTCCTGCCATCTCCAGCCATACTGCCCCTCCACACACTCTCTGCTCACAGCAGTAGCTGCTTACTCCTTTTGGCCATTCACTGCTCGTTCCCATCCCATACATTCCCTTCCATTTAGAGATATTGTCAGCTGAGAATTAGAGCTCAGAGGTTTGTTATTTCTAATATAATTCCAAGCCAAAATACGAGGCAGCACTGTTTAGTCTTTCCCTCCGCTCTCATCACTGAAGTATGGCAGCTGAGTCAGCACTCTGCATTACCCAGCGTGGTGCATTCCCCACGGACAGATGGCAAACTCTTAACTCTTCAAGCAGCTCCTAGATATTTTTAATGCCTATTGCTTTTTTGCCTCTGTTTATTTTTCAAGCTGAAATAAGCAGAGTGATGGGAAAAAGAAATCTCTTGCAGAGCGTTGCATCAGAGAGTGGATTCCCATAAGGATTAATTTCGGTGGAAACAGCAAGACCTTCATTTTTTGGCAGGGTGAACTCAGCAAGGGCTGAGTCCTGGATTCCCTGGCACAGCAGAGCTGGTTTCCCGTGCTGAGCGCCTCCAGACCCTCCTTTGGTCTGGCTTCCCTGCCAGCACCTTCCTGACCCCCTCCCAGACCCAGTTTCCTCCCCAAGCAGTGTCAGCCCTCACTGTCTGTGGTGTTGGCTGGAAGGCAAGTAGGGCTGGACAGACCCCCTTCACCTCCCCATTACTGGGCAATATTTGCCATCCTTCCTGACAAGGCATCTCTGAGCAAGCTGCGTCCCAGCCCCCATTCATGCCTGGCGTGGCTCCTGGCTTTGGAAGAGCTTCCTCGTTTTTTCAAGAGCCCAACACCACAAAGACAAGAAGCTCCCCACACCCAGCCTTGTCTGTCCTTCCATACAAACAGGGTCTGGCCACCGCAAATTGCCCTACAAGGGGCAGAGCACAGGGAGCAGCAGGAGCTGTTCTGGAGCAAGCTGGTCTCTCCCTCATGTTGCTTTGCCTTCCTATAAAGCATGAGAGAGCTGCTACCTGCAGACTGCAGGGCACTTCCCTGGAAGATAATGTAATGCTTAACAAGGAACCTTGCTTTTTTAATCGGTATTATTATGTGTTATGTGTCAGAAGAACCAGGTCATCTTTGACTCACCCTAATACCCTGAGCAGCAGAACTCGCTCTTCTGGCTGATGAGTATTTCTTACTTAGTGCTCACACCTGTGAACGAGGCGCTAATGCTAAGTAATATCCAGCAGCAATTTTTGCATTAGGAAGTTGGAGAACATTACCAAAAACTTCCCTACTGTTTTCTCAGGAAAGGGAAGAGCTTTGACAGGTGAGGACAGACATGAAAGCCCATTAGCCTATTTCTCCTTTACCTAAGACAGTAAATGGGTGCTTCGAGGCCTTTTTAGTATAGAAGAGCTAAATGTGCCATGACACAATCAGAAGACCTTATTGATTCAGATAACCACTCAAGACACTTCAAGCGCAGACCATCAGATAGCCAAGAAAACTCCATCCAAAGTGACTTGGGCTTCTTTGAGTTGGCCTGGCACTGATCAGCCAGGTCACCCCAGGGGTGTGGGTGGCTCCATGGAGGCAGAGCTGACCCAAGGAGCACACCGGCGTCTGGCCACACCACAGCACCCCTCCAGGCCGGCGCTGTGGGAAATTTACAGGGATTTGGGAACATAGGAGGATTTCCCATCCAGCGTTTTTAAGGACTTCTGGGGTGGCATCACGTGGCCCAAAGTCAAGTTCTCTGAAATTAGGATTGCGTCACAGATTTGTGTCTCCCGGCAACTGTGCTGTGTTATGTGCTGCAAAGCAAACTGCCCAGGGCCCAGCAGCTATTTTTAACCCTGGGAAGACCACAGCCATAGGACAAATTCCCAGGAAAAACCAAACACCTGGTGCTGCTTTTGCTGTGCCATAGCTGAAACCTACTCAAGACAGTGCAAAAGTGGAGAAATCCCATCTGGGAGGATCTGGGGAATGAAGAAAGAGCACAGCTAGGCAGCGGTAAGGCTGTGTTACTGTCTCCACCCTTAAATCTCAGAGAAGTCAGTAAGACCTTCTTGAACTGAACCCTTACCAAGGAAGAAACTGAAAGGATAACAGCAAGACATGCAGATGTGCTGCTTCTGCAGCCACATTAAAACCATCCTTTGGATCGCTCATCTGGGAAGGGCAGCTCTTGCTAGAGCTGCAATGAGGCACATGGCATGGCCTGGGGGCCCAGAGAGCTGCCGTGAATGTTGGCACACAGGGATGCACTTCAGCACCAGCACGGGGGAGCTGGGGATGAGCTGCTTTAGGAATAAGCTCTTCACATCTCAACATAAAACTGTTGATACACACCTGCCTCACTCCTGCCAGAAGAGAACAAGGAGCCACCTTCATCCTTCTCTGTGAGCAGAGATGAGGCTGGAGGCCAGCATCAATGAATTAATGGGAAGAGAAGTGCCTTTGCTTTTGAACAGAGGCACTGCAGATCTCAGCAGGCCCATCACAGCTTTCTGCTATTGCCTAAACGAATACATTCAGCTGGCAGGGAAATCATAAAGGTGGGCTCTGCCGACACCTTCCTGGGACACCACAGCAGTTCTGCCCTGATTCTCCAGTGTCCCCTTTGCAACACGCTTTCTTGAGGGCTGGTACAGAGTCATTCGGCAGCACATGTCACGTTGGTAGAAACAACCTCCTTACTGCCCACCACAGGGACCAGACCCAAGAGTCCATCCAGCTCCATCATTTCATTAATGCCCATCAGTGCAGCAAGCCCCTGCTGACAGCAGGACCCTGGGGCAGAAGCCATCTTCCCAGCCTCACTCCATTCACAAGCAAAAGCTCTGCTCCCCACTCATTCCCCTGAAACAGTTTCCCATTGCCAGTCCCCATTTAGCAGCTTATTTACCCTCTGAGATAGCTGCACTCCTGCAGCTGTAAGAAAAAGCCATGTCCTCTGTGCCTGGGGCCAGGGCTGTTTATTTGCACTTGAAATCTCATCCATTTGCTGGTCCACCCAAGCCTGGGCAGCACAGCAGGCTGGCAGGGATACAGCATGCTGCTGCCAGCAGCCTGCAACAGGCCCCACATCTCCCAACCTGCCAAGCAGGTACTACTTGGGCACAGTTGGGCAACCTTCGAGCCAAGTCCCACTTTGCCCACCAGCCTCCTCCCTGCTCACAAGAAAGATGTTTTCCCATTTGTGCTAGTTAATAGGACCTTGACTCAAATGCCAGCAGACTGTCTAGCAATGCTGAGAACAGTAACAAGGAAAGCTGCCTCTGACCCCAAAAATTTACGATTAAGAAATAAAACGAGCAACTAACAGGAGGATCCACCTGAGTGGCACCAAGACACAAGGGCTGAGCAGGGCTGCAGCCCTGGCAGCCAGCACAGCCAACAAGCACCGGTGGGAAGTGAGGGAAGGCAGTGGGTGGCTGCAGGCACGAGGGCAGCCCAGAGGGGTAAGGCAGGAGAAACAGGACAGGTGGGCAAGCAATGCCTGAAGCAGCATCTGAGTGGATGCAAGGTGGCCCATAGCAGATTTGTTGAGGCCAAAAAAGGGATATTGCAGCAAGTGGAGGGGATGTGATGAAAGAGCGGGTAGGAGCTTTAGCTTTAGGAAAGGCTTAGCAAGGTTATGCAAGCCCTTGAGGTGGCCAGGATATGAAGACACAGGAGGAGGCAGGAGATGAAGACAGCACTCAGATTCTGGCAGAAGAGCAGTATCCTGGTGTTGCTGAGCTCAGGGAAACACTGAGCTGAGAAGGAGAGGTTAAAAGCTCTGATTTTGCCATGTTGTGCTTGAGCGGGTGGTGAAACATTCACAAGATGTCAGAGAGCTCCTCTGAGATATGAATTTGGACAGGGAGAGGAGAGCCCAGAGTAGGGATGCATGCCTCTGAGTCATCACCATAGAGATGGTATTTGAGTGTAGCTGCAATGAGATTACCCAGAGACACAGCGCAGAAGGAGGGACGTGGCTCCGCAGACTCCCATGGCAAATGAGCCTCTGACAACAGCCTAGCCATTAGCCACTGAGGGGGACGACAGGTGGCCAAAACTGGGACACACTCCAGGCAAGGCTCAGAGCCAGACCACAGCCACGGCCTTGCCTTGCCTCCAAAACCTGATTTGAGCCCTCTTCAGATGTCCATGTCTTCTCCATTGGCCACCCAGGAAATCTAGGTCCCCAAACCATTAGACACCAAACTCAAGCACTTCAAAGGGGACAGAGCTGAGCTTCAGTCCTCCCTCTGCAAAACGGGGAACCCCACACTTGCAGCCCACAGGGGAACCACAAGAAAAAAATCCCAGGACAGTGAAGAGGCCAGTGGCTCCAGCACTGGGGTCAGGGTGAGGGGGCGAGAGGGACCTCAGAGCAGTGAAGAGACACAGCAGCTCCATCGCCACTTGGCCGGGAACAAAACCCCACATGGAGCAGAGCTGATGGAGAGACAGACCTCTTGGCCTCCTCCTCCTCCAGCACATCCTCCTTGATCTCCAGGACCCGAAAGTGCCATGTTTTCTCCCCCTCCATGCAGCGGTAGGAAGAAGGGTGCACATGGTGCTCTGGGCATTGCATCCAAGCACTTTGCCCCCAGGCTTCACGCCCCAAGCTGTGGTTAGTCCTGGAGAGTCTGACCAGAAGGTGGCAGGCTCAACTCGTCCATGGATGATGGCTCTTCTGCAGGAGAGTTTGGCCTTGGGACAAAATCGCTGGTAAAGCACTTCTAACCCATCACCTCAAAAGGAAGCCAGAGCATTGAAGCCCTAGAGGAAGAGGAGAAAAAGACTGTTTGAGCTTCTCTGAAGAGCAACCACAACTTGGGAGAGCCGTTTCTGTAATCAAGGCCAATGCCTATAGGGGACACAGTCGCACTCAACACTGGGGCTAGCATGGGGAGAACAGCCACCCCAGTATTGTAGGAGGCTCTCTGCTCCCGTTTCAGATAACTAACATGAATCAATGGAGGGGAGGGCTACATCTGCATTTCCAGCCATCCCTCCTCACCCCCGATGTTCTGGTCCCTGGGAGAGCATTTGAAAAATTGCAACCGCTATAATTAGAAGTAACACTCACTTTCCAAGAGGAAACTGTGCAAAAGGTTGACTTCCTCTTTAATGTCATTTCAGCTTGTTAACAGCTCCATATCTGCAGCTCCAAGGGTGAGGGGATTTGCTAAGCAGCAGTCTGGATCACTAACAAGAAATAAGAGTTTCCTCCCACTTCAATGGGGATTACTCACTCCAGGCGCAAGACGCCAGGTACTAAGATGCAGAGGAGACTGCAATACGCTGTCCTCTCTCTTTGCAAAAAGCAGAGGCCAGACGCATTTTCAGTTACTCATTATCTCGTCACTACTATGTATTGCCCCCCCAAGGCTAATTAACACTGCTGCATACAGTACTGGCTTGGGAATGCCAAAGACATCAGGAACTTCACTGCTAGAGCTTTTAACAGAGCTACAAGTCACAAGCAAGTTCCTTGTGATTCCATACAAGGAAATATTCACAACATACAGTAAAAATAGCCTCCATCACTACACATTATAATCACATCAGGGAATTTCCAATGCCTGCAGTAATAAATGATGCCCTCCCTCCTCACTAAAGCATTCACCCAGAGAGCTCTGCAAACACTGATTAACCCTCCTGACACCCAAGGATGGGCTCCAGCGACTACAGCACAGACCACAGTCAGCAAAAAAGCACAGCAGGGAGTCAGTATCAAAGCCTGGACAGTAATGACCACTTTCTCTTCTCTGATAATCTTAGTAACAAAAGGTAAGTTTACAGTGTATCTTGCCCTTTTCAACCTTCCTGAGACCTTAAGGCCAAAAGAAACTGCTACATTTTCTCCCCCTTCAGAGTTATTTTTGTGCTGAGCCCAGGCACTTGTGATGGATAAAAGCACCTCCAGAAAGGCAGTCAGCCTTAACACAGAACTATCAAGAGATAAAGGAACTCCCTGCTCCCCTTGGCAGAGTGCTCCAGTGGTTAAAACTCTCACTGTTCAAAAAGTTTCCAGTATTTCTAATTTGAACTCATCTGTATTTTGCATCCAGATGCTGGTCCTTACTAAGCCCTTCTCTGCCACATTCTAGAGCTACCTACTCCTGTGCAACATTATTCAAGCACCACAATCAAATTTTTTTGATGAGCTAAAGGCAAAGGGCACTGTCATCTCCGGTTGCAGAATGACACCAGACCAGTTACTGGAAAAGCTCCACTGGACATGCCAGCTCACAATGCCAGAGCCTTGGGAATTCCTGCAATTAAGTTTCTTGCTCAGATGCCCCAGCCCTTCATTAAATTCACCAAATAAACTCAGATTCTCTTTCAAACCATCACTGACACAAAAGGCTTTCCAGCAGTCAGCCCCAATGGTTTTCTTAAAACAGAATTAGGCTCAGTTCATTTATCTACAAAAATCCCTTAAAAATAATCTTCCCAAGGTTTTTCTGACAAGTAACTGGACATTTTTTTCACTCATTTAAATCCAGCCTCAGAAGTCAGATGGGCCATCGCCGCATCAGTCGTCGCCTTTGACCTCCCCTGTAATGCCAGAATTAGATGTGTGTGTGTCAGCCTGAGCTGCTGATTCCTCCTGCCTCCCCCAAAAACATCTGCAAGGCAGTGAGTGGGTTTCTATGGAAGCCGTGTCTCCCATACAAGGCAACTTCTCCCTGGCCAGCAAAGGACAGCTGGAAAGGCTTGACCAAGTAAGAGGTTTACTTGGCTGAGCATCATTTAATTCTCTACAATGGAGCGGGGGGAGGCAAAATACAATCAGGTCACCTAAAAAAGCAAAATATCATCCTAGTTGCTTGCTTCCAAAGGGCACTTGAGTTTCTGCAAATGTCACGCTCACCCCCAGACGAGTAGGGAAGAAACTCTATCCGGTGGTAAGTTAAATGTCTTCCCTTCTCCCACTCACTTCCGAGGGAAAAGCACGTTCCTTGGATGGATAAGTTCCTCCACCAAATCTGCAGGTGTTTGCTTCATGGGTTGTATCCTCCCCTTATAGCAAGCCCACATTGCTGGGTAGAGGCAGGTACAGGCTCCTCTGCAGCGAGGCTGAGCATCAGCTCACACCCACCGCCGGGCTGCAGCTGGCAGACAGCATGCGGGACCCCGGGGAAGCTCAGGTCACACTGCACACGCCTGTGTGGACCTGGCCTTGTAGTGTTTTGAAAGAGAAAGGCGATTGCACATGGCAGGCAGATTAGAAGGTGACAGACAGATGGACAGGCAGGCGGGCTGCCTTTTAAATAGTCTTCATATTTTTCCCATGACATCTGTCTGGAAGAGTTTAAATTATGATTCTTACTTACAGCTTTGAAAGGATTTAAAATGCTTAAATTCCTGTTAAAAACTAAACTACCAAAGCTTGACTGGGTACTACATTTTTTTAATCCACAATGAAAGCAGTGCGCTGGATTTTTAAGGGCTGCAGAACTCTCATGGAAATACCCTGCTAACACCGAGTTCCTCCTGATGATCAACCTGCTATAAAAGTGGTTTGGTGCCAGATTCAGATCACAGCTATATCACAGCTGTGCTGAAGTGAGTCCACTGAAACTGCCCCCTCCTTCTGGGTGAGGGATCAGAGTCTGGATGAGCTGTTTGTCCTGTTTTGAGACACTACACAAGCATTAACTTTGATGGAGAGGGCTCAGATGCTGGCAGGGATATGGGTGAAACCATTTAGCTGCCTCTAACCCCAGTGAGTGCAGGCAGAGAGCAGCTAGTCCCAGAGCTTTCAGCAGGACAAGCTGCTACTGACCCCTAAGCAAAACAGCCATACATCCCATGTCCTCTGCTTTCCCTACACTTAACGGCAGCAGCATTGGGCTCCCGAGGAGCCCGGCAGCCTGGTAACAAGGCCGAGCACTGCTGGGGTGCCCTCCAGCTGCAGCTGGGTCCAGGGAGCCTCCATCTGAGCAGGAAGCAGGATGGTCTGGGGACAGGTCCTCAGCTTCCCAAGCCAGAGTAGCCATGCCAGTCCCCGCCGTGCCCAGGCACGAGGGGGATGTTGCAGGTGAGGCACATTCCCACGGGGATCACTAGCCCAAGCCTTTGGAAAAGTCCATTCATAGCATAAACCACAGGTGATAAAGTCCCAGGGGAGACCTTCAGTTCCCATTAGCCTTTATTTATCACCCTCTTCAAGACAGCCAGTTTAACTTCCACCTTCCCATGCTGAGCATAGCCCACTGTCTGCCGGAACTGCACTGCTCGCAGGCAAGCCCCAAACTTCCCAGCTTCTGCCCAAAAACTGAAGCATGGCCAGAGCATGAGCAAGCATGACACCACAGCAGCTCTGAGACCATCACCCTGCCCATTGCCTGTACTCGTGCCCTTCACTTGCTCTCATGCTGCACCATGGGAGAGGGAGGTCCATTCTGGTTTATCTAAAACAGTTGCGGTCTGATGGGGAATTACAGAAGTGGATCTACCAAGGAGGGTGAAAAAAGGGAGAGGGGTCCACCCCGCCCAGCGGTAGTGCCCTGTGTGATGCTCGGGGACACCCTCGCCATGGGGACTTCCCCACCGGAGGAACATGATTGCTGCCAGATGCAGTGCCTGTTCCCCATCCAGCCTGCAGCTGGATCTCATTGCCGGGGAAAGCCTTCTGACTTCTGACTATTCTGTTTATTCTCCTAAAGACCATAATCATTCTGCTAATTGTTTGGGTTTGTTTGGGTTTTTTTAGCAAGCTCCTATTTTTGTGAGCCCATGTGCTGCACTCCCTCTGCTGGCAGGCTCACTTGGACTGGAGGAGAGGCTGCTGGGGAAGGGGAAAACCAAATCCCTGCTCCAACTGCCTATGAAAAGTTACACCAAAAACCCTTCCCAGGGCCCCACTTCGCTAAATGTGAATTTTAAAACCATGAGAATGTGGCATTCTCCTGCCAGGTTTATTCCTCACAGCCTGGTTATGCTGAGTCTTGTCAAAAAAAGATGTGGGTGCCTTGGTAAAATTCAAGTAATCTTTGCTTTAGATGGAGAAACTCTTACACTTGAAAGTCATGTCCACAGCAAAGAGACAGGATTGTATTGCTGATGATGGTTTTGACCTGTGGTGTTCAAAGGAAGACCCTCAGTGTGAGTAATAACATCCATGTCAAATTGTGAGAAAAAAAATGAAAGCAGATCTTGAAAATCTTGATTATAGAAAACCTCCTAAAGGGCAGGAAGCATCTCCCAAGGAGAAACAAGAGGATGCTTCAGAAAGGCACCTTCCCAAGCCCTGTGCCAGGAAACACTCTTTACAGCAGCATTTCAGTGGCATGTTCTCCAACTTCAGGCTGTATTTTTGTTTGTGCATGTGACAGACAACGATTAAAGACACCACGACACAGCACAGACGTCTCATCGCCACTATAAGCAGCGGCTGTGGCACACCTCACACTTCTCTGCCCCATCACACAGCACAGCGCTGCCAACCCTTACAGCCCAGCACCACAACTCACATCCATCTCAGACAGCAGCTCTGCTGCCACTGGCCATAGCAGCAGCTCGAAGCAACACACATGGGGAGTGTTAAAACCCCTGCCAGTGGATTGCCCGATATTTGGGAGGTGAAGCAGGACCTGGGAGTCAAACTATTCCTCAGGACTCAGTCAGCCTTAGGCTCCCAGCATTATGCTATCCTAAAAATGACCCCTCACCACCCTGCTTTCCTGTGGGGTCCTTATTTTCTTTGATAGCTTTTGTGAAGCCCAGTGCAAGAAAGTCCCTTATGCTTCAGAGAGCGTTCCTCATACACAGACCCGCTACTGAGAGCCTCGCAGCCACCTCCCCTTTCTGGAAAGGCAGTGAATGAGATTAAGTCCAGAGTCTTGCAGCTTTTACAGTGCTACTTTCATCATCAGAGCAGCAGAGAAATCTTTTGATGGACGTTAGTATAAGCCAGCAGCCAAGTGATTAACCTAAGAGTAGGAGAGTTTTTCATCAACACTATTCAGTAGGTAAGTTAGGAAATTGTAAGGGCACTCTTAAAATCAGCCAAATAAAAGGGAAGACATCCCCCCATATAGATACTTTCTTGCTAAAACTATTAATAAACATTGCACATTGCGTCAATCTCTGAAGGTCAAAGCAATCTTTTTCCCTAGTGGAAGCTCTTACGGAGACTTCTGAGCTGCAGTTAAATGTGCTTCTTTAATGAGTGCCATTTTGCATCTGCTCAGGTAAAACATGT
Organism: Phalacrocorax aristotelis; assembly: GCF_949628215.1. Taxonomy (NCBI): domain Eukaryota; kingdom Metazoa; phylum Chordata; class Aves; order Suliformes; family Phalacrocoracidae; genus Phalacrocorax; species Phalacrocorax aristotelis. The sequence continues at coordinate 10,793,786 of NC_134288.1, read as the reverse complement.
TCTTATACATTTGCTTTCTTCCATGGTTTTATTATACCTATTTGGCTGACAATGCCCAACCAAAAGAAATCAAAGATGCTGGGAAATAAAAATGGAGTTCCTCAAAGTATTTCTCATAATAATAATAATAAAAAAAAACCAACAAACCAGGCATATGAAGCCCCATGCTTCAGTACCTGTTTACTGAGATTTAATGGTTGGACTTGATGATCTTAAAGGTCTCTTCCAACCTAAACAATTCTATTATTTCACTGTACACCTTTTCCTAATATAAAAAACCCACTTAACTAACATAAAAAACGTTAACTCTTCAGCTAGACAAGCTATGTGTTTCCAACTGCAACTGGCAAAGGAAAAATGGCTGTGAAAAGGAAAGATGCCTGTGAACTGCCCAAAGGGACACAAAGACTGCCTGACACAGACACGCTGCTCCAGAGCCTCTTAATAAAAGTATCCCATGGCTGGGGTACGGAGCAGGAAACCAATACTAAATACAGCCCAGGCCTGCAAGCAGGAGGTGCTAGCAGAAACCTCGCTAAAAAACTCCAGTGCGCAGTGAATTAAATCATAAAAAGTGGCTCATATCTTTGCTGGCAATGAGAGGGCAGTGGAGAGAGCAATAGATGAGAAAATTTCAAATTAGTTTGTCTGTAAAAGTAATGATAATTATGAAATATTATTGCTGCAGAGGGCCAAGAAAGAGCAGGGCCGCCACACTGGGGCCTGCCCAGTGCTGAGATGCGGCCTGCCATGGCCAGGCCCAAAATGTTCATTATTATCAGATCAGATCATGATAAAGGCTCCTGGGAAGCTCAGGAGACCAGCCCAGGTAGCCACCGAGGTGGGCTGGCTGACCAGGCGCCACGGAGGGCCGGCAAGCCCCGCCACCATTTCCCCCAGCCTCGCCGCCATTTCCCCCGCGCCCCTAGCAACCGCCCCCTTAGCAACGCCGAGCCACGCCCCCTCCTCTAACCACGCCTCTTTTGTATAACCACGCCCTTACGGCCACGCCCCTCCGGGGGCCCAGCGGCTGTCACGTGGCCGCGTTGCCTAGCAGCGCTGTAGCCATGGCAGCGCCCGTACACAGGCGGCGGGAGCAGGCCGCGGCGGGGCGCGCAGACGGGAAGGGGGACGGGTAAGAGTGGCCGTCGGGGACCGGGGGGGGACCGACACAGCCAGCCAGTCGGACAGAGGCCACGGTGAGGGGCAGGGAGGCCGCCCGGTCCAGCACACTGCTGCCCTCGAGGCCCTGAGGTCTCCTTGCACTGTCCTGAAGCAAAGGAGGGAAGCGGGGGAGCGAGGAGGGGAGAGAAGGGAAAACCCTGACAGAAAATAACCCCTTTGTGGCCGGGGACACCCCAAGCCATGCTTCGCCGAGCACCACAGTGGGCTGGCCAGGAAGGTGCTAATGCTGTTACTGTGTCTAGACCTCAAAGGAAACCCCAAATCTGTGTGTGGGGAAGGCAGAGCGTGGGGAGCCACGGTGGGCTGCGCCGTGCCTCCTGACAGGGATCTCAGCAAGAGCGGCCGCCCTGGGGTGCGCGGGCGTGGTGAGGACGGGTGTTGCATGGCGCTGCTGTGCCATGGTCTGGGTACGCTGCTAACAGGGCGACAGGTCCCGTCCCCAGAAAGGAGCTTCCTTTTTGTCTCTTTTTACATCTGTCATCTACATAATGGTGGTCACCTGTGCAGTTATGCAGCATATGCTGGTGGTGGGGAGAGGTCCCATGGTGGCTTTTCCCAAGATACAGAACTGTGGGATATCAGGATTCAGAAGGTAATTCCCCAACAATTTTGAACCAGACTGCATTCCTCAATCTGCAATTTCTACCAGGCCTTCTTGGGGAAAAAGATAACTAAATATATATACATATTTCAGGCTTATTTCTTCAGTGTCCATGGGAAATTAGACTTGTGGTGTTTGAACCCGAACGCCTGCTCTTGGGGTTGTTCTCAGGCAGAGTTAGCTTTGTCTGAGTCAACAGACAGGCCTGTGCGGTTGCCTGTGGTCGGCTCCAGCAATGTGTTAGTTACAGAGATTTTTCTAGAGAGCGTTGCTGGGGTTTTCTTTTGGAGTCTTATCATGTTTTATTTAGGAGACATACCTACTATAAAGGATTCTTGAGATAGAAGGGACCTTTTGCTGTCAAGAGCAACATCACAATAATTGGATTTCTGCAGCTCTCTTCTCATTCCCTATTCTCTCTGTATTACTGGTAATTACATAATGTTAAAAGAACCTTAAGCAGAAGATGTAGGAAGACACAATCTCTGCTCCCAAAACCTACCTTTCTGAGTTACACAAACAACAGAATGAGTGACAGGGGGCAAATGACAGGGCTGGAGAAGGCTAAAAGAGATCTCTAATTCTACCAATTTAATGAGTTCTTTCCTTATCAGCTTCAGCCCTTGTCCAAATCTGCTAAGTGGCTCTTCTTAGAGATCGAATGACTATGAATTAGTGTGTGGCAGCTCCTTTTGTTACACAACTGACCAGATTTTCAACAGTTCAATCTCTAAAGAGCTGAGCTGTTTTCAAAGCCTGGCTGCTAAAGCAAGCATGCAGATGGCAGCTGAGCTCTTCTGAAAATCAAGCCTTGTGCAGGTGTGGGGGCAAATCTGCCTCACAATCGTGAGGCCTCGGGGCCTCCACCCACCCAGGCAATACCCAGGGCCTTACAGGGTGCCTCCAATAAGTTTTCACCCTGATACTTCCCCGAGATGGAAAGCCAGCAGTGGGAGTCAAGACAGCCATGATGCTCATACTGAGAGCCTGTGTTCAGATCGAACTTGCGTGGCCACATCCACACCGAAGCAGCAGTGATCCCGACTGTCTTGGGAAGCGCTTTGCACTACCCTAGGAAATGTGACACAGTGTTTTGGGAGAAATCCGTCTTTGCTTCATTTGCAAACATCTTTTCCATCTGAAGCGATCCTTTCTCTCCACTCTTCTGCCCAGGCAATGGATCTAGCTCAGGAAAGGCATCTGTGGCGATAACCTTAGCCCCAGGTCTTCCTGCTCCAGGGCTCCGTGATAACATTTAGAGTGGTGTAGAATGAGGACCTTAGTTGTCTCATTTCTACCATCATGAAAACCAATGTTGTTTTACCTTGGACCACACGAATACCAGCCGCTGACCTCCTCTCGAGAAACTGTAGAAGCACTAAACCTCAAAGTGCAACCATTTATAGAGCTTTAACCCACACGAATGCCACTTCCATCAGCAAAGAGAAACCTTGAAACTAAAAAGCCAAACTGCAGGTGGACCTTGTTTATTAGGCAAGGGTACTTGTTTTCCAGCAGATTTGAAATTGAATTATGTTTTATAAATAAAAAATTTAAAACATTTATTTATTTATACTATAGATAGACTAAATATAGACTATGTTTATTCCTATTATTGTCCATAATATTTTCTTAGTGATGCAAAAGCTTTTCCCCTCAATATTCTTAAGATGTTTTTTGCTTTGCGATAGAAGTCGGGAAATGAAGCGACATTTTACTTGGAAGACAGGTACACAGCACATTTCATGTGCATCAGGACAGGTAGGGCAGATGCAGCTGAAGCAAAGGACCTTTTGAGCCAAGCTGAGTGGGGATTTTTTCCCCTCTGAGACTCATCCCTCTGGTGCTTAGGTGGCAGGAAAATATATCTCAGTTTTGTAGCAGGACTTGACAGCATTGATGCATTACTGAGTTTGGAGAGTTAAGACACATGAACAGGCAGCTAGATCTGCACTGGCTCTGATTAAATTAAGTACTGTGGAGTCAGTCCTCTAAATTTCTGTTCGCAAGTAACAAACAGCACAGAGGTGAAAGCCTGTGTTTTGTTACAGGCTCACCAATATAACATTTTAATGAACCATTTATGAGCGAGCCTTATGAATAACTATTTTACTCTGAGTTGGGTTTATTTAAGGGCGCTGACAGAAGTTTAAGATTTTTCAGCTTCATGTGGCTACTGACCTGAACTTAACTGCTTAAAAGTTACATAGCTTAGCTGAAAATAACCTGAGCTACATTACCTATATAGTAAAAGAAGCACAGACACAGATTCCATGCAGAAATACACAGGCACCTTCACTGAAAGTATGCCAAATTATATATATACACAAATGTGTACACAAATTCTGTAGGTGCTTTATTTGCACGTATGCATTATTTGTGTGCACAGTTATTTTTAAGTGTATTCAAAACTGTAGCAAATGACTAGCTAGAACTGAAACTGTTTTAATTTGCAGTTACAGTAGACACACATGCTATCACAGCAATCGTGCAAGGCTGTGCACATGCAGTCTTCTTAGAAACCGCCTCATGCAACTTCTTTTGAGGCAAAGAGGTATTGTGCTGGTGCCTTTGAACCTGTACACCACATCAAGAGTGAAAGGAAAATAACACATGAAGGACCTCAATAAACATGGATTATCTTGTTTACTGTAATCGCTTCAAAATGGCAAAGGCAGCCTTGAGTTCTGCAGAAGTCAAGTACTTTGCCCTATTTCTATAATAAGGCCTTCTCATGCATTGCCAGCTTCCCACATGATGTGTCGTGAGTCAAACAGGACTCAGAGTAGGTGGGGCCTTTACCAGACAGCTCGGTAAGACTTCAAAAGTTTCAGTTCCTGAACAGGTTTTGTAACAACACCCTGAAGCAAGAGCTCAGGAAGACAGTTTGGCGGTGTTTAGTCATGAGGCACAGAGGCTTCAAACAGAGCTCCCAGAGTGGTTCATCGTAGTGTGCGTTGCTCCTCTGGCAGCAGAGGCAGAGAAAGCAGAAGCAGTTCATAGTACATTAACCAGTTGAAAGACATACACTTAGATATGTCTGACATCCCACTTGCGGAGTCCAATGTCATCCTTAAAACCACTTCCTCCTTCTCATCAGCAGCATCCTGTGTGATTTCCTGCGTTGTTTTGTAAGAGCAGTACAACTGAAAGGATTCCTCATTTATAGAAAGCCATTTTCTGTCTTTAGCAGCTTTTCTTTTAAATCTACTTAAAAAAACCCTCTTTAAAGCATTTTTCTAACAGGTTTTCTTTTTTAATTTGGGGTTATTTCCCTTTTTTTTTTCCCCATGGAATTCAGTTTGTTTCTCACTACAGTCAAAATCCTTTTCCTGGCTTTTTGTTAGTTCGTTGTTTTCATTTTTGGTTTTTTTTAAATACAGTTATTGTTAACATAGAAGCCCCAAAGTTCACTATTTCTGTTACAAAATTTATTTTCTGAGATACAGCACAGCAGTTTTTCTTGCATGCACAAAAGCTAATTTTTCACTTAATTCTCTTACTGATCACTCACTGATCTTAATAACTACAAACATGTTGGGCTTTATTTCAAAAAGAAATTAACTTCCTTTCCATCCTCATCCAAAATCCACTGTGAAGAGCAAATGTATTCACACTAATTTGCATGCACCATGCACCACTCCTACTATTGTTCGGATATCACTCCCTCCCACAGGCACGTAAAGCTGCTTACTCAATGCTTAAGGCCAAACTCTAATACTACTTTGATGGATCCTAAATTGAGGTAAGTTGGCATCTTCTGGCAGCTCCTGAAACTGAGCTTTGGCAGAAATTTAACCTCCTTTACATTCAATTAGTTTCTTTAGTCTCACTTAAACTGCCACCCACCTTCCATTGTATGTTATAAACCCTCCAAACACCCTAAACTTTCTTCTTTTGTATTAATATGTAAATTAAATCAATTTACCTTCCAGCTAGTCCTGTTCATCTGGGTACAAATCAGTCTAAGGAGAAGCCAGCTGAGGCAAAGGCAGACTGCTTAGACTCTACCATATCCCTCTGCTCTGAACATGTTTTCTTCCGTGTCTTGTTGGCTTGTCTGCTTAGAGTCAAACCATTTACTCAGTCTCTTTTATTTTAAGAACATTGTCAATGAAATAAACCTGAGGATCTGTATTGCATAGACAGTCGAAGGCTTGTAGCACTGTGGGGACCAAACACATTTGTTGCTCCTGACCAACAGCATTTCCTGTGATAAGAATAGTTTCTGGTTACCACAGGCTGTCACATATTTATGCACAAATTCCAGTTTCTGAGAACTAAGCGAGTACGCCTCAGGCTGCCCTTCGTGTGAAACTTGACAGGTTTGGTTCACACGGCTTGGTGAAAAACAATCTCGGCTCCATAGTTCATCCATAGGTTTTTACTTGTTCTCCCCAGGTCCTCCAGCTACAGCAGGCACCTCACCACACTTCAGCCATAACATCTGTGTTTAATCCACTTTTAGTATAATTTTCACCTGCAGTGTTTGGCCACCTTGTGTTAATCTGCAATCAACTATGTTTTACACTGAAGGTTGAAACCAGGAGCTAGACTTCAGGTTTTAGTCTAGAATACTAGTATGACTTCAAGGAACCTGTTTCAGTAGCAACAAGCTAAATTCAACAGTAGTTTCTATTTTACAAACTGTTTTCAGAAGTTGTTGACCTAACCCCGCCTGTCTGGGCTTCTCTGTCATGACAGCATCCTAATTGTGGGACCCCTGTGTTTGTGCGTCAGTCCTTTATTCAAGAACTGTTGTTTCTCAACACTGGGATTCCAGCCAGCGCTCCCCAGCTGCTGTGCATGCTACAGGTACATGCCAGCAGCAGCAAGTGATGAGCATAAGAACTCTCCAAGTCCTAGTTTTAATACGGGTGCTGATGTTTGCAATCTTTAGTCAGCTAATTACCCTTGTGGCCTCAGGAAAATGAGGATTGTGCTACTTGGGATCTTCCCAGGCCTCTTATAAGCATCAGTTGGTTAATGTATGTGGAAGGTTAGAATATATTTGATGCTTTCTGAACAACAGATGTATCAGGATTTCTTGATCACCCGAGTATTTGGTGTCCAGTGGCTTGTACCTTCTCCATTGCTTTCAGCCAGAAGTAATCGGCACATGCAAGGCAGTATTTAGCATCTTTGTGCTTTTTATACTTGGCAAGGTTGTGGCAGCTTTGACTCATGCCCTCAGCTCATGCTACAGCTGCGACGAGCACTGGTGACCTCGGTGTTCGGACTGAGATTGAACCACAGTTACAGGAACGCTGCCTGGCCCGGCTTCCCCGCTGATGTGATCTGTGGAGCTGCGCTGACTGGCTCTGGGCAGTTCCTTCATTACATTTTTGGTTTGGTTTTAGGTCACAGACTGCCTTGGAATTGAGGAGGGCCATGAATCTCTCAAATACACTTGACAAGCTAACATGGTCCGAGCTACCTAAACAAAGCACAAGCCTTGGCAGACTTTCCCTGTGATCCCTGAACATTTGCAATCTTCCTGTTATACTGTGCAGGTGAAATTATTCCCTGTTAAGTTGCGTTTGTGCTGCAGGTATTCTGTTTCCATTCAGAGACGGCTTTTCTCAGAACTTAAAAACATTGTTCTTTCATCAACTGAATTGGACTTTGAATCTCGTGAAGTGGCAGGGACTAAGTACACTGTGTCTGTAATGCCCCATCTGTCTTCTGTGAAGCTGTACAGAGCACAGCCCAGAGGACCTTTGGGCTCATCTAAAAATGTTACACTCGAATGAAACCCGAACTAAGAATAGTAATTACTGGAAAACAAAGGGGACAACCTGACCCTACAGTTGGCAGTCTTAGTACAACAGCAGTGATATGTATTTGTCTGCATATTTCTAAACTACACTTGAGAACAGTTTCCAGGAGCTTCCAAGTAGAGGTGCACGCACAACTCTGGCAGATGAGTTCTCCCTGTAGGAGAGAGGGCTCCTTGGACTATCCAGGCCCCATCCCAAATACAGAGTAGACTGTTTGGCTTGTTGCAGCTCAGCTACCTGCAAAAGCTTTCAAGTGGACCAGACCTGACTCTTTTCCCTGACAGGAGAGGATTTAAACAAAGCAGTGAAGCTCTAAGTAACCCTGATAAAATAAGACTGGGTCATTGTAGGAGTGATGCCCTATGCAGTGGTAGAAATCCCAGTGTAGGCCAGGGTCCTGTATTATTAGGCAGTGAACAGCTGTCCTGCAATCAAGGTGGAGAAATCAGGCATAGTACAAGAAATGACAAAGATCCGAGTTTGCTGGGGTTAAAGGACAGCTCAGCATCAAAGCCACAAGCAAGTTGCATATCCTTTGAGCCTGAAAGCAATACTTTTATTCACTGGCCATACTAAAGAAACAATTGGTACCATAAATTAGTACTAATGTCAGTGAGATCTCTTCTAGCCACTCCCTTGGCCAGATGGCCATTATAGTTTTTCATGTAAAGTATACCAGGTAACTCACACACAAATATAATTCTCCTGTCATCTTCCTCTTTTTTTCCCTTTAGGTTGCTTTGCAATTCACAGCTGAAATAAAGATGACTTCAAGACAGAGAGATTCACACACACAGAGGACTGCTCCCGAACCAAAAGCATCTGTTCATTTAACACAGCCCAAGAGAGGGCAAGGTATCTGGTATTCTCTGAGTCCACTGATGAGAAAATTAAAACCATGCTGGCCTCCCACATCTTCATGATGGCTAACAGTTACTTCAGAGAAGCCAAGCCTAGCATAGACAAAGACCAAAAGAAAGAGGCCAGGGTCTTCAAGCTGCTCAGAGCTGCAGAAGCCTGTAATCACCTCGAAACCTGAGACTTTGCTACTAGGAGCCAGGAGTAAGTTAACCACCAGAGGATCTCTCAGCAGGGATCAGGCTGTAGCAGTGAGAGGCAGGGCTAGTGAATGTGGTGTATCAATCAGACTTGTTCAGCCTATCCTGAAATGTCACTTTTCAGATGTCCTCTGTAGGATTAGAACCAGGAAGAGCAGAAATAAAAAGTACATTTCTTTTTCCTCCAGGTCTTCAAGTTTCTCCACTGCTTTTCATGGGGGCACCCTCTAATCTCTGCTGTGAAATGGCATTAAACTGAGGAAAAACATTTCAACAATTATCATATAAATTTGCCTGTGGCAAAATTCTCTTGCCTTGTATTAGAGAAGACATGACACTTCAAATGGAAGTTTTTACCACAATTCTATGTTCCTTTATACCAGGTTTGAGCACTACTGGATCATTTAGCAGGACAAATTCAATCCAGATCATGCCTGGGCACACAATTACGTTTCTGTTGAATTAGCCAGAGTACATAATACGGCATTTATGCTGGCTTTATGCCGGCAGCAGGAAGAAAGACAATATCTAATCTGGCATAAAGCCTACCAATACAGACTTAATGTCATAACTTTTTGAGCAATTTTGAATGGGATCAGTGCTTTGGATTGTGTGGTCTAGTATTTTGTATCCAGGAGCCCTAGAGGCAGATTTCCTGTATCATCAACCTATGACCATTTTGGCAGTATTCAAAGTGTCCATTTCTCCTTAAAATTTTCTGCTGTTATGCCTCCTCACATGAGCCCCTCGTCCCATTTGAGGTTCTTCTGTAGTCCATTATAGCACTGTACTATATGTAACACATGTTCAGGATCTCTCTCACAACAGCCTCACACTCTTGCTCCTAAGGTCCTGCAGAACTGTATGTGCGTGTAGTTGTGTGTAAATGTTGTAATACAAATGTCACAGTTGTTTGTTTGACTGGACCAATGGATGCACGCTGGCTGTCATTTGCTTGCGCAGTTACTATCATGTTCCCCATGCAGCCATGGGAACTGTCAGCGCCAATCTCCCAATCCATCTTTCTAATGGTCATAGGGGCATCTGATTTCTGAAGGGACCTATGCTTCTGTATGTCTCCATAATACAGAACTTGAGTTGGAAAAGACTATGCTTGCTCACATTCACGGAAGGTGCTGTTTCCTAAGAAAACGAACCAAGTGCCAGGCTGTCATTCACTGAGGAGTTTAGACGAATCTATGCTCTGAGCTGTTTTACCTACTGACACTTTTCATCCAGTCAGTTTTACCAAAGTAATCCTCCTAATTTACAGCTCCAGGCTGGAGTTTGTCTGTGTAGTCTTTGGGAGAAAACCCATTCTGGAGAAGTTGCTTAATTTAGAACCCACAGCCTCAAGGAAGATATTTTTCCCTAATCCTAAACTAAATGATATCATACTTGGCTAGTGCTGTAACCATGGTACTGAAGTTATTTATGACTCTGAAATTAATGCTATAGTTAGCAACACTGGAACAAGGTTTCTTCTATGCTACTGTCCAACTGCCTCCCTCCCCCAGCCCAAGGCTACACTGGAAAGCAAGACAGAGTGTCTCCAGAGGGTCTTTAATTTGCAGTAAACAATGTCAGCCTTTGCTGATTTCCCAAACTTGGCAACACACAAGTGGATATGCACAAAGATGCATCTTCTAAGTAAAACAAAGCACTTGGGTATGTTTTTATTGATCATATTTTGTTAGGAGATTTATTTGTTTTTGTTTATTTTAGTACTTAATGTTAATTTCTGTGAAAAGACCTCGAACTCCAGTGTGCAGAGCCAGGACTGGCAGGAGGAGGGAGAGCTTGGTTTTACACTACTTATCAGCTCTAACATCAGGGAATCACTGTGAGGGCAAAGAGGAGAGGTCAGCTTTTATGCCTGGGACGCTCTGTGAAAGTCACCTCATAGAAATGAATAGCCTGTGTATACAAGATATCTGGGGACCAAACCAACATTATTCCAGTCTGATCCCTCTAAAAAGGTCCCAGGGAAGGTTGGGAAGAATCCAGCAAAGTAGAGAACAGAAAAAGCACATAAAGCCACAAAATGCTGAATCCCTCCCAGTCAAAGATAAGGCAGCTCCCTGCTTACATGGCACAGATCACTGAGAGAACAGCTCACGGCCACATCCTGAGGCTCAGACAGCAGCCTAGTGACCCAGGCACCTCTGCTCTTTTAGAGGTCTCGCACCAGCAGCAGTAGCTTCTGTATGCCTTATACAGCAGGTCACCTCTCAAGTCGGAATGAAGAAAACTGTAAAACAAGACTGCAATAAAAGCATTGCAAATAGAAAAAAAAAAAAAAAGGGCAAAGCGCAGGAAGAAGAAAACAGAGGAGAAAGGAGAGACCAGGGAGAGCCAAGAAGTATGAAGAAGTGGCGGGATACTGTGCTGGGATGCACGGGTACAAGGGCAGCCGACCCGCTGATCCACAACAAAGGGTAGCTTGAGTGAATGTAGATAGCTCATGTCACAAAGAAGCCAAGCCTGTCTCCATCCTCAGTCCCTGTTTTCAGATAGCAGACTGGCAGATACAGCATGGCCATAATTTTTGGTCGCTCATGCCACTACCGTGCTTCTGTTTGATATAACAATCTGACTTCATGTCAGTTCTGCTACTTGAATTAACCTTTTTGTGCTGCCTTTGAACCCGGTTGACACAGCAGTCTAATTCTGCTCACCCCTAGAACAATGAGGAGCCAAATCGTCACCCCCTGGTTTAGGGCTTTTCAGATACTCTGGCTGTGGGCCCAATCTGATTTACAACCCAAGCTGATGGAAGAAAGTCTCAAGGCCTTCACTAAGAGGTAGATAAGGCATTCTGTAAAAAATTTATTGGAGAATACAGCATTTATTTGGGGTTTCTAATTCCCAGAGCCACAATTCTCCCATTGCCTTCATGGGATTTAGATTGGATCACTTGACCAGGGTTTGCTATGTCTAACATAATTGCCTTCTTTATTTTTTGCTTTTTAAATTTTTTCTCCTTTTGACCACAGGCGAAGGAAATAAATCATCTGATATCCTGCCAACAAACTGCCATAGGCGCTTTGAGACTGGAGGCGGTTCTCCTGCCCCGAAAGAGCATTAAAAAAAAACTGGCTGATAACTTGGACAGGGTTCAGGTATGTTTGTGCACATACCAGCAGTTAAACTGCTTTCTTCTACTATCTTATCTGTCCATTTCTGGTTTTAAAGGGGAGGAAGTTTGGCAGGCAAGTTACTCTTGGAATGCACTCAGTAAACCATGGGCAAGAGGAGTGAAGAGCATAAATAGAAATAACCGTAGGTACAGCAGCTGGGAGTCTGCTGGCTTCTATTCCCAGCTTTACCCATGACTCACTTGGTGACCTTAGAAAGCCATTTCACCTCTCCATGCTCCAGCTTTCTCACAGGCAAAATCACCCATTTCACAGGTCACCCCAGGTAGAGTGACTGTGTGTCTCCCACCTGGGTGTCTTTGGAGGAGAAGCCTCATCCTCCAGCCTCTGCTGGGCAGTTCAGCCATGCAGGATCAGGGCATTGCAGGCGTGGTGCCTCTCTCCCCGAGGCTAGCTGGCAACTTTAACCGAGTGCATTTTGTGAAGCTTTTTGGGATCCTTCAAGGAAAGGAAAAGCACTATAACAAAATGTTACTAATTATAGCGTGACAGCATACAACACATTCCTGCTCTGGACAGAACTCTGCTATCAGCCAACTTAATTATGTATTACCTTTGCCCAGTTCCCTCCTCATTAACTGTGGCCAAAGCACTGAGCAAAGTCAATTTGCTGCTTGCTCTCCATTTCTCCTTATTCAGGACCAATTCCTTGACAGCGACAGCTAGACCACGAGACTGTTAATGCTGGGCTGTGTCTGCTCCACTGCCTGCATTTCGCTCCCCCCCACCTCCCAGTTGTTGTAAACATGTCTCTTCGCTTTATTCCTGCCTGCCTGGAGCAGATTCCTGGGATGTTAATGCCAGATACAGCCCTGGCCTTGGACAGGCAGTCCTGTGGCTGGAGTAGGATGGGGCTGCCATACTGTGTCGGGACCCTACGAACACCCTGGAATGGGCTATTGGAAAAGCAGACCCTGTTTTTGCAGGAAAGGCTCGTTAGTGGTGCTTGGGAGCCTCCTGCACTGGTTGCAGGTGCGGGCCTCCATACATCTGAACCCTGAGGCTCTAGCCACGGTGCAGTGCCAGTAGGGTCAAAGCCTTGGTGCTAGCAGCAAGCAGGAAAGCTGCAGTAAAAGCCCCAGAGCCCACGTATGCTGGCAGCGCCTCTGTGTGCATCAGGACCAGCAGCAGCACAAAGGCATCCTGGATCAATCAAATTTCTGTAACAAAACAGGAAACTGCACCTCCCTTCGCCAAAACAGAGGAAGAGCTGCATGGCCTATATCTGTGTCACCGAGAAAAGGGGCAGGGGAAGGAGTATGTCCAGAAGCGTGTCAGAAAGGGGACGCCTCAGTCAGTTTGTTCTAGGGATACTTTTGAAGTCTGTCCCCAGCACAGATCTTGGAAAACAGAAAGTGAGAAGATTTCTGCTCCAAGAGGGCTCAGACCAGATGGGCTCAGACCTCTCCTAACACCCATTTCCAGCAGGAGAAGCAGGCGGGGGTTTTGCTACAAGCAGCAGGGCAGGGTTGTCTCCCCAAGACACGCTGGGCTGCAGGTATTTCCTATGGGGCCTCTGGTTCAAATTCAGTTTGGGCTCGTGGCAGCTGAACCCTAGTGCTATCTGATGGTTGTTCAGCAACCTGGAGGAAATGAATCCTCACACGCAAGCCCGCCAGCCCTCCCCTCCTCCTCCAGCAGTCACAGCAGGGAAAGCCAAGATTGATTCAAGACTGAGAAAAAACAAACCCTTTCCCTTCAGAAACAGTGCCTCCCACACTGGACCAAGCATTTTAAGGCAGGGGGAGGTTCTTATTTTTGACACTTTTACTTCTGTAATGAAAACATCTTAAGAGTGCAGGGATGACAAATAATACCTTCCCTCTGTCCCACATCCATTAAATAAAGAAGAGGGGAAAGTGAGAAAACATCTATATTCCTACTTCTTGTATTTATTCCCCTGGACTGAGGTGAATTTACCACCAACAGATATAACTTGGGAACTAGCATCTGAGTCAATGTTTCCTCAGTGCACAGCACCCTGCTCTCCTTTACTCCATCATCTCACACAACTTTTGTGTTACACAGGAGCCACATCAGGCAATACTAGAAGATAAAAGATATGACATATTTATTAGAAGACCCTGAAACTTTGAGGAACTTTTTAGAATAATTCAAGACAACTGAGAGACTGGGACGGGGGACCAGGAATAGCCTGTTTCAGCTACCAAGTTAAATAAATTTGTTTCCCAGCCTCTGCAACAGCTTCAGCTACAGTAGATGGGCCTTCAGTGCTTGCAGCGTGGAAAAGCCAGAGGAACGGGCAGGTTGGCCACACAAGTTAGCCCAGGATCTTACTAATGTAAATCCTGTGACTTGATTGGGTTTGCTTTGGAGTTGCACGCACATAAATCAGGACATAGTCAAAGCTTTACCCATTTCAGTATCACCTGATCAATTATAAATGGGGATTGTATGGTGTTAAACCAAAAACCGCATACAAAAATTGTTATTCTGCATATAGAAGTTGTTATTAGCTTAGCATAGAAGTGAGAAACCTCAAATTCATGAGCAGTTTTTCCTGACAATGAGTCCCAGACCTTGCTATGTTAAAACAGAAATATCAGAATGATATTTGTTCACATAGTCATTACCTTAAATTTCTTTGTCTGCTGTCTTGTAGACAGCAGGTCATGTACACTTGTGTTGAGATGTGTCCACAGAGGAATCCAACCTGCAAATAAAGAACTGCAACAGAAGTTGTGGTTTTGTTATTACTGCTCAAGACTGAGATCGTGTGAGAAAAACACTTTCCAGTTCAGACGGAGGAAATGGAAAGCACAAAGATTCATTACTTTACTATTCAACAGAGCAGATTTCTAATGAACTGTGTCTACCAAACAATTTAGAGACGAGGAAGTGATGGAGAGATGCTTTTCATGCAAGTAGAATAAAAATCACAGAATATAGTTCTCAGGCTAGATTTCACAACCAAGAATATCTTTACCTTCCCCTCTTGTGCAAAGTATTTTCTTTTCATAACAGACACTCAACCTTGACTTCTCAAACCTTCCCCTCAAATACACTCTTCCAATCTCTAATCATCTACCTCACCTTCGCCCTCAGCCAAAGAATGGAGACTTTCCACTAGCTCTCCAACATACCAGCAGGAGCTGATCCACCAGCAGAGCCCAGACCAAACTGTGCTCATTTGTACGGGTGGAGGGTCTCCAAAGTGTCTTTCAACTCCTACACTTTGAAACGTCAGAGATGCTTTTGAACTATCCCAGCAGACATAGGCTGAAACAGACTGGATTTAGTCCAACTTTTTCCACCGTCCATCTTGTGGTCAAGGAAAGGGCACAGCTGTCCAGATCTCCTCTGCCTGCCTTGATCTCAGCCAAAAGAGTAAATGGAAGAGTCCAGCCACCTCAGTTTTGTCCTTATTGGCACCACTTTCAACTTCTCTCTGACATACTTTGTAACAACTGTTCAGCCAGCTCCCAGACAGTGATGAGACTTTGAGAGAAAGTCTGTAGATTGCT
Source organism: Phalacrocorax aristotelis (assembly GCF_949628215.1). Classification (NCBI taxonomy): domain Eukaryota; kingdom Metazoa; phylum Chordata; class Aves; order Suliformes; family Phalacrocoracidae; genus Phalacrocorax; species Phalacrocorax aristotelis. The sequence goes on along the minus strand of NC_134288.1, from coordinate 10,778,519 downwards.
GAGAGGCTTGGGTGAAATCTGTGTAGTGGTAATATCGATTAGTGCACCCACAGGCCCTGACAGCTTGTACCACTGGCAGCAGAGATGGTCGTTGGCAGTGATTCCTTCAAGGAGGACATCTCTACAATACCAAAGGCTGGCTTTGGGGCCGCAGCGCCTGTACTGCGCTTAGCCCCATGCACAAATGCCAGCACTAGCCCTTTTGGCTAAGACTTCTGCTAAGCTCCTTCTCCCTGCCCCCAGCCCCCAGCTTGGCATTAAAAAGCAAACAAACAGCTCTGTGAGCTCCACAATTTGCAGCGTCTGGCTTTCAACAGGCTGGCGTCTCGGGCGGGCTAACCTGGGTGCCTGAGGGGGCACAAACCAAAGCTTTTCCCACGGTTTGGGCATCAATCAAATGTCAGAGCCATGTGGATTCTCTGGTGTCTAATAAGGTCTGACAGCATGCGTTGGTCTTTCTCACAGCTGCAGCCCAGGCAGGATCACTTTTTAGCCAGCTGTTTGTAAATGCAGGAACTGCGCTCTATACCTTTGACAGCTTTGGATAAAACTGGACAAAGGGTTAAAAAGTTTTTAAAAGAGTGGAATTTGGAAGAATATGACTGCACTGATATACAGTGTGATTGCATAAGCTCTGTTACATTAGGAAATCAAAATAATCGACCCTTTTCCCTCTAAATGTGATAGAATTTATAGTTGTGTTGCTCCTGGTGGTGCAAAAGCCCCTTTTAAACTTTGCTCTACAACCTGTGGAGTGCCACACTCCAGAACTTCAAGCTGTTGCTTTACCTTCAAGCCTGAGTACAGGAGAGACAATCTTTACACTTCAGGCCCCTGTGGGAAAAACATGACCTCAGCCAGAAGGACTCTTGAGTCAGCACGTGAGCAGTTACAGGGAGCCATGGAGATATGCAGCTCTGTAGCACAGCTGATAGCTAAGGTAGAGATCAGTATGGGAAGTGTGGCTCTGACATTCCCTGGGAAGCTCTGGGACTTAAAAGAGTAAAAAGGCTATAAAGGACACCCAGGTATTTCTCGAAAGGGAATAAATTAGCTGTGATGGGACTGCACAGCCCAAACCAGGTACTCTGCAAAAACAGCTCTGTGACTGCGGCACACAGGGTGCATTCACGCCGCAGGGCAGGGCTGGTCTCCAGGGCAGCTCTGCCTCCTGCACCCACACGTGCCAGCTCTTTGCACACAGGGCCTGTGAGGTGAGCCTCACCTCGCCGTGTCCTGTGGCTGCCCTCAGCAGACAGGAGATGCATATGCAGGGACAGAACGAACACAACCTTTACAATCTCAGCTATGACAAACACTTCCTGTGGGGTGACAGCCAAGAGTTGCTTCTGTAACTCCCGCTTGGGCTGTCATAGCTCAAGTACTGCGGTTTCCTTAGAGCTCCGGGCCCAGGTGCATCTTTTCTGATTGCTCCAGTCAAACTACCCTCTGCTGCTTGGACAGCCTGAAAAGGCCCAGGTAGCTGGTGGGAGAAAGAGGCTTTTCTAAAGCAAGGCATCGCAGCAGCCTCTGTACACCCTGTTTCATTACCTGCCAGCCTCTCAAGGAGCACAGAGTGGAAACACCCTGGGAGGGATCCGCTCACTCTGCCGCTCTGGCAAGGCTGCTGCTGCAGAGTGCTTTGGAGATGGGTATTCATCAACCGTTGACAGGATTTCTCCATCAAATGGTGCTTTGCAGACCCATCCAGAGCCTTGCTGTATCTCAGTCCCGACACAGGCTAACTCCTCTTAGATATTCATCAGAAGAGGCTTCCTGCTCCCTAGCATCCTGCCCGGAGTTACTCGAGTTCTGCTTGAGCAAGAAGAGCTTTGCAGGTGCTCGCTTTGTGCCATGCTTGCAGTTCCCCGCTGCCCATCCTCTGCAGGCAGAGGTCACCGCCGCTCATTGCCAGAAAATTCGAGAAAATGCCCATCGGAATCCCGGTTCTGTGCTGTCAGGGCACGCACTCTCCCTTCGGAAAAATGCCTATCGGACCCCAACCGGAGGCGGCATCAGCACCTAAAAGGCCTGCCCAAGTGCTCCGGGGCTGGAGCTGCCCTGCCAAGGCTGCGGAGCCCCCGCTCGCTGCCCAGCCGCTCCGCAGGACGCCCTTCGCCCCGCCGGGAGCGAAGCGGGGCCCCGCCGAGCCGCGGCCGGCGGAGTCGGGCGGCACCTGCGGGCGGGCCCCGCTACTGCAGCGCCGGCAGCTGGAAACCCGCGGGAGGCGGCCGAACTGGGAAGGGTTGGGGTGGGAGAGCCTGGGAGGGGATGCGCTAACACCTCAGGGTGCAGGCGGAGAGGCTGCTGCGGTGGGGGCGTGCGGTGAGCCTCCAGGCAGCGCCTCTGCCACCGGCTGTCGCCATTTAGCACAGAAACGGCTCGAGCGAGGCTGCTGCCTCCTTCCCTGGTGCTTCTGAGCGCGGGCAGGACGCTGCCTGTCCTTCCCAGGAGCTTCTGCTCCCATCCCTGCTTCACAGCCCAGGCTGGCGCTGTGGGGAAGCAGCTTCCAAACTCCAAGCCAAACTGGAGCAGGGCTCCTGGCTGTTTATCGGAGTATTTGCGGTTGCCAGAAAAGATGCCTTTCCGACCCTGCAGCGTGTATCTAAAGAGGAGGTGTCTAGGCCGAGCTGTGGCACTGTGACCACAAACCACTGTGAGTTTGGCTGTTTATTGGCAGCATTACTTTGCAGATGATTTGGGAACTCCAAACATTTTCTCCCAATCCACACTTTCTTTTCAAAAGGCGACTTCTTTTAAACCAAACACTCTCAGTCTTTTCACCATCCGAAGGGACAGACTGGTTCAAGAATCACAAGGAATCACAAGCCCAGATGTCCATGGGGATTTCTAAAAATGCCAAACACACACTACAAAGCAGTTCCTGAAGATGTGGGAGCCTTTCTGGGCATTTGTGATCTTCCAGCTAAATGAACCGCTAAAGCAAATTGGAGGGCTGGCAGCCCAGTCGCACGGCAGGAGGGAGCAGCATGGCAGCCCTGGCTCCGCACTGGAGCTGCTCCGAAGATTTGGAAAAGTTGCAGTCGCAGGAAGGACCCTGCTCACTGGAGTGAGCTGGATGGGTAAGAAGAGGAAAATCCAGAGTATTGGACAGAGTGGTTTGAAACAGCTGGAGGCACAGGGGGTGCCGTGCGATCCCCCCACGCAGGGGCAGGGGGTCTCAGCTCGGAGATGCTGCTCGCATGGGCAGGGGTCAGGGTTGGTGTTTCCAGCTGAGCAGTCACATATCGGGGCCTATTTTAAATGCGTTCCCCATGTAGCAGAGTGCATGTCTCGAGGATTGAAATAGACGGTGGTTTGATCATTGTCTCTCCCAGGGAAATGGTTTTTAATGAGGTTTTAAATAATAAAGTGGGATAATTTCCCTGGCTGGCAAGATCATGAAATTTTTATGCCTCCTTTCTCTCCCAAAGTTTTATCACCCTTTATTTTTAGAGACGCATAATCCCCCCTTTTGGAAAAAAAATGCAGAGAAACCACTTATTTAGGGAAAGCCACTCCTCGGTAGGGGCTCTTGGCCAGGCAGCAGTCCCGGGGGCAGCCCCACAAGCAGCCCTGCCCCACGCTCCAGGGATGGGCGAAGGCCTCGCAGGGGCAGAGGGGACCTCCCGTGCTGGTGCAGGGTGCCAGTGTCGGGTACTGGCTGCTGACAGAGGTGCCAGTACTGGGTGCAGGGTGGTGGTGCAGGGTGCCAGTACTGGGTGCAAAGTGCCAGTATTGGGTGCATGGTACTGGTGCTGGGTGCATGTAGCAGGTGCTGCTGCAGGGTGACGGTGCTGGGTGCCCGTGCCAGTATTGGGTGCCTGGTGGTGGCACATGGTACTGGTGCAGGATGGCGGTACTGGGTGCCTAGTGCTGGTACTGGCTGCCAGTATTGGATGCCTGGTGCTGCTGCAGGGTGTCAGTACTGGAAGCATGGTGCTCACACTGCGTGCATGTAGTCAGTGCTGGTGCTGGGTGCCCATACTGGGTGCTAGTGCAGGGTGCCAGTACCAAATGCCTGGTGCAGGGTGCCAATGTTGGGTGCATGGTACTGCTGCGGGGTGCATGTAGTAGGTGCTGCTGCAAGGTGCCAGTGCTGGGTGCCCATACTGGGCGCTGGCACATGGTGCCAGTATCGGGTGCCTGGTGCTGGTGCGGGGTGCCAGTACTGGGTGCATAGTGTTGGTACTGGATGCCAGTACTGGGTGCCTGGTGCTGCTGCAGGGTGCCGGTACTGGGTGCATGGTGCTGGCGCTGGGTGCATGCAGTCGGTGCCGGCGCTGGGCACCGGCGCTGGGCGCTGGGTGTGCGTGCGTGTGTGTGTGTGTGTGTGTTTTGACGTGAGGAAGTGCCAAAGCTGCAATTGCTTTAGGAAGTCAATCGCAGGGGCCGGGGGACGCCTGCGCAGTGCAGCCGCGCCGCTCCGCTCCGCTCCCGCTGCCTCTCCCTCTCCCTCCGGTGCCGAGCCCGGAGGCAGCGCAGAGGCGCGGCCGGGGGGCAGCGGGGCAGCGGCGGCCGCGGACGGCGCTGCGCGGCGGCGGCGCGGATGCCCGGCCCGTGAGTACCCCGTACCCCGCGCCGTGGCCCGGGGCCGCCGCCGCCCGCGGGATGCCGCGGGGAGGGAGGGGGGGCGGGCGGACGGACGGACGGACGGGACACGGGCCCATCGCCCCCTCCCTCGCCCTGTGCCCAGCCTCGCCTCCCTCGCCGCGGGCTGCGGGGGCACCCCTCTCCCCCGGGCGGACCCCGCTTTGCACGCCCGCCGTCCGCCCCCCTTTGCACGCCCCCCTCTGCATGCGCCCCCCGCCCCGTGCACCATCCCTTCTGCACGCTTCCCCCCCGCCCCGCCGCCCCCGGACACGCACCAAGCACCGCGGAGCGCCGGGGGTTGATGGAGAGGTCGGGCTGTGTGTCTGTGTGCGTGCGTCCGTGTGTCCAGCTGCTGCCTGTCACCAGCCCCATGTGCGAGGGCCGGCGGGGGGGGGCATCGGGATGCTCCGTGGGGACCGGCCGGCAGAGCGGGGGGACCCCGAGCACCGGGCAGGGAGGGGGGGACTTCCCCGCCGCATCACCCCGGGGGAGGGCAGGGCTCCTGCGAGGAGGAGGATGGAGGAGGAAGGAGGGGGGCACCCTCCAGCCGCAGGGCCGCCTGCACCGGGGCTTGCCCAGCCCAGGGCGGGAGCTTGCAGGGAGGATCCCCTCCCGGAGGCCTCCCCGGCCCAGGGCTACCCCGGCCTTCCTTACACCCGCAGGTGGGTGCCAGGATGGCGCTGGAGCATCCATGCACAGGCTCAGCCAGGTGGGCTCCCCATGCCCCCGATGCAAAGGGGTGCCATGCCTTGTCATAAGAGCAGCAGCGATGGGGAGCCCTGACCTGGCCGGCCAGAGTAGCAGGGAGTGCCGGGGCCTTGGGAAGGTTGGCTTAGGTCAGGGCGACCGCGGGCTCCGGTACCCGCCAGGTTCCCCAGCGGTGTGGCCAAAGGGTCGAGCAGGGGGACCTGGCTCGGTGGTGTCCAGGACATGGCACTCCCCTGTAGGGGTGTGACATCCGACCGTCGCCCTGCATGAGCCCATCATGGGGGCAGCATTGCGGGATGCCGCGACTTGGCACCCTGTCCCTGTGGCCGAGGGATGGGAGAGGGCCAGGCACAGCCATCATAGCTGCTCCATGTGTGGATCACGGTGTGTCTCTGGGCACAGAGAGGTTCCTCCAGGAAGCTGTCTCTCCCCGCCACTTCCATGAGGCTGCTCTGGCGCAGATCCATGGCCTTATTTAAGAAACTAAACAAAAAGTGTTAAGTGAGTGGGAGGGATTTCCCTGCTGCGGGGGGAGTTCATTCCCCTCTGGATGCGTCTCCACCATCCCCGTCAATAGAGACGCTCGTCCGGTGTTCACACTGGATGAGCGGAGCCTGTGGCGTTTGCTGGCCTGGTGGATATTGTTTTCTTTGGGAAAACAGGTCGCCCCAGTGGGCACATATTTCAGAATATTTCCCAAGGGAGAGCGCCACATCAGATTTCCCTACAAGGATTTTAGCTCCTCCGCGTCAGCCCTTCCCCACAAATGACTCAAGCCGCTAATCAAAATACAGTCATGTTCTTCAGCAATTAAACAAACTCCACGACATAAGATTATAGTGGAGAAGCAGGAATTTAGTGACATGAATATATCTCAATCAGGGTGTGGGTGCCCATTTTGATATTGTTATTAAAAAAAGAAGGAACCGAAAGCAGATAATCAGATAATGCAACTCAAACCCTGAGAGGGTAAGGGAGAAAAATACCTTGGCAGAGTAGTTAATGCTGAGACTGCCCATGGCACAGGAGCAGCACATCTCTGCCACCTCCCAAAGTGCATCCTCCCCTGCCTTTGCTTATCTTTGGTTGTAATCTCACTTTTAGGCTGGACGTGGGCTACAGCATCTTGAGTTTCCACTGGGCTCGTGCAAAGGGGGCTGGTGAGCTCAGTGCTTAGGGCTCTTCCCTGTGAGCAACAGGTCTGGAGTAGCAAAGCAGCTGCCGTGTTGCTCCTTGACCTCTGCAGAGCATGAGCTCAAGCTGCTGTGGCTTTTTCTCTTTTTTTTTTCCCAAATTTTAGTCCTCTGGATAGAACTATTTTGGAAAGTCAGCTCAAGAGGAGATAAGAGCCATTCTCGGTGCTGGTGCCACTCCTAAGCCATCCCATGGGGAGCCCTGCCTTTCCCTTCCAGCTTCTCCTGCTCCTTGGGCTGGTTTCTTGCACCAACCCCCAGCCATGCCTGAGCACCCCAAAAGCAGAGCAGCCACAGCAGAGCAAGGCTGGCATGCATTGCTGCCTCTGTGCCACCACGCTACATGCTCTTGGGGTTTGGCACTTCGGCCTCTTGCCTGGAATAACAGCAGCTTCCGGGTGAGCCGGTGCCCACAGTCTTCACCGAGACTTCCTATTACTCAGTTCCTTATTCGTCTCTGCACATCTCTATGCATTTCCATTACAAAAGCTGTTCAGAGAGGGGTGAATCTAAAGCCAGTTGTTTATATACATTTTTTCATGGCTACCTCTTAATTTGGGGGGAAGAAAAGATACTGGACCTTATCACGGGTTACTTTCGTCCCCCCAACATGTTGCAACATGGTTTTCACCCGTGGGGAGGACAGGATGGGGAAGAGTGCCTGACATCTTCTGTGGTGTAAGAGGGGAAGAAACTGAACACACCGGCTTGCAGGGACTCCAGCAGCCCCATCGCAGACCAGGAAGCTGCTCTGCAGTGGTCATCACCGCCCCTGGCTCCAGCCGGCTCAGGGAAGGGGCATCCAGCGCTGCAGGCATCTCCTTTTCAAACTGTCCTGTACCCAGCACCACATGGGCCTCCTCCAGCTTGTTTCCATCAGTACTGGGCTCAGCCAGCCCGTTTCTTTCCCCAGCTGCTTTGCCACAGGTTGCCCCATGCAGCACAGGGAGGGTGACCTGCAGAAGGTCCCAAATCCTTACTGCCGTGCCATGGAACGGTAGCACTGAGCTGTGGCACTGTCTGTGGCAAATAACTCCACCAGCCAGCTCTCCCCACTGTGCCCATGAGTTTGAAGGACACCCATAACTTTTCACAGGGATCAAACATCTTAAATCCAGCTGTGCATGCTCTGCAGGAGCCACCAACCCACTGCCAAGCTGGGGCTGTGCTGGTCCACGAGCTGTGGGATGACTCCCCTGTGCAGCCCCCCAGCCTGTCTGGGTGCTGTGTGGGACCTGGGGACACAGGTACCAGCGGCTTTGGGGTAAAACTGTAGTGAAGTCAAAATCCTGGCTCTTTCTGCATCCAGAGCATTGTGTAAAACAAGACGGAAACCCCTGAGTTTTGACTGACCCTTTGCCCTTCTGCGAAAGCACTCCTTGGGAGCATGGAGAATTATTTTATTTCTGTTATTTTTGGCTGGAAGTCCTCTGGGTTCCTTCTTTGGTAGGGACTGGTGACAGAGACCTCCTGCCTGTGACTTCCCCCATCCTCGGCCACTGGAGTGGGCACGGAGGGTGATGCCCCAGCCTGCCCCATCGGCTCTTCTGGGTCCATGGGACCTTGGCTGTCCTGGGTGTGTTTACTGGGAGAGGCGGGGAGCACTCTGCTGCTCACCCGTCCTGCAAAACCTCCTGAATTTGGCCATTTCGTGGAAGCAGAGATTTAACCGGGAGGAGGGTGGAGCAGCAACAGCAACAAAAACAACAACAAAGTCCTTTGGGCTTCAGCTTTAACATTCATCTTAGACATGGAAAAAAGGGGGTTTCCTGACAGCAGGAAAATGTATAGTAGAGTTTTATAACAAGCTGCCCTTCCAGTTCTCTAACAACTTGGAAACAGCCTCACTTGACCTTTTGAGGGCTCTTTGCTCAGGCTGTGAAGATCTGCTGAGTTTGGGGGCCCAGCTTTGCCACTCTCCAGACTTGCTTGTCAGCACTTGCCCACTCTGGAGGCAGGAATGCTGCAGAGGCTCCAGGGCAGCAACAGGACGGGCACAGGGGGAGCGAAGCCCCTGATGTCCTCGCACGTGGCCGTGGCTCTGGGTGCATGGGGACGGGCTGTGGGTGTGCTGGCAGCCTGCTCCCAGAGATGGATTTACCTCTGTCTCAGTATAGAGTGGGTCAGGGAGCTAACAAAGAGGTTTGAGGTTAAGGGTTTGGGTTTTCCCATCATTCCCTCTCCTGCAGGCATGAACCCAACCTGGGCTTAAGTAGTTTCCTCCGACAGAAGGCAAATGCCCAAGCAGCGTTTCAGTGCAAAGGGCAGGAGAAGAACAAACAGGTACATATTGGCATTAGCAGTCAGGGACCCTAGAAAAGGAAGGGAAAGCTTCAGGCTAGCCTTTTAAAACAAGAAAAAACAAGGAAAGATGCTGCCTGCAAGTCTGGTGCAGATTTCAGCATGAGGAGAGAGCTCACAAAGGGGATCTGGGGCTGGGGAAACGTATTGCCATGACAGCGGTGGCAGGCGAGCTCCTGTGTCCCCTGATGGTACAGCCGAGCCCTGCAGCATCACGGGGTCTTGGTGAAGGGCATCACCATGGCCTGTCACATCAAGGTTCTCGCTGAGATCCCCAGTGAGGGCCACTACAGCAATCTGAGCCCAGAATGCCTGCAATGGGCATCCACCCATGGCCAGGCTCCTGTAGCCCTGTCTGGCAGCAGCGTCCTCAGCCGGAACGGGCTGCAGCGGCTGAGGCTGCCTGGCACTGCCCTGGGGCTGAGGCCACCTCTGTAGCACAGGGGCCATGCAGGGTGACAGTGCATCCTTCCTCCCCATGCTGCCAGCTCCTCCCCAGGCATGGCTGAGCCAAACCCCGCTGTCTTTTTACCCCTTTGGTCAGATTTTAAATAACCAGCGTGGCCAGTCTCGGAGGACATGGGTTGCTTGCAGAGCTCCCAATTGCTTGTCATGGCTGGGGCAGGACAGAGCATCACTGCTGCCCTGTGCCGGTGAGGCTGCAGTGGCTGCAGCACAGGGGTCACATATGTCCCTTGGGATGCTCCGGAGCTGGGACGGGGCATTGGGTCACCAAATGTCCCTTGCCCTGGGTATTTGGCTGTAGGTCCTGGGGGATTCCTTCCTTAGTCCTTCGCTGTTTTAATGTAGGACCAAAGTCTGACATGGGAGGAAATTTTCTTACTGGTGCAAGTGAAAGCTTGATCCTGCAAGCTCTGCTCCCAGGACCCATGGTGGTATTTGATCTGGGGCTGGGGGGACATCCTAGCCCTGGGTGCTCACTGGCGAGGCATAACATCTGCCTGACACCAGACCCCAAAAGGCATCCGTCAGGGCTAGCAGTGTGTGGGCAGCAGGGCCTGCAGCACCCCGGGCGAGTAAACTGCTGTGGGCAAATGTCCCTGCGGTTCAGTGTTTGCGGGGTGGTCCCCTTGTTCCCAGCCATTGTGCCGGTGTGGCTGCAGCCCGGCCGGTCCCACCGCTGGTCGAGCTGGCTGCTGGGCTTAGCCCTGCCCTGACCACATCAATGCCACGCAGGGCCACGCTTTGGGCAGGGAGTGTGGCTGGAGAGCAGGGCCGGACCTGTCCTTGGCACAGCCAGACCCACCTCCCGCCCATGCTGGTGCAGGCTCCCAAACCTCCTCCCTGTACCTGGCCGCCAGCTCCCATGCTGGCATGGGTCTCCGGATGCACCCAGCAGGATCTGGTCTTGTGCTGGGGCTGGGGAGAAAATCTCCCCTCGTCTGCATCAGGGAGCGCTCGGAGCCGTGGTAAGCGACCCCTTTGATCCAGCATTTCCCTGTGACACAGCGTCCCTCCTTTTCATCCCAATCTGGGGTTGGTTCTCTGTCTAGTTCCTCATTTCCTTGGAAAGGGCAATTCCCTGTCTTCTTATCCTTGGTCTTCCTAGCATCCCTGTCCCCCCAGTTACTACTAATGCCTCCTCCTCTGTCCCATGGCCTCCAGGGGTCATGGAGCTGCCCGTGCTGGCATGCACTGGGATGGGGATGAGCAGGTCCTGGGCTGGCAGCACCTCATGAACGAGGAGCACCCTGCCACCCACCTGGCTTAGCTCTCACCCTCACCCTGCCAATGCTGCATCCCTCTTTTTCCTCTTCCCTTCCCTCCTGTCAGCCGCTGGGCTCTGTCTGTGCAGTTTAGCCCCTGTTGAGTATTGATTACCATGATCTTTCTTCTGTTTTCGCATGGATCATTACCAAATGCTAAATAGGAGCCTGCCTTAACAACGCCATGATACCTCTACTAATAGAAACATAATTGTCAGGGCTTGCCTTATTAAATCCCCCAGCTGATTGTCGCGGGTGCTATTTTTATGCTATGAAATAATTAACTCTGTTTCTGTGCAAGAGCCGAGGCCGGAGGGGAGGGTGCCGGCAGTGCTGCACCCATCGTCCCAGCGGTGGCTGTCTCAGCCATGGTGGCCACACCAGCATAGAGCTGTGGGTCCGCTTGCCTCTTTCCAGTGGGTGCTGGAGAGGTTCATGTGGTCCTTTCAGGAGGGCTTGCGGTGGGGGTTGGCTCAGAGGATGCTCAGTGCAGAAATGCACCCCAGTTGCAAGCAAGAGAGGAGCAGAGATCAGAGGAGACAGGCAGTCCAGAGAAGGACCCCAGCATCATCCTCTTCCCCACAGAGCTGTTGGCCCTTGTGGTGTGAAGGACCAGGGAGGTGCTGGGGCACACTGCAGCATCTCCTGATTCCCATTGCCAGGACCTGCCTTTCCAGTCTCAGGGGATGGCAGAAAAATCACTGCTGGGCAAAGGAGCTCCCCCAAAGGCATCCGCTCACTGCTGCTGCTGCCTCTGCCACGTGCGCTGGCACATCTGCCGGTGTTATCAGCAACACGCGCTCAGCAGGGCGGCAGGGACACAGCTGGGACGTAGCCACGTGAGCATCACCACCCCCTCATCCCAGCTGGACCAGGGGAGCCCGACCTGGCTCGGGACCCCTGCCACATCTGTGCAATTGGGGTCAGCCCAGCCCCGTTCCTGCAGAGTTGGGGAGCTTGAGCCTCTCTTCTTCAGTCTTTTTCTAATAGATAGCTGAAGGGGTGAAAAGAAAAAGCTGAGTCTGAAAATAGCTCCTAAAACTTCCTGTGCCACTGGCAGGTGGCTGGGGCAGGCTGCGGGGGCGGGCGGCAGCTGTGGGGCTCGGCAGCGGCGCCTGCCCGCGGGGTAACCCCGGCAGAGGGGGGCCTGAGGGGTGCCAGCCCCCCACTGCATGTTGGGGCTGCCTGCAGGGCTGGCCCACATCTGGTTGCACTCGGTGGCCAGTTTCAGCCAAATTTGGCAGAGGTTGGAGGTGTTGGTTCTTTCCTGGGAGAAAGACAGGGAAGAGGTGGGGAAGGTGCAGGCTGGGCTGAGCCCTTATTAGACAGTGGAGAATCCAGCAGTGGTATGCAGGCAGCCGGGGCTGCTGAGCTCTGCTTGCACTGATCCAGCGTGGCTGGTCCTGCAGGTCACAGACGTTTTGCAGTTTCTCCGAGGCGCGGTGAGGGGCTGGATCCAGCACTGCTCCGCACCAAGGCATTGCTGGGCTGCAGCGGGGGCTCCGGTGTGCCAGCAGCTTGGCAGGGATGGTGTCTCTGCCAGCACTGGGGGGATTTGTGCATCGCCCCCAGCCAAGCGATCCCCATGGTGGTCTGTGTTGAGCAGCAAAGCTGCCCTCACAGTTTTGACCCATAAAATATGAAGGGAAGGTCCCTCTTGGGGCAGAGAGCTCATACCGTGGCTGGAGGTGGCCGGAGAAGAAAAATGCCCTTGGTGCCAGTGGGTGCCCCAAGGCTGGTGAGCTGGGGGTGCTGGGTGCTCCCCTGTGGGAGTGTGGCTGCATCCCAGCATCCCCCAGCTCTCGGAGCTGGCCCTGCCCAGTAGTGGCAGAGGGAATCCTAGACAACCATCTGGAAAATAAATTAAGTTCAGGTGACCAGAGAAGGAGCGGTGGTGGGCACTGTGAGGATGGCAGCAATGGCCGGGTGGGCGCCAGCAGAAAAAGGAGCTGCCAAAACTGAGGGTGACTTTTGAGTGAGGGGGAGGGTTTCCATCCAGACGGGTGAGGCTGGGGACAGCCGCGGTGTCACTGCATTGGTTTTTGGGTGCAAGGGTATGCAGTGTTGGGAAGAGAGGAGATGACAGCTCGGCCTCCCCGGGGAAGGCGAGGGAAGCGGCTGCGCCGAGCGGGGCACTGGGCCGGGCTGATAACGGGTACACGCCGCAGCCGGGCGCCTGGCCCAGCCCTGCGGCCCTGGGGGAGCGTGCGGGGGTGCCAGCATCCCCCCTCCCTCTTACTCCACTTTTCTCCGTTTTCCACCTGCAGCCACTGTGAGCCCACGTAAGTGAGGGGGCAGCTGCCAGCAGAGGCCACAAACTGGTTTCAGTCACTGGTGTGGTGCCAGGGCTGGAGCCCCCTCCGCCCACAGCGGTGCTGAGGACAAATTTAATCAAGGAAACGGAGGTTGGGTGTCTGATTTCTCTCTCACTCTTCTGTTTTTTGGGGTTTTTTTCCTGAAGAGGAAAAAAACCAAACAACTTTGTGAGTCACTCTTGGCCGAGGGAGCCAGGCTTCGCTATGCGTGGCAGGCAGGCTGGCACATCCCCGCGTCGCAGGGATGATGCTGCTGGGAGGCATGGCAGGAGGTTCTGACTCAGCCCACCCTTGGGGACCGGCTCCCTTCCCTCGCTGCCCACCTTGCTGCTGGCATCCTCACCCCGCGGGGTGAGGCACTGGAGCCATGGGGATGCCTGAGGCACAGCCTGGCAGAAAGCACTGTCCCTTGGAAGCAGCCTTAGCTGGGTGCCAGGGACTGGCCCGTGCCCACCCTGGGGACATACCCTGCCTGTCACTCCTCAGGGAAGCCGCACTGGCCGATTCCTTCGCCGTGGGGCTGTTCCAGTACCAGTGTGCCCAGGTTATCACCAAGATATCTGGCTGTAGCCGGCACTGCAGCAGGTGCCCTCCCGGCTGGGGAGCCCTGGCTTTGCTGCTCCCATGTCTGCAGCAGCCACCTGGATCCATCCAAGGCATGGGAAGCAGGAGCACAACCCAGCTCAGTGGCTGGTGGGGCTCGCTCTGCCCCGCTCCTGCCCCGTCAGGGTGGCTGGCCCCGTGGCAGAACGGCGAGGAGAGCAGCCAGGCCCTGCCGGGGCTTTCCCAAAAAAGGTCTGAACTCTTCGGTTGAGTTTGCCACTTCCCTTACCACTCCCTTTCCTGTGAGAGGATGTGTTCGGCCGCTTTTCTTTTCTCTTTCTCTCTTCTTTTCTCTCCCATCTCCCTGCCCTCAGACCCGGCGGTCCTGGTGATGCCTCGCACCCCCTGAGCCGGCCAGGGTCACCCTGGCTGGCACCCGCCGCCGCCGCGCGATGGCCAGGCTGCAGGTATGGATGCGCCAACAGCAGCTCCCCCTGTGCCCCCCAGGTCCTCCCACCAGCCACAGCACGGGTTGGGTGGGCACACCAGGGACGCAAGCTGTGCCAGGGGTGCCACCACACTGGGGTGGGCTCTGGTTTGTGCCCTGCTTTGCAGGGGGGGTTGCTGGAAGAGGATGCCACACTGGTCAGGGCATCATCGCCGGCTGGGGCATTTGGGGAAAGTGGGGTGCATGGAGGGGTGTCATGCCTGTGGCCAGTATTTGGTGTCACCTTTGTTTTGCTTCCGTGGGCACACTGATGCCACAGCTTCCACTGCAGCTCGCACAGGGTGATTTTGGCGACTGCTTTGCCCAGCCTGAGCAGGGCACAGGACGCTTTGTGTGCAGCTGCATGGGACAGGGCCGACCCAGTGTCCCAGCAAGGAGCAGCCCAGTGGAAGGGGAGGTTTCCCTTCGAAAGCAATTTTGGGCAGTGCTCATCTTACTCAGTTGTGTGTGGGGTCCCCTCTGTCTTCAGGGAGAGGATGGGGCGGTGCCAGGCTTGGTGGGGACGTCACAGCCGCGTGAGCTGGCATGGCCCGGGGACACCCAGCACACGGGGACTCCCAGGCTGGGTGCTGCAGCCACCAGGCACCAGACAACAATGGCAAAGACTCGCAGAGCGCTCAGGGAGCTCATGGGGTTTGAGCGAGGGCAACTTTTGGGGCGTCTCTTCTCTCTGCTGGGAAACGTCCCCTTTTTGCCATCCTTCCTCTTTTTGCAGCCTCACGCGCGCCCTCGCCTTCCCTCTGGTGATCACAGGCTCTGCCGCCTGCCAGGACTTCCTTATGCACCCACACCCGCAGCTCCGCAGCGGTGCCCGGCCCTGGGGCAGCCGCCGGCAGCCCCGTGGCACTCGGCTCCCACCAGCGCGGTGCTATGGGAGCGTTAAGGGGTGCATGGGGCTGGCAAACCGAATTCAGAGCACACTGGCTTTGCCCTTCGGTGCCATGGGCCAGGGGCCCTTTGCAGCCCCACAATTCCCTTCTCCTTCCTATCCCACTTGGCGCAGACCACGCAGCCGAGATGGTGCTGGGTGGGTGCCAGAGCGCCTGGGCAGGGTAGCGAGCTGACCCTGCCTCCTGGCCAGGTGCTGAGTGCACCCCGCAGGCGTCAGGAGGGGATGCTCCTTGTGGGGGATGCTGCTCCATCCCGCTGCCTCTCCAGGGTGTTTTGGCTCAGCCGCTTGCAGGACTGCTCTGGGCAAGGTTGAGCACCAGCCTCAGAAGCAAAATGCCTAGGTGTCCCCCTGGAGCAATGCCACAGCTGTCCCCACGTCCCTGTCCATTGGCCACTCCCCATCCGCCTGCTCCACACCCCAGCACCACAGCAGACCCGGGGCTGCCTTTGCTTCGGGGCACACTGGAAGGAAGCAGGGTTTTCCCAGCTGTCACGTTTTCCTCCTGATCGCCCCTTGCTGTAATTAGTGCCGCAGCCCCACTGGGAGCCATGCCCAGAGACTGGCTCCCCCCGCCCTGCCATGGGGCTGCAGCCCCCCAGCAGCGCTGGGCATGGCAGCGTGGCCGTGGCACCGTGGGGTTAGTGGGCTCGACAGCGGGATGTCGCCGTGGGTGGGCAGGGGGAAGCAAAGGAAAGGGAAAAATGAAGGGGGTTAAATGGACCTGAGGGCAGCGTGGTGCGAGAGTGAGCAGAGCCTGCTGCTGAGCTGGGTGACAAGGTCACAGTCATCCTGCCAGCACTTCGGTCTATAAATAGGGACAATTGGGAGCGAAACGCAGACTTTCTCCTTTTTCGTTCCTGCGGGAGTGATGGGAGCCAGCGGGAGGGTTTGCAAGGGCCTGGGCGAGGAGCTCACTGAAGGCGCTGCCAGGTGATGGCTGTGGTGGGGGTGGGGGGGTCTGCACCCACAGGGGCAACGCGGGCTCACGAGGGGCTCTGGGGACAGCCCTGTCCCCAGCTGGGACCCGCATCCTGGCTCCGTTCTGCTTGCTGAGTCCACAGTAGGACTCAGACCTGAGGTGGTGAGATCTGGGGCAGCTTGAGACAGGGACACTGGGTCTGAGGTGCTGGGGGCTCTCCATGCCCGCTGTCCCCCCCACTCCCATCCCTTCCCTCTGGCAGAGGAAGGACCATGATTGCTGCCCACCACCCTCGGCGGGGCACAGGAAGGCAGAGCCGGCCATGACCACATCCTTACCACCACCCCACGTGGAGGTGGGTGCTGAGTCCTGGCACCACTCCTGCCTGGGACCATCCCTGCTCCAAGCGGGACCAGTGGTGCAGGCAGGGACAGGCAGGCCTGTGAGCACAGGGGAAGGAACTCTTCTGCAGCAGCAGTGCAGAGTGCTGGACTCAGCCAACACTTGGCACGGGGCAAGTTTTGGTTTAGTTCTGGGAGCTGTGAAAAATCCCCCTCCCCACCCTGTTTCCTTCCACTCACATGATGCCGTGGAGTAGCTGCGACTTCCCCATCCCAGGCCCAAACATGCTGGGGGGATCCGGCCATGCTTCCCCACGGCATGGGGCACAGCCTGGGGCGCATGAGGCTGTCGCTGACGCCGGCGCCCTGCCCAGCCCCACTGCTGCCTGCAGGGCTCGGCAGCACCGATAAAGCGTGGGAGGGGGTCCTGGGCGAAGCGTGGGGCTGGCAGAGCATCTGCCGCCATGTTTCCCCTCCTCCTTTCCTTCTCACTTCCTTTTCTTGCACCCTTTCTGTTTGCCTGCCATGCCCCAACCCGCTGCCTGCAAAGGGCTTTCCCCAGCCCGGAGCAGCCCCCCTCAGAGCTGCTCGAAGCCAGGGGGTCTCTCTGTGAAGGTAACGTGGTGCCGCTCCTCTCCCTCCCCGCAGGCTCTGTCCAGGAGGCGGCAGGGACATTAGCTGGGAGGTCTCGGAGGCACGGCTCACCCACGGGCTGGGAGGAGCGGAGAGCAGCAGAAGAGCCCCTGAAGCACGACCCAACCCCGTCCACCGTGTATGAGGCTGGGACGCAGGTGAGGTGGTGTCCATCTTGGGGCTGGCTGGTGGCCGGGACAGCAAGCGGGAGCCAAAATTAAATCCCAGCAAGTCACTGGGCAGGGGTCCCTCATTTACCTCTGGGTGCTTGCACATGGGGGAGGATAATCATCAGCAGCTAGCTCACCCGCTCCCTGCCCTCCTGCCTTTCAGTACGCAGGACCCGCGTCCGCAGAGACACCCCTTCCGATGTCCCGGCATGAGACTTCTCCGACAACGGTGCAACCCGCCAGCAACCACCGCCCCAACGCCTGCTGCTTCTGCTGGTGCTGCTGCTGCAGTTGCTCATGGTACGTCCCACCGCCCGCTCCGGCCCAAGGCTCCTGCGGGGCTGGCAAGCATCACCCGCCCGCCTCGTCGTCCCATAAGGAGCGGAGATGTGAGGGTCACCTGCGTGTGCTGGTCCTCTGTGCTCCATGCAGCACTAAGCACCTGGACACGGCTGCTGCCCAAGCAGATGCCTGGGCTCAAGGGAGAGGGGCTCCTACGGCAGCTCCCACCCCTGGGTGCTCTGCAGCCCTTCAGTGCAGATCCTGGCACCCATGCAGCACCACGGGCAGTGGGTGCGGGAGGGCAGCTGGGATGGGGCCAGCCCCGCTCACCGAGCTGAGCCTCTGGGCTGCTTGTGTGCTTGTGTTGGGTGGGGGCTCAGAAGCCGGGTGGGTGTAAATGGTGTTCTGGCCACAGCACATTGCTCTCCTCTGCATGGAGCCTAGCAAGCTTGTGAGCCCAAGCCAAACCTTGCCTTGGTGCATCGTGACTCCTGCCTGTCAGCCAAATCCTTTAAAATAGCCAGAGCACAAAGCGGCACGGGGAAACCCGCCTCTGGCACTGTCCTGACAGCTCTGCTGGGGCTGGACGCCCCCGGACGGGCTGCGTGGGGGAAGCTGCAGGCAGTGCCAGTGGCACAGCGTGGTGCTTGGCCAAGCTGTCTGACCTCTGTGTCCCCAACCCACCCCCCTCAGGCACCTGGCTGCACCTGGGCAGGGCAGCAAGGCTGGGCAGCAAGGCTGAGCAGCAAGGCTGAGCAGTGGGACCTCTGGCTGCAGCACTGTGCAGGCAGGAGGATTTTGCTGCCCGTTTCAGGCAGGTCAGGGCAGGAGGAGAGCTGTGTTTCCCTGCCCAGCATCACAGCTGCCTTCTCGCAGCTGCAGTGCCCTGCCTGAGGTGGATGGCCCTCATCCATGGGAGCACTCCTGGGCAGCTCTGCCTTAGAGCAATGGGTGCAGAGTCCAGCCCTAGCCTCCCAGTGCTGCCCAAAGCCAAGGATGTAACCAGCCACTTGCCTGCAGCTGCATCTCCTGTCCTCTCTGAGGATCCCCAGCTCCTTATTCTCTGGATAATGCAGATTTTGAAGAGCCCATCTGCTCTTCTCCATCCTCAGCATCAGCTCGCTCTGAGGCTGCTGATGGCTTTGGGCTTTGCAGCAGCTTTGACTTTACAGACACTGACAGCTCCGAGCTTGGAGGAGCAAGAAACCCTGGAGCTGCACCCCGTGCAAACCCACAGTGCATCCCCAGCACTGATGCATCAGCCCCATGAAAACCCCTGCTGTGTCCTTGGGGCCCCATCTCACCTGATCCCATCTTGTTTCCTCACATTTGCATGGCAGCGAGTGCAGTAAGCGGCTCCCCTTGCAGCCTGCCCCAAACATCTCCCTCCCTGATGCTGCCTTGAGCTCATGGCATTTGGCTATTTCCCTGTGTCCCTCCTCTGTCTCTGCAAGAGCCTGTGAGCAGAGATGGGACAGAAATCCCTCCTGTACCCCAGTCCTGGAGCAACCAGGACTGGTGCCAACCATTTTGGGTCTCAGGCATGTCAGGCAGCGAGCCCCAGGGGCAGTGGGGGAAGGGACGTGCCTGCAGCTTCGCTCACCCCAGCTGCCTGTGCCACTGG
Organism: Phalacrocorax aristotelis; assembly: GCF_949628215.1. Taxonomy (NCBI): domain Eukaryota; kingdom Metazoa; phylum Chordata; class Aves; order Suliformes; family Phalacrocoracidae; genus Phalacrocorax; species Phalacrocorax aristotelis. Next base: position 10,759,770 of record NC_134288.1, on the reverse strand, counting down.
GGGAGAAGTTTGCACATTTAATCCTGTGTGAGTGGCGAGGGACGGTGTTGCAAGCAGGAAGTGCTGCGGTTGGCACCGGGTGCCAGAATTGGGGGGGCCCGAGGGAAGTTGGCTGGAGGCTGCTCTCCCCTTGTGCCACCAGCACTCCCAGGGGAGAGGGACAGGGGGACAAGGGATGCCGGCACCCCTGAGCTCCGGCACTTCCATCCCATGCTCGGCCTCTGGGCTGAACTGGTGCTGGGGTGTCCTGGGGGTGCAGGGTCCAGCCCTTGATCCATCTACCCCAGCCACCAGCTTCCTGGGCGAGCCAGGGCCGTCACCAGCTGGAGACGGTGATAACCAGGCATGGGGGCCAAGCGCACCATGGCGCTGAGCTCCGGTGGCTGCAGCCCTGCATCCTGCACCCACCCCCATTTATGTATTTAGTGGTGTTTATTCGTGGTGGTTCACAATGGCTTTGCCGTGGGCTGAGCCGGCACTGACCTCTGCCGGCTGCTGCTGCCCGGCCCTGCGGCCGCTCCGGCTCTGCTCGGCCCTGGCGCTCGGCCCGGGTGGTGGAGCAGGGCTGGGGCTGCAGCGGCGCCCGACTGCAGGAAGCACCCTTTCATGATGATGCTAAAATTGCACAAGGAAGTTGGGGTGCTGCTGGGGCAGCGGGTGCTGGGGCAGGCTGGGTGCTGGGGGGGAGCCGGATGGCAGGGTGCTGGTGCCCACGGCGGAGATTCAGCGGCCAGGGACAGTCAGGGGATCCAGATGGGGGTTTGGGTGCGTTCCCGATGCCCCTGACTACCTTTCTGTCTCCCTGTTAGGAACGAGGACCGGGAGCGAGCGTGGAGGTCGTCCCGGGAGACCAAACTGGAGACCATCCCAAACTGTGAAGCGTGGTGAGTGCCTGGGCAGCGCTGCGGGGGTGGGCCGGAGGGACCGGCACAGCATGGCACAGCATAGCACAACACGGCACCCACCGCCACCCTCCGTGGCACCCAGCCCCGCATCCTGCCTGCTGGTGCACGCGTGGGCAGCAGGATTGAGGTGCCAGGACTTGGGGGTTCCTCGTGCTGCTTCCAGTGCCATGTCCCTGGTTCCCACTGAGAAATGGGGAACCCAGAGCCTTGGGCTGCAGCCCTCTGCAATTCTGGCCCTTGGGCCCCTTGCAAAGGGAAACTAAGGCATGCAAAGACCTCAGCACCTTTTGGGCCATGTCCCAAGGGCAGAGCCTCATCCTGCAGGCACTCTGCTCTGGGGATGCCCTGCACTGAGCACCCACTCCCTGAGGGACAGGTACGACCCCCTGCATGCAGCCCAGCCGTGGGTGCTCTCTGCAGCACCTGGTGCAGCAGGGTTAGGGGTCAGCCGTGATAATTAGCCACTGAGAGTGATTGTTCCTGCCTGCTTTAGCAGGTAATGAGTATTTGCTGGGGAGCAGCCTCTCTCCCTCCATCCCCCAGCTGTTAGGGATGATGAACTGTCAGTCTCTCCCTGGCTAGGGCAGCTCAGAGTGGCTGCTCTGCAAGGGAAGGGCTTTTGCTTCCGTTTGGGTTTGTGCAAATCCAGCACTAAAATACATCTCAGCTTGAAAAATTCAGCTGAAAGCAAGCTCATGCTCTAGCCCAGCTGAGCGGAGCTGGGGCAGACCCCATGAGTGACCTCTGAAAGCCTCCGTAATAGCTGGAGCCTGAGCAGGAACAGCCTCGGCATGAGCAGGGTGGATGCGTTCAGGCACGGTCCCTCTAGGATGGGACCAGGGATGAGCATGGCTGAGCCGCACAGGGAGGGATGCAGCAGGGAGCCCACAGCCCTCCCGTGCTGACCATAACGCTGTCCCCTTGCCTTGCCTGCTGGGGCCTGGCAGCGCCAAACCCACGCCGGAGGAGGTGCGGGGCTGGGCACAGTCCTTCGACAAGCTGATGAAGAGCCCGGCGGGTCGCAACATCTTCCGGGAGTTCTTGCGGACTGAGTACAGCGAGGAGAACATGCTCTTCTGGCTAGCGTGCGAGGAGCTCAAAAATGAGTGCAACAAGCACACCATCGATGAGAAGGCCAGGATGATCTACGAGGACTACATCTCCATCCTCTCGCCCAAGGAGGTACGGGGCAGAGGCCCTCCTGCGGCTCTCAGTGGGTAGCTCAGGCTAAGATGGGGCTGGCAGCATGCTTCTTGGGGAACAGGCTCTGTCCCAGCTGCCGCTGCAGCCCTGTGGCAATTTGGGGATGGGATGGGTGGTTGGGGATGAGTTTGGGCAGGGTAACAGGTTTACTTCATGCATGTGACTGGCGCAGGGAGGGTGTCCCCAGAACCCCCGGGACACAGAGGCAGCAGGGCCACGGGCTGGGTTGTGCTGCGGGGCCGAAACCTCACGAGGGCACCAGTGGGCTGAGGAGATGCTGCAGCCCAGCTCACAGCATCCCCAGGGTGGGGGCATCCAAGGTGGGAGCACCCCAACCTGCCCCTCCCTGTGCCCAGCAAGGGGACACAGGGAGGACCCAGAGACCTCCCCAGTCCTCCCTGCAGCTCTTTCCAAAACACCCTTGCTCTGGTGCAAATATATATACTCTGGGGTAGAGCACACCGTGGTCTCCCCACGTCTGGCCACGAGCCATGTGGATACCCAGTTTCCCATGAGAGCTGGTGCGGGGGTGGGTGCTGGGGATGGGGGCTCAGCATTGGGGGTTCCTCAACGCCCCCATTTCTCTCCCTACCACCCAGGTGAGCCTGGACTCGCGGGTGCGGGAGGTCATCAACCGGAAGATGCAGGAGCCGTCCTCGCACACCTTCGATGATGCGCAGCTCCAGATCTACACGCTTATGCACAGAGACTCCTACCCTCGCTTCCTGAACTCTGCCATATACAGATCGCTGCTCCAGAGCGTCTCCCGCTCCTCCTCGGAGTCCTAAGGGCACCCGCCGGCCACGGGGACGCCGGTGGGGACGTGGCGGCCGGAGGGGCTTGGTGCCTCCCCCCCTCCACCGCCCTCCCTGCCAGCCCCCCCCCAAGTTTTTAGCTTTTTACCTATGAACCGTCACCCTGGTTTCTGGGCCACCCTCCGGGACTGTCCCCGGTGCTGGTGCCACTGCGGCAGCACAGCCCGGGCCGGCTCGTACTACTGAACCCCTGCCCCGTCCCCACCGCTGGCCGGAGCGAGCCGGGGGAGCTTGCGGGAGCACGCGGGAGAGTGCCCGGGGCCCGGCTCCCCCCGCACCCCGTTCTGAAGAGGTCACTTTATTCCCTCTCCACCACACTTGGGGACAAGGCAGGTCCCCATTTCCCACTGAGACCCAGTTGGGGACTGGGTTGGGGGTTTACTTTTGGGGTGGGGGGGAGGTCGATTGTTGTTGGTTTTTTTTTTTTGTTTTGTTTTTTAACTTTTTATTTTAAAAAGCTTTTTTTGTTGGCATTCTGTACATATAAAAAGGTGTCAGGTTTACATCGCTCCGTCTGTTTGAAGTGGCCCACAGGGTGGGGGGGCAGTGCTGCAGCTCCATTTGCATTCCCGGTGGATCTGGGGGGCAGCGCTGGGGCAGGATGGAGGCAGAGGGCAGGCAGCACCCCAGGGCCATGGTCTCCCCATCGCTGAAGCCACCCATGGGGCTCTGGAGGGGCCAGACAGGACCCCTGCAGCGGTGGTGCCATGAGGCTGTGCTTGGAGGGTGGGCAGGGGTTGCCCAGGAGCTGCCGCCTCTGCCAGCCCCCGTCCTGGGGAGCCCAGTGCCCATCGCACAGTGCCAGACCAGCCCCAGGACACCACGCACTTGTGATCCCAAACCCAGAGCTTCCTGCATCCTCGGTTCACAGACTTCAGTGAAGCGGAAAATACACATGCCAGTTGTGCAGGTGGTATTTGCCCTCCTGAGAACCCCACGGGTTCCTGGCTGGCCCACGCCTGCCCCGCGAGCAGGGAGAAGCCCAGGGGTCTGCCCTCATCCCTCGGGCACAGGCAGGGCTCCTCATGGGATGGAAAATGTTGCAGGGAAGATATGTAGTATCTGCGTATTTCTGTACAGCATGAGGAGTGGTTTGCTGGAGCCCCTGCACCCAGAATTAAAACATTTCTGCCAGCAGCCCCTGCCCTCTGTGCTGAAATGAAGCCAACAGCGGGGTCCTGCTGCCCAGCTCAGCCATGCTGTGGAAGACCAACACTACTCTCTGCTTTTCTTGACCCAGAACAGTCTGTGGTTTCTTAATTATCTATTCTTTTCCCTCCTTCTCTCCATCCCTTTCAAAGAAAAAAGAAGGAGCAGCACTGGTTCTTTTTATTGAAGATATTTTTTAAACAAACAAACAAAAATTCTCTTGGCTTTTTGGTTCCTTCCTTCCTAGTGGCACGACTGCATGGAAATTCATGTCAGTAAATTTAGTTTTGTTTGCCAAGCTGGAAATACAGTTCAAGAAAATATATTTTTGAGAGAGACCAGAGATTGTTTGTTCAGGAATGTTGGTATTGTTATTTGGTTGTTACTGGCAGGTTTTCCCCTGCGAGTGCTGAGCCTGCACCGCTACAGCCCTGCAGCCTCCCCACCCTCTGCTGGGGAGGTTTTAGTTCTGGGTGCTTGGTTTGCTCTGTGAATAAAGGATGTGTCTCACATGGCCTTCACGCAAGGTTTGGAGGCTGAACATTGCTGAAGCTGTCCAGCAGCTTGGCAGGTGTGTCAGAGCCTCTCTGCATACCGTGGAGCTCTCAGCCCAGGGAAGACCCCACTGCCACCAGTTAGTCTAGGCTCTTGCTCCTAATCCTAGCACTTTTAAACACCTTATAAGTGAATCCTTGCTTCCAAAATGCCTCTTTAGCCAGTGGCTCTTCCCCCACTGGCTCTCCTTGGTGTTACCTCAGAAAATGGTCCTCAAACGGTACTTTTCCCTCCGTTTGAGGGGCTCCTTCTGCCTGGGACTCTCCATACCTAAATTCAGGTTTGTCAGCAAACTGCCCAAGCTCAGCTCCCCTCCTGACAGCAAGACAAGAAAGGCAACAGCAACTGGTAATTACACAGCACACGGGCCAGAGGGCCTTGGCCAGCTTTGGTTTCAGATGCTGAAGCTTTTAAGCGTTACTGCAAGGACACTGTTCCTTCCTTCCCAAGCCTGGCTTGAATAACCCCATTTGCCACAAGACTCGTGAGGCTTAAATGAGTTGTCAGCATCTCTGAATCTTTTCCTTCTTGGGAGACTTGGCTGCACCCTGTAAAGTGAAAGCCCTGAGCAAAGGATCCTGTTGGGATCCATGCCTCCGGAGGAGTGCAGCCCTCAAAGGGGCTGCAAGCACGTTTTCCATTGCTTTCATGTGGCTGCTCACTCCTCTGTAAACATCTCCAAGGTCTCTGTTGAATGTCTGCTGTCTGGCATGCTGAAAAGCCAGTGGAAATACTTGTTTTTTGCTCTGGAACAGGGGAGCAATGCCATAAGAGATGTGGCTGCACATGCTCCTGCGCTGCTTGTCAGCACAAGAGCTGCAGTGCAGAGGACTGCTCCAGAGCAGCCTCCAACTCAGAGGCCTTACTGGGACCCCCCAAATGCCACATCACCCCAGTTAAAGGTTAGGAAGAGGGAGTTTAACTTGCAGGCTGAAAGCTGGTGGGAGGACAGACAGAATTTCCCCACCAGGTTCTAGTTACCTCCCAGAAAGAACCTGATCCTGCAAAAAAGGCCATGTTTGCAGACAGAGCACCTGAAGCTTGCTTTGCTCAAGCTCTGAGCTCACTTCAAAGCCCGTCATTTCCAGAGCTAAGTGCTAACAACTCCCACCAGTATCTGTCGTGCCTGCCTCTTCCAGGTCAAAGCCTCTGGAAAATTTCCTGTATTTGCAGCATTTCCCCCTCTTCCTGAGCCTCTCCAGCCAGTCCTTCCAAAAACTGAGATTGCCTTTTAGCCATCCAGCTAAGAGCAGAGCATACACAAGCAGGAAAGTGCCTGGGACTCCCTTTTAACACTCCCACTAACCAGTGGGTTCCCTCCACCTCCTTTATTGATGGCCTCTCCCTCTATCGAGATTAACCTTACCTGGGCCTAGCACACCTTCCTCCCTGTCCTGCTCCTCCAAGTCAAGCATTTGGGTTGGGTTTTTGTGGCTGGTGTCACCCTGCTCTCAGTCTGCTACAACCCAGGCAGGACATTCTCATCTTGCAGCAGCCTATGCTGTTGGCATTTAAAGGCCTAAGATGACAAGGTACGCATCACTGTGCCAAAATCACATGAGCGCTGTCAAGATGGAAAGCAGCATATGGTCTGTACCTTAAAAGCTGTGTTCCATCAACAGGTCTCCTCAGCCAAGAGAAAGACCAGTACTGTCCATGCAGCCACTGGACTTGGCCCAGTGTTTTGTTTCATGAGCAGGAACAAGGCTTCACATGCTGAGGGTGTACCTACAAGCAGCTTCTTGGTTTCTGGTGGCCCAGGCAGTGTTCAGCTCTCGTCCATCTGGACACTGACTATCTGTCAAGCTCCCACACAGTTCCACACCGCAAAAGCAAAGTGCTGCACATGCACAGTTCAAATAAAACTCAGAAACTGACAAAAAATGTTTAATATTAGTTCTGAAGAAAAAGTGACCATACTTGCTTAGATGAGAAAATAACGACTAAGTGTGTTTAGTGAGCTCTCCTGCCAACCTGTGAGCCCACAGCTGTGGCTCTCCACTGAGGCCCAAGCGGAGAGGCAGGCCTCCCCGCAGCTGCTCTCTCAGCACGTGACAATGCAAACTCACTTGGGACACAATACACAATTGCCGTGGGAGCTGGCGTATGGAGGTTGCACTCTGATCTGCGTTTGGCTGCCGCTCTCGGGCCATGGCACATATCAGCAGAACTGCAAGAGAAGGGAGTTTAAACCCCGATTAGAAAACCTCACTGCCAAGGGGAGTTGCAGGTCATGCATGTGCTGCCTACAAGACAGGGATCCAGGTGACGGTCTTGTTTCTGAAGGTGGCAAGGCCTTGGGGATTCTGCAGAGGCAGGGCTCAGCTCCTGGAGTAGGGGCTGAACAGAGCTCCCATTTGAATCTCTCTGCTGTGGCTCTTTGGCACTTGGTAGCCACCGACAGGGAGATTTCCACTCACCCCCAAGCTCTGTGCACAGTATAAAAGAGCAGTTTTTAAATCCTGAATGCCATCACTACCATCTCTCAGGGGGCAGAGGGAGCATGGAAAGGACTGTGAAGCTGGTCATGGCAGACAAGGGGATGTGAGGAGGGAGGCAGGGAATGCAAAAGTGAGACTTGACCTCAGCTGGTATGCAGAGATGGGATGAACCCAGGAGCTCTTGCCTCTGTGCTGGGAGGAAAGATCACTTGCTAGAGCCAGTCAGCATTTGGCAAGCACCTCTGAGGGCAGCAGCTACACATCTGCAGCATCGTGGGTGCGGCTACCCTAACACCCCTCAGTGCCAGTAATATCCTTGGTGTGCTACCTTCCAGCGGTTCCCACACTCGTTGCACACGACGAAGGTGGTCATGGGCTCATCGGAGCTGCGGGTCTGCACCTGGGGGAGGACAGGAGGGATATGAGCGCCAAGCATCACACAGGGCTCCAGGGGAGGCCACAGGGAGCCTGTCCCTCTGGCCACCAGGGATTCAGGCCAGCATAATGCTGCCGGAAATCAATGAGACTCCAAGGCGTGGGAGGGCAAAAGGAGCTTCCCGGTAAGATGAGTCTGGTTACTGTTTTATACACACATATACACCTCTACGCACATCTCACGACCCCCCCCCCTGGTATGACACTACCTGGAGTGACATGTTTTGCAGCAGCAGATTTCCCTCCTCACCCCTCTCTGTTGCCCACTCCTTGCAGGTGGCTCTGGAGGTGGATGTACCCACAGCAGTCCCTCCCTGTAGTGTCCCCTGGGAAGGGGTGCAGCTGGCAGCGAGGCTACCAAACCCTCAGCCCATCAAGCATGTGCTCCACAGCCACACGTAAGAAAGCACTCAAGCCATTCCCATTTACAGACCAGTCCTATGTGCTGGCCTCACAGGAACATGCTTCTGCGTTACCAGGTTCTGCACATTTCCAGTCTGTTTTGTATTTAAGCCATTAAGGAATTCTGATATTTAACCCAGATGTGACTGCTGCCTCTGACTGGCTCTTGCCAGAAACACATACTTTGCTAAAAATCACATTTTCATGGCATTTGAATACCACAAGGCAGAGCTACGCTGAAAATAATAGCAGTCCCTGCACAAGCCAGACAGCAGAACTATGTCGTGGGGTAATTATGATGATCTACATGTGTAATTACCCAATATGCAAGAGTCACAGTATTTGCATGATGCAAATTAAGCATGTTTTGCAAACATGCCGGATAGCTAAATTCTGTAATTCTCACCTGACATTACTGCCTGGTTTTGAATGCTTTCATAAATGCCAGTTCATCTACTTGAAACTTAACGACATCTCAGTCACCAAATAGCTACTTCACTGGAAATTAATAAAAATACAGAAAACCTTCCGATACTTCTATTTGGAAGACACTCTTGTCACCTGCCCCAATTCCAGGCAGTCAGACTCCAGTCCACTACAGGTGGAGACAGTCCCACGTGCTGCTGAGCCGAGCGAGACAGCCCATGAAGGGCTTCCAGCTGACTTACTGGGACGCGCTCGCAGAGCGAGGCCTCTCGCCTGAGCCAGCCTGCGGGATACAAGAGTGCTGCTGAGCCAAAGGAAAATCCCTGGTCAACTGCCTGGCTCTCATCTGCATTTGCACATCACATCCAAGCATATGAAGGAGTTTCACTCAGCACTTGCACATGCAGTTTGCGCGCACCCACTCAGTAGCAATCGCGTGGTTGCTGGTGCATTTTTGGGTATCTGCACATTCTAAAACACTGACTCACAGCAAAGGCACATTTATCTCCAGATGCCTGGCGTGAACATGGGAACTGGTAATGCACAAAGCTTCCAGCAGCTGTCCATTGAGGAGAAAAATCCCCTCTGCCTGCTCACATCGCTGCTTTGTTATTCCTTATGTTTCACCTGTTTCATGTTGTTTGATTTTAAATAAGTTGGGATTTGTCCAGCCACAGCTTATCTACATTCTTAATTTGCATTATTAATATGATCAACGTGCCTGCCTCGGTTTCTGCAGTCTCTCTCCTCTACACTACCCACTCCTTTTGTCTGAATCTCCACATTCCCAGCACCTGTTTTCAATGTGCAGCTCTTCCGAGCTGCGTGGCACTGCTGTACTTTTGAAAGCTTCCTTGGTGCTGCACAACCCCTGCTCTTGTCAAAATGAGATACAAGAAGTTACACAAGCTCCAAGGAAATGTGCACAAAGTCATTGTGCAAACGCAGTACATTTTAGAGAGCTTTGAGTGTACAAAAAGGTTCTCTCCATCAGTGGCAAAATTTGTGCCATGCTGCAGGGCCCGTCAGAGCAGCAAGAACTCCTGACCGTGACAGATCACGTCCTGTGCAGAGGCCAGCAGTGTGGAGGCTGTAGGAGCAAGACGACTAACCTGGGTGTAGGTGCAGTTCTTCTTCTTGCATTTCCCACAGGTGAAGAGGTCAGTCTGCGTCCCTCCTGTCTTGGCCATCTGATGCTCCCGGATTGCTTCTTTCGTCATGGCTTTCCTGATCTCTTTCAGCTCATTACTGGCCATTTCCTTTAAAAAAAAAAAAAAAACAAAAAAGCAATAAAGTCACATCTGTCCAGTTCTACCACCACACCCACTACAGTGGAAAGAGTCAACAGGACAGGGTGGCCTAACAGATGGGTACTAAGACAAAAAGCTTTTCAATCCTGGTTTCCAGTTCACACCTAGGCCCCCATGATGATCTGAAGGCCCAACAGGCCCCACATTGCAAACCCCACTGCCAGCTTGCTCCCCACACACCCTGGCAGCAGCTGCTGAGAAGTCTGCAACCCTGGCAGCAGACCAGCCCCTTGCTTCAAGCTAAACCACAGGACACATCCCTTGTAAGAAGTAAACCCTGCTCCTCAGGCTTCCTCACCTCCGAGGTCATCACTGCAATCTGTTCAGGGGTAATTGCCCCACACAGCACGTTCTTTTTCAGCTCAGGATTTTTGGAGTCCTTCAGATTCGAGATGCGGCTCCTCACTCGGTTTTTGTATTTCATGTCGGTGTTCTTGACATCTTGGTATATGCGTACATGGCAGTCAAGGAGTCTGCAATCAACCCAAAGGCCTCCAAGCACTTTCTACACCACTCATGAATAGCGGAGAGTCTTCCTCTCTGCCAGGACACAGAAGACGGTGCTGGGACCCAACAGCAGTGTCTGGTCTGAGAGGTTAATGCTGGATTTGAGAGCAGGCTTATACATTCCCAGCGTTCAGGGGTTTTCAGGTCTGGCTTTTTCACTGTGCCGGAAATAATCTTTATTTTCAGTTATGCTCAGGCTCTTCCACCTGCTCTTTCTGTCAGCAAAGTAGCCACAAAACCCTCCACTAAGAGACCCCAGCTGCACCTACTACACCACAGCCCCCAAACCAAGCAAGCTCCTGGTTAATCTCAAATCGACATGCAACTTGATCCTCATTGCTCTACCCTTCCCATTGCTTTTGTCTATATCAGCACACTGTCCGCAACAGGGAGGCACAGGGAAGTTGCATGCACTGGGAAGCAGAGCTGAGAGCAGGAAATAGCATTTTTATGGGAAGGACAAACTGGGGATTGCAGCCCATTATGGTGCGAACAAGGAGGAAATAACTGTGTCTATCACACCAGCGAGGGGTCTGCCCTGAGCTCCGAACACCAGACCAGCAGTTTGTTAGTGACCCAAGACTCAGGCAGGCAGAGCTGGAACCAGACTCAGAGCCCTGACAAGCAGAGTTGCAGCAGAACATTTATGCAAAGGACTCTCCCGTTCGTTTTCCCCCCAAGCACATTTAATTTCAGGGCCTGGAGGCATGCAGGCCCTTGAAGAAGCCCCACACAGTAAGGATATATTCTTCAATCTGGGCTGCTATGTGCTCACAGTCAGCACCAATGGCAATATAGTCGTCTGTAAGACAAGAGAAACACTAGGTCAATGACTTTCAATGGGCAAGGGGTCCCCAGGCTCAGTATTTCTGAGATACAAATCTAGATAACTTTCTATTTTGATTTCCATGCTCTTTCCACCAAATGGCATCTTTGCCTTCGCTCTAGCTACCCTTTGACCTTTTGAGAAGGGAAGTGATGAAAACAGACCAATCCAGGCAGTCTCTGCCCTCTGCCTCTCTAGGAGATGGACCACACTAGACAAAGCTAACAAGAACCTGCCCCCCCAAACATGCAGTTTTCTAATATGTTCTTGGTATGGTTGAAATCAAACACACATAGGCAGGAATTGAGTGTCATCAGGTATTGGTGTTAATGAGAAGTAGCTCTACTGAGACCAACAATCTGGCAGGGCCCAAAAGCATGCAGCACAGGAGTCAAGCTTTCATTTCTCTTCTCAGCTCAGGACTCTGCCCCTCCCCTCTTCTTTCACACACTTCTTGCCAGTTAAACAGCATCACAGAGTGCAATAACTGCTAGGAGTTAGGGCACTGGGTATGGTGACCAATGCCATAAAGCAGGGAACAGGGATGAGCTTAGCAAAAGACGCAAGGGGACTATCTCCCAGACTTCACATGGAAAGGCTTCTTTCTAAGAGTTATGCAAAGTATTTAATGCAGTGCATACATATATATAAACACATGTACACGCACAGGAAGGCTAGAAAAAGACTGAACTTCACCATCTGCCGTCTACATTCCTTGGCTCCAAATTGATAAAACTCTGCAGTGCTTAGACCCCAGTGTTCCAAAGGGATCTGCAATTTGGACGCAAGCATGTGCTCAGATTGAGGTGCTTAAAATCTAACTTCCAGAGATGCCAAGCACCTGCAGTTCCTTCTCATTTTAGATGGCACAGCCTGAGTGCAAGAGACCTGTTCCACCCCAGATCCACGGTACATAAGGGGCTCCACTTCGCATGGGCAGGGGAGTCTAAGAGCCGATGGTAACTGGCATAAGCACCACTACCAATAAATTCCATGTACTTAGTTACAGCTTCATTTTGTGCCCCAAGGGTAAGCAGAGATGACAGCTTCACTTTACAGCAATCAGACAAGACTCAGACCTAGAAAGGGAAGCATATACCTGCACACCTGAAGATGAAACTTCTGGCCAGAGGACCCCAGGCTGCAGAGCAGAAGACCCCATGTTTTTAACAGCCATTGCCTGACACATTGCCACGCCTCTGGTTCAAGCCAGGCTTACAGACAGTTTATAGCAAGCGTCTATAAATGCTGCAGTGCCAGCCACTCTGACAAAGTGCTGGCCAGTGGCTAGACCAAGCCCATGACAATAATCCTTGGACTAGGCTGCTACAGGCGAACATATCTAAGAGGAGCTGGCACTGACCTACATGCAGAGGTCTCTGTCAGAATGCACCAGGAGCTGTGAAGCACTTAAGGCAATGCAGGGTTTCCCCCAGCACTTACCATCAGCCTGCAGAGCTGTTGTCAGCATTTCTCTGCATTTGTTGCGGACAGCATCGCAGGTGACAGGTGCTGGAGGGAAGGTGGTGATTTTGGGGGTGGTTGGAGTCTTCGGAGGCTCCTGCCTTTTGTTGGAGCTAAAAGAGAAACTTCACCTGTCAGAATGTCTCAGTTCAGGTCACTGAGAGCAGAGAAGGGATCAGCAGGTATGTGGCCAAGCATCCTGTTAATCATAATACAAAACCAGTCAGAGGAAAACAGTGCAAAGACACATGCCCTGAATCAGCATATAGCGCAATACAGCAACCAACCCAACAACCCAGATAAACTCTCCTGTGGACTCTGCCAGCTGTAAATGGAGGGTTTAATCCATGAAGGAGGCCTGCCAACCAACTTGTTATTGAACACGTATCAACTGCTGCACCACTGGGCATCAAGTGAAAATATTACAAAGCCATTGGACACCATCAGTAACCCAAATATACTCAGGACTTCTTGAGACCATCAGCACTCTCTCGGTCTGGTAGTGTAGTACACAGATGCACAGTACTTTATTCCTCTCTCACTTCAGAGGACATGAAGTCCATAACTGTTCTCAGCAAAAAGGGAGCAGAAGGCACCAGTAAGGTTGATCTCAGCAGGTGCTGGAGCTGGTTCCTCATCTCATATTCTTTACTACCAAGATCTCAGCAGCAGGAAAGAACAGCTAAATTAAAAAAAGCACTCCAGCTCTCTGCAGCCGACAAGGAGTGCAGCATGCTACCTTCTGGGGCAGAAATCAGAGAAGCCTACGCTAGCCCCTCCAGGAGCTGCCACGCTAAGAAAAAGAAAGAAAATTGCTCCTTCAACTCAGATATAAAACAAAAACAAAATAAAAAAACCCTGAAGTGTAGCACAAGAGGATCTTCCTTTTTCCTGTAATCTAGATAAGAGTCTTTGATTACTCATCTCACAGAAGAGGACCCCTACACAACCACACACAGCTTGCACAAGTGCCAGGCTGGCACAGGACTAAAATACTGCATCACTCACAAAAATAACTTAATTTCCACCTGCAAGCAATCATGGGCACAGGCAAGGGAATGCAAACACCTGCCTGCTGTGGCTGCATCAGTCAGGTCACCTGCTGGGGAGCTGGCTGGAGAGACTGAAGGCACAGAATCACCACCCGGACATGCCCAGATGATCACCGCATGCTGCAGGCAGAACCACGGCGCAGGCTGGGCTTCCACGTGCTGCTGCGAGGTTCGCATGCCAAAGTAACTTCACTGAGCTGGGTGTACACCCACAGCATTGAGACATCTTGCCCATAAAGCCTAATATCTGCACATAGAGTTAGTTAGCCCTGCAAATACTACCAGTAAAAGATTTGGGCTATTATGAATCCCAGATGATTTTATAGAGCTTTCCCTCCCACTTAAATCTAGGCAGCAGAACAGCAAATTTTTCAGCAGATATTGCTCTGACTTTGGTGTTTGGGCCACAAAATGCACTGAATTTATGGCCAATGCCTGGTAACATTAATGCAGTAAGAGACAAAAAAAAAAAAAAGGAAACCCTGATACTTCATCCATGCCATACTGGCAACATCTTGAAGATCCAAGCAGCTTCACAATTGCTGTTAAGCTGGGTCACTACTGCCAGTTCTTTGCCATCAGAAATACATCTGTTATGAACAGGCACTTCCACTACACTGTCCTGGAAGGGATTAGTCAGCCCACAGAAAAACACCGCTAAGCTGGAAACCTTCTGAATCTGCTGCCACACAAAGTGAGCCAGACAACTTCAGGGCCTTAGCCCTGCTAAGTTCAAACCCGGTCTGGCTCTGCAGTGCCTCAGAGCCCATAGATCATCATTAGGGCTTCTGGATTTCCAAAGTCCAAAACCTCACCAGCCCCTTTTAAGCAGCATCCACCGGTGCACCTCAGCAAGTTGTTCAGCTCAAACCACAGCAGAAGGTTAATTTCTTGCTCAGATGAAATAGATGCCCTCTACAAGGGGCATGTATAATATAACCTATATTGCAAGCTTACTGTGTTTCTCTTTGACAGCAGCTGAATAAAAACACTTTTTACCAGCTAGATTTACTGGTCAACACTGCAGAAGGCTATCAAGGAACAGATTTGTGTCCAAACAGCTCAAAAATATTAAATAGGATTTACACCGCACATACTAGAAAGAGAAGAAACAACTTAGCTTGCAAATAATCAATTAGATGATGATCTTCTGTCTGGGCTGTACAAATCACCATCAGGTACTTTTGTGCTTAAGAAGCTATGCACAGATCACAGGCAGCACACATGGGGGCATATATAGCAAAGCATACACAACTCGGGAATAACTCGTCTAAAAATCACAGCTGATCATGTTGCATATAACAATTTGGAAAAGTGAGACTTCCCAAAGGACAAAGGCAAAAAGCCTGGAAAACATACCTACAATAAAAGGAAAGACTGAAAGAGTTGGAGTGGTTTGCAGCAGGGAAGACTTAGAAGAGGCAAGTCCAAAAATGCTGTAAAACTTGTTACAAAGGAAGATAGTAAGAAAAATCCTCCTTGCCTGCTAAAGACAAAAGCATGAAGAAATGGTCTTAGCAAGACAGGTTTTGATTGAGACTAAGTTTCAGATTGTAAAGGTGAGTTATGAATTAGAAGATACTGCCACAGACAGCTGTGAAAGTATCTTACCCCAAGGATTTTTAGGATTTCAAAGAGCTTCGAGAAAGGCCTATCAGGGCCAACTTGGGCAGAGGCTGTGTTGTCCTGGGAAGGGGTAGCAGGAGCTTTCCTGAGAGCTCTTCTAGCTTTAACTTTTGTTTCATTTTGCAAGCAACAGTGACACTAAGGTCTCCCAGAGGAAAACTATTGCGTGTGAACCCTCAACACAGACCTTCACCACATTCGATACTTATAGTCAGGTCTTTAAACTAATATTTGCACAGGTAATACTTGATTTTCAGGAAGGTTCTATCTGCAAATGCTGTTGTCTTAAATATTTAGATATTTATTCCCTGGAGGTGGAAAAAATCTAGACAAGATGCATGGTTATCCCACTTCTGTTAGCTGATGAGTAAAGACGTATTTGCCTACATATACATACATGTCATACATGCCCTGACAACCGATCACTCGCAAATTAGATGAAACAGACTTCTCAGCTACTCCAAAGACTGTACAGAAAGTTAGTTATCAAGCTTTGGGAGTTAGTTTATAATTAGAATAGTTGGGAAATAGACCTCAAACACACCTAGAAGACTTATTTCAGGAAATGCTTGTGGTTCACACTGTTCCTGTTAAACAGGAGAAAGAACTTGTAAATCCATCCAGGCAACAAAAGTTTAGACATAAAAAAAGCTATGCTGGAGCAAAATGGTGGCAAAGCAACAGCCAGAACTACAAGCAGAACTCTGGGCTACAATTGAAGAAAATCCCACGGAGGAGCTGAATTCAGGCCACAGATCCAAAACCTCCTAATAAAGGCAGTTTAGTGAATCCTGGAAAAGAAAAAGCTCATGCTGCCAGAGACAGAGAAACATTAGACATAGCTCATTAAAGTGTACTACACTAATGGTCTAAAACACTACAGCACAACAGAATATGCTTTAGATTACAGTAATGCAGCATATAACTTCACAGGTGCCAGCTCCACACTGGCTGGCTCAGAGCCTTCAGGTCTCACAGTCCTAGCTCTCTAGTTACTGGAGGGATTTTTACATCTGTGCTCCAGAAAGCAAGACACGTTTCAGGCCAAGAGCTATTCAAGTATTTCTCCCTGACAGAAGAGGAAGGCCTAGCCAAAACCTATCAGACTAAGTGGCTAAAATATCTGAATACAAGCTGATATCTTTGGTGTCTCGATAGCAGCCTCATCTGAACCAGCCAGCACACACTGAGCAACTAGTCAGACTCTCATCATCACAGTCTGTGCTTCAAAGAACAAAGACTCTTTGCTGCTAATAATTTTTTTTTTTGTCAAGGCAGATTAGTAGCTTATTTTGCAGCACTGGAGAATAAGCATTCCTGTCTCTGTAAAGACAGCCTGGCTCAGGCTGACGAGGAGCTAGCCGCTTCTGCCTGCCTATGCTGTGCTAATCCATTTGCTTCTGTTTATCCTGCACAACCAAGGGGATGCTTTGCCATTCAGAAGATGGAGGCTGAATACACATAGAAAGCATCAAGGGAAAAAACCTACAGTAGCTACATTTTTTAGTAACTAGCTGCAGCACATCCTCAAGGCACAGGGGAGGGTTAGCAGCACAAGCCAGAAAGCCCCATTCCACACATCCCACAATAACTGTCTGACAAAGCAAGGAGACAGTAGGGGCTTGCCTCTCTACCTACAGCCAGGATCCTATTCCCAGGGAAATTACTACAAGCCTCAGCCTTCAAACCAGATGTCCTAGCAGGCCCAGCTCATTTTGCTCATGAAGTGCCTCCTGCCACTGTGCCCAGGGAGTGTCTCACACATCCCTCCCTCCAGGCTCCACACTCCCCAAGGTCAATTTTCCAAAAGTTAAATTAGAAGTTTCCCTTTTCTTCAAATTGCAATACTACTTCCTGGCTTGAGCAGCACCAGCCAAGTCAGTAATACTTGCCTTCTCCTTTCCCCATCAGGGACAGCCAACAAATACTTCCACAGAGGCTTCTGCCCTTACCCTGGAGGGAAATCTGCCTCTCTTTACAAGCAAGGGCATGCACGAGGGCTGTTACCAGTGACTGACTCAGTTCCTTACCCTCAATCAGCCCTACAACAGATCCTGCCTGTGTCCACACCCTGGGGAAGGCAGTACCAGTCTGCACGTTAGAGTATAAGGATCATGAAAAGAAGGTATTTGCACCACAAGGCTGGTGATAGCGCTCAGACCAACCCTCCCAGCTTACAAAGCAACCCCTTCTCCACTATCACTGACTGCTCTTTGGCCTCCAACCCTCATCTCCTCTCAATGGGACAAAAGGAAACAGCAGCTGGGAAACTCCATCCTACGGCTTTTACCCCTCTCTGCCACTGCCACACACCAGACTGCCACTGGATGTGCCATGCACACAGATCTAGACAGCCCTAGCTCCCGTGTTGTACTACATCACTACAAGACTCAATTCTTCTGTGAAGTCTCCCCAGTACTTCTATTGCAATACTTTGCAAATCCTTTTTCACATTTTATGGAAGTGAGATAACCAAACATGCATGTCGAAGTTACATAGCTCAGCATCAGTAGCCTTCTCCCTCAGCAGCTCTGTGTAGAGCTGCAAAGGCTCACACCGAAGTGTCAAGCCTTGAGAGATCTGAGCAAAAAACAAAAAGGAAAAGCAAAGGGTAGAATGACAAGAAAGTGACCAGAGACAGGCTGCAAACATGGAAGAGCCTAAACCCAGCAGGACTATAGCCTCAATGCTCTAAATCTTCCAGCAAGCTTGGGAAATTGGCTAAATCACTTAAGGGTCAAACCTACAAAGCACACACCCTCCTGGGATCAGAGGCTGAGAGAAGTATCTCGCCTCCGGAACAAAGCTTTAAATCGCATTTGCCTCCTCCCCTTTGATCACTGCCTCGACTCAACCGCTTGGCAAGTGCGGGTCGTGCAGTTGCAGACAGTGGAAACAGGATGTAACATCCGAGACACGGCAAGGAGCAAGCATGCAGCAGACCTGCCAGATGGGTGGACACCAGCCTAGAGTGAAAAGAGCACTTCTGCTGGGACTTGTCGAGAAGACGACAAAGAAATGGAAGTTTTACTGTAGCGATATATGAACCAATCCCATCCAGCACTTGAAATTGCAACGGCCAGAAACAATCTTCTTTCTAAGGAGTTCAAAGTTAGAAATAAGCAAAAGTATATGAAAATGCAATAAGAAAAAGAGAAGTGGCTTACTAACAGAAAAATCAACACATAACCAAGAGTAGAAAAACATGAAATAAGATGTGAATAAAATAAAAAAACTCACTAAAGCCATTGTATTTTGTAGATGTTTATTTCTGCATTACAGTTTATTAAAAACACCACACAGATAATCTCTGAGGAAGTCTAGACTCCTGGTGCTTCTGACCAGGAATTTGACAACACAAAATTCCCAACTCAGACACTTAAAACCAAAAATTAATGTAAGGTACCATAAGAAATTCAAATTCTGTAACAGTATCATATTTGGTTAAAGGGAAACATTACCTTTGGTCTCTTGAGTTACCAGTCTCCTTCGAGGAAGATGTTGGCAAGGACAGGCTTTTCTTTTTCTCCTCACTTTTGTCCTCAGAAGCGTCTATATTCAGAAGAAGAGAAATGGATGCTAAAGGGTTCAGACCTGATCTTTATGCTACAACCCTGCACACACTAATCAATGCCTTAACACTACACAGTGTTGCCCTAAGGCAAGTTATTATTCTCCAAAAAGAATCTGGAGAGAGAATGCCTTTATGGCCTTCCACACTTTCCAACAGACCTCGAAGCAGAAACTAATTCAAACAAAAGCTCTCCTCACCAAACTAAAGAGCAGTCACCTTCCCTGCCTAGGAGATAAGCTTCCTCACAAGACAAGCCTCATCACAAAAGTTTCTTTCAGAGACACCCTGGCTGCTGAGTAAAGATTAGATCATGTTCTCTAAAGCACCACTAAAAGCAGCATTTCCAGCCAACACCACCTGAAGGGCCAGCACAGGCTAGTCCTTCTGAGAATACAACTTCTAGTGTTTCCCAAGTGCTGCGGAAACCCTGGAGAGGACTTTCATTACACTGTAGAACAAGTTTGACCCAGAGGTAAAACTGTCTCAGCCTAGCCAATGCATATCAACCCTAATGTGGGAGTGACAGTCCCAGCCAGGACAGGAAAACAGTACTTCTAACACTCATTTGGCATATTAAGAAGTGGGGAGCCCTGGGGTGAAGACTAGAGCCAGCTGCACATTTCACTTTGTCTCAAACACCATGTCACTCTTGTTCTTTTTACACACAGCTTCCCAGAAGATCTGTTTAAAAAATAACGAGCGTCTGAATTTCACATTGGGATTCTTTGCTACCAGCAGAGTGGGAGACAGTCTTGCTGGCAGGTCACAGCTAGAGCTGCCCTTCCAATCTCAGCACTGCGGATGCCTCATTGTTTTATCAAAGGTAACCACTAAAACCATATTTGTAATCCCTCTATCTACATTAGTCTGTGCTGTATCAGCATTAAGATTTCTCAGACAGAATTTCAAGCTTCTGCTTGAAATCACCATCACCGTGAAAGCCTCCCCAGAAGGAAACAGTCCTTGTGAATGTCTACAAGGTGTTAAACTACGGTCCTTCTCAACTCATCACCCAAAATGCATTCCAGCATTTCTCTTTACAAGCTGTTGCACAAGGTTGACAGCACATGCTGTATAAATGCCACACAGCACTCAAGCGGGGGCAGAGGGTTCAGAGCACAGATATTGTTTCTACAAATAATGCTGCTGTTTATTATATGGACAGGTACACATTAAGAATAGACCTGAAGCTTTCAATGCTCTTTCAAGGAGGATGAGCTAGCTAAACAGCAGCTAAATGTAGAGAAATGCATGGCAGAAGACAAAACTTGAAAGGCAGAGGGTGCAATTGTAAAGGCTGATTTGCTAGAATATTCTATTCAGATCAATATATAAGCTCTCTTGAGAAACCCAGCCTCCCACTGAAGCCAGCTCCTTCACAAGCTGAATTTGACAGGAACATGCTGATTTTCTTACCTAGAAGTTTTTTCCAAGATTTGATGAGGGATTTGGCAAGCGATATCACTTCTTCATCTGTGCTCTGCTTTCTCAGTGCATTTACTGACATCCCAATGCGGGTGGACTGCAAGTGAACGTTAAAATGAATCATTCACAAACAGATTCGTTATTTGTTACTAACTGAAATCAGAAACATGCATGACAAAGTCAAAGCAATGACCAAGATATGAAGTATCCAAGGACCTGTAGAATGGTTATCTCCTTACAACTTTGGAGGAGCAAGGTGACACTCTCCAGCTTACTCAAACATCAGAAGCTAGACATCCAATCACCCACAAATACCTTCTCTACACACCTATAAGTGACATTCAAGCTTAGAGTGAACAACTTCCAAGATGCATATCTTAATCTCTGAATTGTAATTCTGCTCACACCTCCCCAGTGCCCTGAATATCACCATTACAAAGACTTAAATAACTTCTCCCATGACTGCCCTTTGTGTTTGCTACTTTAATCTTTTCTCTTTTTGAATCCTAAGAAAGGATTTGAGCAGTTACCCACATCTGCCTCATCAGCTGTGCACAAGTTTCAGGCAGAACATGGTGGCCCAGAGCTATTTAACTGCGGGTCCAAAACCCAGGTTCAGTACTATTTTGTGGATTTAAGGTTTATTTTGATGCTTTGAGTGAGGCAAGAAGTGAAAGAAAATCTATTAAGTTTATTTGGACAACATTTTGAACTCATCCAGATGCAGACTTCAGCTTTTTACCCTAAGTGTGCAACTCACCTGCAGTAAGTCCAAAGTCATAGGCATACCTTTCAGTTCTTTCAATAAATCCATTGCACCATCCTGAAGACGAAAAGAGAATGAGTGCCTCAGCTTTTAGCAAAGAAATGCAACAGCTTGGGAATAAATTCAGAAAGTTTGAATTCAAGGGAAAAACACCAACAAGCCTTCCCTAAAACATCAGCAAGAGTACTGCTGGGACTGCTGATCTGGTCAGACAGTAGATACTACAATCTGGAGGCACCTGAGATATTGGAATGGGCAAAACAGAAGAGCACTGGAGCGCTACAGATATTTGCTGGTGTATGGTACAACTGCAGCAATAGCTTATTATCCTTACCCAGCAAGCTTAACATTTTTCACACCTGAAAAATACACTCTGAATCACAACCGCCCCCTCAGCACAACCCTTGGCTTGCACAGGTAATCCTACTATAAAACTCACTATTTTGGGGGCTCTGAGTAATATTAGCTCACAATTTAGCACAGTCACAAGAACTTCAGTCACCCACCTAACGTTCAGAATCACTGTCCAGAGCCAGAGCTAGAAGTATCCTTCTTCCTACAACATGAAACTTAATGTAGTTGTTTCCTAGTTTTCATATTAATACCCCACTCTGCTCAGGACAAGAGCTGATACCAGGAGCAGAACCATCAAGCAGTGAAGCTGAAGAGCTGGTTACTTGAAACTCTTTATATGAAGCTTCCTTACATCAGCTCTGCATCCCGGAGCCCAGATCCAGAAAAAAAATCTGACTAGACAACCTGTAGATACCCAAAATGGGTAGTCTCTCAGAAAAAATAGCAGGGACAGAAGCACTGTCTCCCTTCAGCAGCACTCAGCACATCACAGCCCAGAGTCTGCCTGTCTCTATTCAGCTGGCTCTTTCCTCCCATCCCCCTTCTATCCAACAAGGCCTTCTAGTGTTCACATTTAACAGCTCATTTAAAACACCAACCACTCCAAGCCCATTTGCAGCACAAGACCTACACAGCCTACAACTGTAGAGAAGCAAACCAGCCTGCACTGACAGGCCCTGTCCTCAGATCCCGTCCTTCCTACGCAGAAGGGCTGTTTCCGATTCATTGCAGGAAGCAATCCAGCTGCCAGTACCACCCTACAGAAGAGATGCTGAGAAAGCCAAATCAGAGCAGAGTCAAAGCTTTCAGTGTGCACACAAGCAACTCACACCAGCATAAACCACACATTACCGTACCCAGAACGAGTGACTTCCCACTCAGGCAGTTTCACACCTTTCCGTTCCTCCAACAGCCAAACGGACTCCATTAAATCCAGCCCTTAACATACAAAATGACGGGATGATTCCTGTCTCCGTTATCAGAAATGGAGCCACTTGGCACCATGGCAGTAAATGGGGATCCATGCAAAAACTAGAGCAACAAACAGGTACTCCAGGCTACTGTCCTGCAGGAAGAGTTCGCAAATTAGCCGATACACAATAAACACGCTATATAGTTCAGTACCACATAAAATGCCAACCAAGAGGAAACATTGCATACCGCTCATTTAAGAAGCTGCCTCTTTCTCAATGAAGCTTGGAGGCAAATTCTGCAAAGTTGGTCCTTTCCTATTTCAACAATGGCGTTGAAAACCTGCCATCAACGGGAACAGACATCACAGGCTGCGGTTTATCCCAAACATACTTTCCTGGGTTGCTACAACAGCTACACAAGTGCCAGCACTCACCCCTATCCGCAGCTGGCAGAGCTGGTCCAGCATCCAAAAATTCACATGACAAGCTCACCCAGCATCCCATCACCCAAATACCACATCCCCCTAACCCATTCCCCTCCTTGCCCATCACCTCCCACTCCTCACAGCCCTTCCCGGCCCCAAAAGCCCTCTCCCCCACCCCAAACACAGATATACAGCCTACCTCCATCACAAGCCCTTGTCACCAGTTTGCTGCCTTGGCACTTGTGTGACACTGTACTCGTACAAACACCGGCTGACTATCCCACTAGGCAGGGAAATACTTCCAGCTGTCCCCCCAGACCGGTTACAACACACCCTGTGAGACCCCCAGGGCACAGACAGCAACAAGGCCAGCCCTCCACACCCCAAAGGCCACACGAGAGTGAGCAGAAGCAGTGCTTGCATGGGATAGGAATGCAGGAGGCAAATACAGAAGCACTGGGGTTTTCCCTGAGGGCACAACAGAGCCCCAGGTCAGTGCTGGGGGGGTGCACAAGGATCCCCCTCCCCAAGGGCTCCCAAAGGACACGGGGGGCGGGCTGAGGATGCTCCCCGGGAGGGGAACACCCCAACAGGCAGCAGAGGGTGAGCCCCAGGTGCTGAGCTGCGAGGCAGGGGGTGCGCGAGGCGTGGGGTGGGGGGCATGGTGTGGGAAGGAGGGGTTCCCGCACCTCCATAGCGGGGAACGTGGAGCCCCCCCCTCCAATAACAAGCAGTGGGATGGAACAGGGTGGATCGCACAGCACCGCAACGGATGGGGAACGGAGAAGGAGACCATCCCACTGCAGCCAGGTCTGGGGGAGGGACCCCCACCTTGATAGGGTTGGGGGCAGCTTCTGCACCACCACGGTAACGACGGAGGGCTGCGCTGAGAGGGAGGCCCCCAAAATGGGGGCTGGGGAAGGGGGAGGTCCCCTCACAACGGGCACTGAGGGAGAACCAGGGAGTCCTGCAGCACGGCAGCGAGGAGGGGGGGCCCCGCAGAGAGCGAGGCCGCGGCTGCCAGGCCAGAAACGGGGGAAGGGGGGGGGGGGGGGCTCCCTCACCCCAACCGGGCTGCGGGGGCCCAGCCACCGCCACTCACCGCGTTCTTTTTGGCGACCATCTTGTCCAGCCGCCTGGCGATGCGCACGATCTCCTCCTCCCCGCCCATCGCGCCGCTCCCCGCGGCTGCCGGGGCCGGGGGCGGGGGGGGGGGGGGGGGGGGGGCGCTGGTGGCGGCGGCTGCCCGGTGCCCACCACAACCCCCGGTACCGCAGTCCGGGCGGGCAGTTTGCGGGGCACGACGGGATTCGTAGTTCTCCACGCGCCCGCACGCCTCTTCCCGGCGTGCGGCGGGACTACAACTCCCAGAGTGCCCTGCGCCCGCCCTGCCCCGCCGCGGGGCACTGTGGGGGCTGTAGTACGTCCCCTCGGGCCGCCGCCCTGACGGCCCAGCCACAGGGCGCCGAGGGAGAGCCCCGCGGTCTCCCCCACGGTGCCGTTTCAGGGTTTCCCGGAGCCAGCAGAGACTACACGCGTTTCCCAATGTGTTGTCGTGGGGCACCGGTGGCTGAGCCAGGCTGCCTCAACGTGGCACAGCATCCCACAGACAGAGGCTGCCCCATCCCTCAGGGGTCCCCCTCGAGGGCTCCCCATCAGGGATTCCTGAGCACTGCTGCACCCCACACACAGCCCAGCCTGGGTGGGAGTAGGGGGTGGGAGCTCTCCCCTTTATAACCTGCACAGTCCCTGCCACAGGTGGGCATCCCTTGCCCCCTCCACCAGCCCCAGGTGCCCTGACCCTGACGGAGCCGCTGCAGTCCGGGCAGCAGCACCACCTGAAAGGCAGACTCGAGTCAGCAGCCCTGTGGTGCCTCAGGCCAGGGAAGTGGCTCCAGCAGCCATCGAGCACCACAGGAATATCACCCGTGGCTGCAATCCTGTGGCGGCTCGCCCTCAGCGCCATGGCTAGCCCTGCTGCCTGGCTAAACCGAGACGTGAGGCCGTGCAACCAGTCCAGTGCAGCCTTAGGGACATGAGACTAACAGAAGGGTGGAGAGGGGATGGATGGTTTAGGGGTGCCCAGGCCAGAGCGTGGAGCCCCCCTGTAGGTGGCACTCGTACACTGTGCGAGGGCAGCGTGTCCCCCGGGAGCTGCGCAATGTCTGCCTCTGGGACTCACCGCTGAATATTGTTGCTCTCTCCAGCTGGTTTCTGGCAGGGGGAGAACTTCGATGCCTCCTGCACAGCCGGCTTTGCAGCCCTCGCCAAGCGCGGATGTTTCAGAGAGGGCCCTGACTGTGCTGGTAAAGAGCGGCTGCGTCCTGCCCCAGCGGGGCCACAGATCAAGCGAAAGCATGGAGATGTGCTATGTGTGGCCTCAGGCTGCAGAATTAGGTGTTGGGAACTGGGGCTCCCTGAGCTCAGCTCCGACTCTGCTCTGTCCTGTGGCAACTGAGTCAATGAGGGCAAAGTTTAGCTTTACCACCACACAAAGGTGGGGAGTATTGAACAGAGCAGTGCTAAACCTCTCCTGGGTGGCTGTCTCCCAAACTGCCTGTTAGGTACCTAAAGCTGTCAGCTTGCTATTCTTTATGGCAACTCGCATGGAGTTGGACACACCTCCGGGTTCCCCTCAAGCAAGAACTGCTCCCCAGATGTGCAAGACATGTTTTGATTCATCCCCAAACCAGCAGAGGTGGCCCCAGACCAAACCTGAGCTCCAGACCCTCTCCCTGGCATGACACTTGGAGCTACCTTGAAACTTCTTGGCTTGGCCCCATGTTTGCGAACACAAGTTCCCTCCAGCCCTCCGTCTGGGGCCTCTGCAGCATCTGGAAAGCTTCCATCCCTTGGCAGGGCCTGGCCATGAAGCGAGGGGGTGCCATTTTGGAGAGGCCCACCTCTGCAAGAGAGGAGGAAACAAGTCCCAACAAGGGGAACTTCTGGAGGTCCTTGGAAGCAGGCAGCTCCCGGTCCCCTGTGTGGGGTCGGGTCATGCCGGTCCTTGGCGTCAGAGGCACGTTGGAGAGGCACTGCTGCCACTGTGAATGTGGTTTGTATCGCTGCAACGCGAAGATGTTTCCTGACCACAAGTATGGCCGGGGACGTGTCTCAGATTCCAGTGCGCACAGTCACCGATGCCGAGCGCTGTCACCCTGTTGCTCCCTGCCTCCAAGCAAGAAACCCATCACCCCGCCAATGCTGGCCTCCCGCCATAGTGGACCGTTCTCGCCCAGGCCCCACAACCGCCCAGTTGGCAGCAGGTCCCCAAGGAACATAATGGCATGAAATCCTCACGCCTCCAGCCCCATCCGCTGCCTGCTGGGTGGGAGAGGAAAACATCTCCTGTCCCTGCATGCCTGCAGGCACGGGCCAGCTTTGCAGCCTAACCCTGCCAGCCTGCTGCTCCACTCTTCCCAAGGGTTAACAGGACAGGCGTTTGCAGCGCCGGGAGGGTTTCTGGCTGACCTTGGCTGGGAAGCAGCGTGGCGTCGCTCAGCCCAGCCTCCCAAGCGAGCGTGGAGCCCATGGCCAGAGCACTCCCCAAGCCTGGGTGGAGGTAGATCCAGAGGAAACTCCACCTCCACAGGAGCCAACCTGCTATTGCAGGAATTCCCAGAGAAATTCCCGCTTGGCCTGATCTGTCAACGGATCCATGAACTTTCTTTTACCTCTTGTGAAAGCAGCTACTTGAATGTGCTAAAAACAGAGCAGGGGCAAGTCTGTCACGGGAGCAGGGCTCGGGGGAGAGGTTGGGAGGGGGCTTTAGCTGACCCCTGCACACTGGGAGGCACTGTGAAAGTCTCTGTACGTGGTGCCTTGCTGGCAGCTCCCCTCGGCAGGCAAACCTGGCGGAGCCAGAAGAGTTTGGTGCAAAATAAAAACCCATAAAATCTCATTTGGTTTTCCCACTGGGCTACAGTGTTTCCCAAGTGACTCAGCTGATTTGGACCGGGCGGATGGGCTGGATCAAGTCGGATGAGATTTCCTTGCTTCCAGTATCCCCAGCAGATTCAAGTCACCATCATTCATTTGGAGATCGGCCACCAAACCCCACCCTTTCTCTTGCTCCCAACCACCAGAGGCTCAATCCGGTCCACTTTTGGAGACGGCAGAGAGGAGAGGACCTCCTGGGCCCACCCTTGCCCACCTACCCACCATGAGACCCCTGGGGAAGCTCCAATCTGAGACACCCCCTAATTTCAGGTGTGCCCAGGTCTCCAGGATCTCAGCCTTGGGGTCACAGCTCATAGGGACAGGAAGGTTGTCCCTGGGTGACATGCTGGGCTCTGAGCCGATAGCGGGGCACCCCCAGCAAGGGAACAATGGACAGCAAGTAGCTGCTAGACCCCGAGCCCTCATCCAGCATCGCAAATGCCAGTCAGGAGATGGGAGCAGCTGCCAGAGGCTTTGCCAGAGCAGTGCTGATTTTGGGGAGGGGTTTTGACACATCTCCCCTCCTTTTCACCCTTGTGAGCCTGCCTTGGCAGCAGCAGAGGGCTCCTGGCTCTGCTGGGTTGTTCACTTTTGGATCTCAGCCATCTCCACCTGGCATGGCAGCCATCACAGCGGGGCTCCTGCTGCCTGCACACATTGCTGGCAAGGATGCCCGCAGCCAGCCACCATCCTGCACTGACGGTCAAGCCATTCCCAGCACTGACCTCCCTGAGGATGGTTACTTTACTGTTCCTCTCTCGGCCCAGGGCAGCTCAAATCTGGGAGAGGAGGAAGAGAGAGACAGGGGAACCGATCCCCTAGACATGAGCTGGTGCTGGCCCCAGGACAGAGGCAGGGATCTGCCTTTTGTCCCCTGCCTTGCTGCAATTGTCGAATGTCCTTAGGCTCCTCGCCCTGGCATCAGGGATTTTTGACCCTGGAGACCAAAATGATCCATCCAAACACTTGAGAAACCTGGTGAATTTGGCCCAAATTGTGACTTGCATTTCTGTCTTGCAGACCATCCTGTTTTCTCCTCAGAGGAGCCAAGGGACCGCTTCATACCTTGCCTCATGGCACAGGCCTTCCTAACACTACAGAAACAAGCATGGCTCCCAGGAGATATTGCAGGCTCCGTCCATGCTGCTCCAGCAGAGCAGCCCACAGTGGCTCCATGTCCTCCGCTCCCCACAGTCTCCCACCATATCTTTCCCAGAGCTGCTGGTGAGCAGCCATGCCGGGGGATGCTGCCATCTGGATGTCCTGGGACAAGTCCTGCACCGGGAAGAGCTGCGGGATTTAGCTGCAGCGGGCAGCAGCTGTGGAGGGGAACTTGGCCAGGACCACCCCGCTTGGTAGCCCGGACTCTGCCACCCTGTGAAACGGGGAGCATGGAAGGGAGGACGCGGAGGAGATGATGGTTCCCCTGGGCCCTGCTCATTGCAAATGCTGGGGTGGAGTTTGGACCTCCAGCTTTGCAGATGCTCTTCCGAGACACTGTGGATGTTCCCTAAATCTCCTCCTTCTAATGATTTTAATTATACTGGCTGTTGTTCAAAATAATAATAACAGGGGGAGGCATAAGTGCTAAGCAGCAGCCTGTCACGCTTCATGAGGTGTTCTCAGGGGACGCTGGGCCAGACAAGCAGCTGGCCCAGAGCCGTGCCAGCCAAGTGGGTGCAGGCTGCCGTGCCACACCAGCCACCAACAGGCTCTGGGGTCTGGGCTGGCACATGTGTGTAAGAGTGTGTGCAAGCGCTTAGGTCTCCTTTCTCTCCCAGTCTCTGTCTCTTTTCATTCGCCTTCATAAAACATAGGAAGTTCAAGCCATTCATTTTGCTATTTGTGTCTCCCTTTCCACGCCCCAGTTCCCTCCCTTGCCCCCTGCAGCCTCTCGGCTCGCTACTTGCCCAGCATCCTTGACCCCGAGAAGTCTGGTGTGTATGCACTTCCCTTTTGGCCCATGGAAAGCGCCACTCTGAACTGGTGCCTTGATAAGTCTGCTGTGGGAAGGCAGGGGCTCCTGGGCTCTCACACAGGGCTTTCCCATGTAGCATTTCCTATGCTGTCCCTGCTCACCAGCGCGATCTCCAGACCAGGGCAGTGGGGAAGCTCTCCGGATGGCGGTGACCCTCCGTGGCAGCAGGTCTGTCCTTCTCAGGCTCTTGTGACTTGCTCTGTGTCAGAAGCCACGGTGCTTGGAGGGAGGCATCCTCCCAAGGAGGAGGAGGAGAAGGATGATTGTTTCTCATGGACTAACCTGGCACCTCTCAGCTTACCCACAGCAAGGACTGCAAAGGGCTTTGACACCCCAACCCCTCCCTCACAGTGGTTTTCCAGAGCTCTGATATTGTCTTCAAAAGAATTTGGGATCGATGGGACCTGTGCCCTGCCTGCAAAGGAGCAAGCACATGGTAGGGCACCCATGGCTGGGACTGAGACCTCAGAGGGTCTGGAGACAGGGGTCAGCAGGCAAAGAGGGAAGGAGATGCTCAGCGAGGAGGGCTGGCAGAGCACAGCCTTTCGTCAGAAACACCCTCCCCTGAGCTGCCCTGCCGATGCACAAGGCCCTCGGCATTTCAGCCGTGAGCTGGCGGCTGCGGCAGTCCCTCCATCACCACCACCTCAGGGACACAAGGACAGTGCCCATGCAGTGGCTGCACAGACACACACCTCCCCCTGCCCACCAGCGAGGCAGAGGGTGAAATCCAGGCAGTGAACAGGCAGCGTTTGGCCTCCTCCATCCATGACTGGAGCAAAAGCTGCTTTGGCATGGCTGCAGGGAGCTGTGTGGGGCAGGTTCCCCCCACGGCAAGGGCGCCCATGATCTAAAAGCCATCAGAGCTCCTATGGGTGGGTCTGGATTCATGTACCTGAGGCGGCTGCTGGGTGAACTGGGAGAACCGGGAGGAAGACTCTGCATGCCTGAAGTCAGCAAGGTGGACAGCCGCACTGCAGCATGCTAGAGGGCGAAGCCAGCATGCTCCCTGCCTCACTGTCTTCATCACTCCCTTTGAAACCCCATGGACAACCCCCTGCCCCATGCTAACCTCACGGCGAGGACAAGCAGAGGCAGGTCACTGGGGCCTTGCCGTGCCCTCTGCTCTCCAGCTCTCCCCGCAGCGATGGGATCACCGATAAGAGCCTTATCCTGCTTATCGCCCCATCAGCGGTGCTGCAGACAGCTCAGCTGCCCCACCGCGGAGCAGAGCCCTGATCTCATCAGCGCGCCGCACACTTGCAGCTCAAACAATAACCTCCTTCCCTGCCCGACACAATTCCCAGAAATGCACAGCCTCCTGCTAAAGCCTCCCTGAGGGAAAACATGCCAGCCGGCCTGTCGGCACCAGCACGGACATTGCTGCCAGCCGCTGGCAAACGCAGCCTGCTGCATCCCCAGCACGGAGGCACCTCTGCGAAAACAAGGGTGTGCTGGGTGGGGTGGAGGGAGCGGAGGGAGAGGCCAAGCTGGAGTCCTTGGGGCCATCCTTTGGCTGGATGTGCTCAGGAAGTCCCTCTCCCTCCGGGCGTTTGCCACCAGGCGCCTTGCCCTGTCCCAGCCACCCTGTTCGCAGTCCCCTGCTTGGCTGCCATCGCCCTGCCTGCTCCAAATGCCCGCTGGGTTCAGGAAGGCTGCTCATAGGGCCAGAAGGCAAAACCAAGCCCCAGCTGCCCAGGCTAGGAGGGTAGAGACTGGGCTTGTGGCTCCCCTTGTCCCAGTGGACCCCCAGCCTGGAGAGGCTCTTCTGCATCTCACAGCATCACTAAGCACCTCAGTCTGCTGGAGGTTTTCCTTGGCATATTTGAGTAATCACTGTTGCTGCTTCCAGATGGAATATCTGGACACCCGGGTAAGCACAGCTGGATGCTTAAGGTGGGTTTTTACCCTGCCCCAGATGAGCTGGGAGTGGGAGAGGCCCACGGCAGCAGCTGGCACAGCCGTCCTTTCTCCATGGGCTTCCTTTGGGGCTCACCAGCATGTCTGCCCCACACATTTGTCTTGGCATGGCCAGAGGTGCCATGTAGGGAGGTGCAGTGGCAGCCCTGCCTGCAGAGGCAGGGGCACGATAGCACAGCGATGCCAGAGCAGTGCAGGCTGTGACCAATGCATGCTGGGGTTTTCCTCCCTCCAGATCTCACAGCGATGCTGCAGACATGCCAAATGCCCATGCAAAAGGTGTGACGCTGGCACTGTCCTGCAGCCCATGTGGATGGGGAGCAGCACCCGGCACAGAGCAGCAGCCAGGATGCCAGTGCGTGTGCAAGACAGCCATGCAGTGCTGCCGGCAGCACGAGAGGGCCAGCCTCACAGTGTCCCTGACACGGGAGGGCCAGCCTCACAGCGTCCCTGCAACGGGGTGCATTGTTCATGAAAACACATGGGGATGGCTGAGGAGGACAGACTCACTGGCTGCCTTGTGCTTCCTGCCTCCCGGCCGTGGCTGCTGCCTGACATCATTGCTCCCAGTGGGAATGGCTGCCCCAGCCCCGCTCGACCCCTGACAGCAGCCAATAAGTTCCTGACCTCCTGCCTGGCTTTCCAGCTCCCCACAGCCCTGCCATGGTGTGGGGCCTTTTGTGCTCACTGTCCCCCTGCCATCGTGGCACGACAACTGTCAAACCTGCGTCCTTTTCCTCACCACCACAGGCATGGCCGAGGCGATATTCCCCGTCACCTTGCCATCCACCTCCAGGGGTGTGGGATGGCACCGTGCCTCAGTCCCAGTGCCACATCTGCTGACCACCTCTTCCCTACCCTCGGTGAGCCAGGTCGCTGGAGGTTCTCCATCTTGTGCATTGGGTCCTGTATCCCTTAAGAACCCACTCTGAGCCCACATCAGTGTGTGGTGTCATGGATCAGGACATTGGCTCCCAGGGGCACAGCACAGCACCGGGGCTGGGCAGGCAGAGCCGTGGGCATGCAGCAGCCCCACGGGTGCCACTTCTGAGGGGCTGCTGCCCCTCCAGATAAGGACAGTGGCCCCATGTCACTCATTGTCCCATCCCACTCATCCACCTACACATCCAACCCAGCCCAGGAGTGTGTGTTCTCCAAAGATCCCGTTTGGATTGACAGGGGCCTGGCAAAGGCTGAGGAGGAAGAGTGTGGGGGAGATGAAACACGGATGTTGGAAGGACGCTTCCCGCTGTGAAACTCATGGGTGTGGCATGGCCCCTGTGCACGAGCCCCAGCCGGTGCGGAGACACCAACCTTCTCCCCAGTGTCCTCATATCTGCCCAAATGACAGCAGGGATTGGGTGCAGCATGTGCCGAATCACACATCCGCCCCACACTCACCAACGTGGCCTTTTGCAAATATACAGGCTTTGTAGTGAGAGGGTGTGGAGGGATCCCACAAGCTTCTGGTTGTCACTGCCGCAGCCTCCCTTGCCCTGCAACCCCTGCTCAGTCATTTACAGCCATGAGTTTTTAACCCGGGCCACTTCTCACGAGCCAGCAGAGCACGACCTCAGGCTGCAGACCTGCCTCCTGCCCTTGCCCAAACCCGCTGCCATCAGCACTTTGCTGCAGCTGCTTCCAGCACTGCTCTAAGTTTTTCCTTGCAGGCTAAACCCCCACCCCCCCTGCCACCAGCTCCATCCTTCTGGATCCAGCCCACTGGGGATGGAAGGTTTCTCCTTCCCAAATACAAATATAACTGTAATCTGCTAAACCCCACTGTTGATCCCGACGGCATCCTCCTGTCCTGAGCTTTCCTACAGCGCGCCTTTTATACCGGTAATAGCACCAGACTCCTTCTCCCATCATTGTTGACTCGACAATGAAAACTGTTTGTATTATTGTGTCCCCGAAGCTTTGCCAATAGCACATGTGTCCCGAGCTGATAGCAAGAGGCTTTGGCAAGGCTGCAGCTCCATCAGATAAGAGCCTTTAACCTTATTTCTCCAGCTCGAGCACGCCACGAAGGGCTGTTCTGTCGTGAGCCTTTGCTTATCCTTCCCCGAGCACTTTCAGATCCAAGCAAGGCTGAACCAGCCAAGCAAGAGGGGTCGTTAGGAGGAGGGCAGAGGTGGAGGTGTTTGGGGCGAGCAGCCTGGGAAACAGCCTCGGCTTGGGTGAGAGAAGAGCCCTGGAGGGAGATGGAAAGATAGAGCCACTTTCCCAGGCAATTTAAGGGCTAAATGTGCGGCCATCCCCTGCCTTCCTCGGGGACCCGCTCCACCCCGCCGTGCTCCACCTTGGCCCGGCTCCCGCGCACAGCAGGAGCAAAGTGTAGGAGAAATGCTGGAACCCGGAGGCCCTCCACTCTCCCGGCTGGCCCGCAAACAAAGCCTTTCCCTTAGAGCCCTTCCCCACCACCTCCCTCCTGCCCCGGCCCCCTGTGCCCCACCAGCTGCAGGGACCCCCAGTGCTGGCGCAGCCTTCATCCCTGGGGGTCTGCACCATCCTCCTCCTCCTCCCACCCTGCATCCCTGCACCAAAATCCCCAGCGGCTGCTCACAGCATCCCCAAGCCCCAGCTCTGCTGCTGTGAGATTTCGCTGCCATTTTCCCTGAGCTACAGCACAAAGGATGCTCTGAAATCAGAAAGTGAAGAAAAAGGTCCTGTCTGTGGCAATCTTTTAAATCTCATTTTTAGGTCAATTTAGGGAGGGGATGTCGCAGTTTTGGTGGTTTTGAGCTGCAAATGCAGCATGTTTATGCTCATTTCCCTTTCCTTAAAGTCTCCAATAAAGCACTGAAAAGCAAAAGTTGTTCCTCTGCTTGCAAGGGTGGGGTGGGGTGGGTAAGCTCTCAGGCCCTTTTCTTTATTCTTAGTATTATTATTGTAATTATTATTATTGTTCTCTCTCAGGAAAGAAGCACTCTGTCAAATTTACCCTGATATATCCTGCCCTTTGCTGGGGAGACTGTTGTCTCTAAAGGGCTCAGGGAGAGGCTGGGCTGTCCTGTGCCCTGCACAACACATGGGGAAACTGAGGCACAGAGCCACAACAGCATCTACCCCCCCCCGAGCCAAAACTCCTCTCTTCCACTTGGGTTTGGCGCTGAATGTTTCCCTGTCTATATCAAAGTGAGGTTGCTCTCAGCAAGATCCTCATCCTTTCTGCTGGGCGGTAAAAGCCTTGGTGAAGCAGAGAGGTAGCCACGAGACCCCGTGTGCAAGGAAGTGGGCTGCGAGCTTCAGCAAATGTTGTCAGTGCCAGGGATGCTGCAAAGGGCTCCCCTTCCTCCTGAGATGCTGCAAAGGGCTCTTTTTCCTCTAGGGATGCTGCAAAGGATTCCTCTTCGTTCAGGCCTGGCTGGGGTGTATCTCAGAAACGAGGCAACCACCTCCCCAGGATCCTGTGAGCAAACTGTCCAGTGCCTGGAAAACCTGAGCGCAAAGCGCTGGGTTCAGGGGCTGCAGGCAAAGCAGGGAGAGGGGAGAGAGGAGCACGGAGCAGCCAGCAGCCATCTGCCATCTGCCATCTGCGGCAGGCCGGTGAGGTAATGCCTCATGCTAAGTTAAAACATGTCGGGAGCCACAGCAGCTCTTGAGAACAGCAAACCTTTCCCAGATGGAGATATCCTGCACTGCTGCATCAGCCCTCCTGCTGAGGGAGAGGACAGGCGACCCTCCTGCTGCCAGCCGAGGGCTCGGTGGATGCAGAGGTGCAGCTGGCCGCCCCCTCTACCCTGCTCGCCTGCTGCTGGAGTTTTGTTTTAGGGAGCAGAGAGGCAATAACCAGTTCAGCCCTTGCTGATGAGCTCCTGAGGACTGAGATGCAAAGCAGTGGAGGTGTGATCGCTGTGTTGCCTGCCTTAATTCCCATCCTCTCCCCTGCTTGGAAGTGGCATCCTCACCTGTGATGTAGCACAAGCCCATTTATCCATGGTACTTTCAGTTGAATGATGCTCGAAGAGCAAGGGATGAGCAAACACACAGTGCGGTGCAGAGGTCGGGAACCCAGAGGGTGGAGCCTCAGCGAGAAAGGTTTCTGCAAAACGGGGGCTGCACTTTTCTTGGGGGGCACATCATCGCCTGGCAGTCCCCAGCATGGCAGGGCTGTTGCCATTGGAGGAAAGCAGGGGACACACTCACTGAAGCCACTGGTGAGGGTTCACGGAGCCGTGGAGAAGGGCCGCAGTGGAGCTGCACATGGCTGCGGTGCTCATGGGCACATGTGGCTGCGGGGCCACAGACAGGCAGCCCCAACCCAGCTCCCCAAAAAAGCCAGGCTCAGAAATCCTCCCAGTTGCAGTTTTCGTTTCCTTTCCCTAGCACTCAAGAGGAGGCCAGGCAGCCCAGAGCGGCGAGCCTGGGCATGCAGATAGAGCAGGATCCTGGTTCTTGGCTGCACCTCCTGCACAGACACCAGCGAGCAACATTTTCTGCCAATTTGAGTGATGGAAGCAGCGAATAACCCCGGCATGCCCAGGCTCTGCACAGCCCAACTGTCGGCCGGCTGCCTGTTCCTGGGAGGACGCGGTGCCACAGGCAGAGTGCGTTTTCTTGCTATAATTGAGAAAATAAATTGTGCCGATTGGAGCAGCTGAATGGCAGCCAAATCTGCTTCTCGGCGGCTTTTCTACACTCTGTATTCATGTATTTGGCATGAGTAGCTCTGCATTGAGGTAATTCATTAATGCTGAACCAAAAATGTGTTTATGGGAGTCTTGAAATAGTTGGTAGAAGTGTAAGACTTTCCTTCCTAAAAGCCTGGCCTCTCTCTGTGATGGGAACCGAGAATTAAAGCAACGACTGCTGCCGCAATCAGCTGCCGGGGAAGCGACTCCAGCCAGCACACACACACGTGCCCTGAGCACACCCGCCCTGTGCGCCCCGGCGTGCTCAGCCCTGCTTGTGCACCACACCATGGCGAGCCGCAGCCTTTCCCCGGCATTAGCCCGGCTGTAAGCACTGGGGATTCCCAGCAGCTTCACTCACGCTTGGGGCATGGGGGCTGCACCCCATGTTTCAGGGGGAGCAGGTCAGGGAACAAATGCGGGGTGATGTGGCTGGAAGTGCGGCACCCTGAGCTGGTAGGACCGTCACCAGAGAGACAGGGCTGTGCAACAAGGGGCCGTGGCAGGGCAAAGGCAGGGGAAGGGGAGGCAGGACAGCCCCACTGAGGCCCAAGGGCTCCAGCCACCACCTGGGAGGCTGCGGTGGCTGCGCCTGCATGGAGCAACAGCTTTTTTGGGTTAGCTGTGGGTTTCGCTGCTCGCACAATGTGTAGTGCTGTTGTTGTTCCAGTTATAATCCTGTATAAACAAGGCTGACCTCTGGTTATTGAAAAGGGCTGAAAAAGAAAGACAACTTTCTCCGCTTCCTTGGATGCGGTGCCTGATTGCCAGGCTTGGCCGGCACAGTCCGCACTGTGCTCCTGTCTCAGCCCCGCAGCCGTTGGGGACCTGCCAGCACGGGTGGCAGCAGAGCAGAGTTGCAGTGATCACCCGAGCCAGCACGATCCTGGGGCAGAGAGCCACTGTGGCCTAGGGCACCTTTCCACTGTCCCTGGTGCTCTTCACTTGTCAGATGGAGCTGGAAGGCAAGAAAAAGAGCAAATGACCTGAAAACAGTTCCCGGGGCTGGGGCTGGCCATGATCACCCATTCTCCACCTGCCCTGACTTGGGTGGGAAAGAGCCTGGTCCCTGGCTGGAGACACAGGGGACGTGTTACCCTTTCACAGACGTGCAGCTGCTGCCAGGATGCTCCTAAGACAGATGCCATACTGCGTCTGGTGGCACCCAGCAGCTCCCAGCCGGCTTGCTCAGTGCTTGTCAGCTCTGCCTGACCCACTGAACTATTTGTCCACAAGGAAACCGGGTGCTGAGCTGGGCCCTGGAAAAAGGGAGGCTCTGGCGAAACACGAAGCATTTCCCAGCAGATGACTTCAGCGTCCTGACAGGGCTCACACACAGTCCCGGCCCCAAGTCCTTTGCTCTCCAGGAAGCGCCTTTCTTCGGGAAGCCTTTGTTCCAGCAAGGCTGCAGCGGCCCTGGCCCCAGAGGAGCTCGCGGGACCCGCCGGCGCGGGGGAACCTCTCGGGGCGCCAGGGGAGCCGCCAGTCTGGGCGTCCCACAGTGGCACCAGGCAGCCCTGCATGGGTCACCCCGCTCCCCACGGCCATCCCTGGTAAAGGACATCTCCTTTGGGATGAAGAAGAGCGTGTGGGTGTAGGTCGCATCCATCCTGCCTGGCTGCACCACTCCAGGTACCTGTGCAGTGTGGCCTAAAGGTAATTATTAGCTGTAATTAACAAGAAATCTCTTCTTGTGAAATGCCTCGTTCATCCAATCGGACACACCATGACACCAGCCCCACACTGGTAATTGCACAGTGATTAATTCATTAGCGACATGAACACATCTAGAAGCAAGGCTGGTCCATGCAAGAGAGTGAAGAAGGTGCTGGCCACTGCAGGAGAGTACAGCACTTGCACCCACACCCAGGGACAGGCCCTGCTCCTGCCACTGCCCCACTGACTGCTCCCCTTCTGCCTTGCACCCTCTGCAAAATGAGAATAAAAAGCAGTTTTCCCATCACAGTTCAGGTCTTTGCTGCTGCTGCTGCTGCTGCTGCTGTGCTGTGATGGCCCTGCCAGCCAGCATCCACCTGTGCCTCTGTAACCTGGATGCAAAGTCTGGGGGTAAATCCCTTGGAATTGGTTGCACAGGCCCTAGCCCAGCCTGGGGCTCCTGCACCCACCCACAGCCATCAGCAGCAGAAACAACCATCAGGCTCAGCCAACAACACTCGCTCTTACCTTCTTGCCATCCCCACCACCCCTCCTTCAAGCCCCCAAATCCCTGAAGCCCCTTGGGATGGTCCAGGTGGTGCCACATCTATTTTTAGGTGTGTAGGAGCTTGGCGTCAGACCTGGCTGGGAGGAATAACCGGCAGCGAGAGGCTTGGGCTGGGGGCGGGGAGGGAAAATGCCTTTGTGCTGGGGAGCGGAGGCTGCCGTCCCCGCCACGCTTCCTCTGTTAGGTGTGGTGCTGGGCTGTGTGGGATGCTAGGAAGGGAAACCGGGGGCCAGGGTGGGGGTGGCGAGCTGCCAGCCCAATAAAACTGGGGGGATTAAAAAAAAAAGAAAAAAAAAGAAGGAAAAAAATGCAACTCCTGAGGCTGTGTGCTGGGGCCAGGGTCCAGCTCGCCCGATGCCAGGTCCGGCGAGCAGGGTGGGGGGAGAGGTCACCCAGCTGGCGTGCACACCGATCTTATCTCTGCCCAGGGATGTCCAGTGCTTCCTCCCCTCTCACCACAGCAGATGTGGCCGGTGATGAGCTGGGGCTGAGGGGTCGCCAGCACCCTGAGCTATATCCCCATGTCCCTGGGGCAGCGGTGTGAAAGGAGGGGTTGTGCAACACGGGGTTTTTGTGTCCCCCCTCCAGGAAAGCTGTTGGGCACAGAACCCATGGACTTCACCCCACAGCCTGGCTGGGCATGGGTGCTTTCCCTCTCCTGGGCCAGATGCCAGCTGTGCAGGAGGGTAAAGCAGTGTGGCATTGTCAGCACAGCCAGACAGCAGGGCCCCCCCATACCCCTCCTGGGCCATTCCAGGCAGTTCTGGGTGCTTTGCATGCTGCTCCAGCCCCCCTTGCACCTCGCCTTCCCCTCTCTCCATGCTCACAGCTCTCATCTCTCCTCCTCCAGCAGCCGTACCCTTCCTTTCCCCCTCCACCACCCTCCCTGGCTCTTTCCCCCATCCCTGCATGACGGTGCAGCACCAACGCAATGGTACAACAAAACTAGGCAATGTGCTACAAGGCAGGGTTTGCACCACATGCATGCTCTGGGAGCGAAGCACCCAGCTTTGCTCTGTGGGCAGAGGAGATCCCAAACTACTCCAGCACAACAAGGGCAGCAGCACTACTCAGATCCCCAGACCCACGCTGCCCCTGCATAAGGAAAGCAATGTAAGCACACTGCCATCCCATGCAGAGGAGGCCCATGCTTGAAGCTGTTGCAGAGAGCAAGCTTGGAGAGCACAAAGCTCTGCATCTGCCTCC
The DNA here is from genome assembly GCF_949628215.1 of Phalacrocorax aristotelis. NCBI lineage: Eukaryota > Metazoa > Chordata > Aves > Suliformes > Phalacrocoracidae > Phalacrocorax > Phalacrocorax aristotelis. Next base: position 10,721,295 of record NC_134288.1, on the reverse strand, counting down.
TCCTGGGAGGGTTTGCCCCAGCTCTTAGCATCATTTCCAGGGCTGGGAAAATTTGAGCTGCCCCCTCTCACATCCCACTGCATCTCATCCCTATCGCATCCCAAACGCCAACTGGTGGCACCAGGTGCAACTCTGGCCCTGGGGCAGTTCTGAGCCTGCCCAGAGCCCAAGGATGTTGCTGGGGCCATGTGGGAGATCACGGGGTGGATGCAGCCAGGGAAAATGCCAAGCACTTGGCCAAAGCCAGGATCATCAGAGTGAGGATGTTTTGGGGATGTCCCCAGCAGCTGTCCAGTCCAGCTGCCCCAAAGGCTGCTCACTTCACCCTCCCAGGCAGCCACAGGCACTGGGCTGGGTGTCCCCAGCTCCCCCCAGCACCCACCTTGCTGCTCCTGGGGCAGGGGCAAAGAGCCAAAACCTCCAGCAGCTCAGTGGCTCAGCTCCTCCAGCGTGGCAATGTTGTGGCACCCTCCTCGGCTACATGGCCAAGGCAGGATGGGGGAGAGTGGAGAGGAGACCCCTTGCAGCTGTACCGGTTCTCCCACGCATGGGTGCTGATTTGCACTTGCAAAATATTAATAAGAGGCTCCAGAAACACGAAGGAAATCTAGCCCAAAAGCTCTGTCACTCCTGGCTAGTGATTGAAGTGAAGCAAGATTTTAAAATTTTTTTTGTTAAGGCCTTTGTTTTGTTTAGGGTTAACAGCAGATCAGCTTTTTCAAATCACTTCCAGACACACAGAAACCATGGCATGCAATACCCCACTGCTGCGAGGAGCCTGGGAGCTGGGCTCTTGCACAACCCGGTGCCCCAAGTCTTCCTAACATTGAGGTTCACATTTCAGGCTGGGGTGTCAGGCACATCCACAGCTGCGGGGGGCTTGGAGGCAGAAACCCGGAGCTGGGGCATCTTTCACATGTCAACCCAGTTGCCTGGGGGGTGTCAGGGAGCAGGGAGAGTGTGCAAGCAGATCTTCTTGCTTGCAAACGGGTCCTGCAGAGTTCATAACTCCTCTGTACCAAGGGCTGGAAGGACCTTCAGGCCACCTAGCCTGGCTCTTGGCGCTGCAAATCTCTGCTGGACGGCAGCCGAGTGAGCGGAGGAGTGACCTGGCAGCAGGGGACACACTGCTTCTCCACGGCTGCTGATGGCAGCAAACCGCGGGTACGCTGCTGTGCCCACGGCACGTGTGGCAACGGCACCGCCGTGCCAGCCCCAGCAGTGCAGCTCAGGAGGCAGGTTTTAGCTGTGATCTCTTGGCTGCCGGTGAACCCACCGTTCCTCAACAGTCCCTAGGCTGACAGGCTAAAAACGTGTTTCTTTTCATGTGAACAGTACTTAAAAGCAAGGAGCCGTTTCTGCCCCCAGCAGTGAAATTCCCACCAGAAAATTGCCGGGGGAAGAGGGCTCACCCCTGCCTTCACCCCTGGCTCCTCCTGACCCCGGACAGGGAACACTGGCCAAAACACACACACACAAAATAAATCATAAGAAAAATAAACGCAAAGCCCCAAGCATCCCTGTCCGCCTGCAAACAGGCAGCCTGGCAGGCAAATCAGAACACTTCCCTGCCTCGGCTCAGCAAGGCTGCGGGAGGCACGGGCAGATCACAAGTAGCCAGAAAAGGGGCTTGGAAAGAAAGAAAGTCAGAAGGACAGGAAGACAGAAAGAAAAGCAGAAAGAGAGAGAGAAAGAAAGAAAAAATAAAAAAGAGCAAAAATTAATAACCCTCCTCCTTGGAAGGAAGGGAACTGGGCAGCAGCGTCCACACTGGTCCCAGCCCGGCCCTCCCCGGGTGGCTCTTCCTGCTGGTGCCTGGGGACGCCCCCCTTCCTCCTCCTCCTCCTCCTCCTCCTCCTCCTCCTCCCCCTCACCATCTCCTCCTCCTCCTCCTCCTCCCCTGCCTCTCGTCGTCGTCGTCGTCGCCGTCCTCCTCCTCCTCCTCCTGCCCTCCTCCCCGCTGATTGGTCCAGCCCGGCTATATTTTGCCCCTTCCAGCCCAGCATCATCCCAAAAGTTTTTTTTTTGGGGGGAAAGGGGGAAAAAAATAAAAGACAAAAAAAAAGAAAAGAAACCAAAACAAAACAAGCCGACCCCAAATCCCCCCGAAGCGCAGGCGAGGGAGGCGAGCGGCGGGGCTGCTGCTTGGCGGCTGCTGGACCCGGTGGGACGCGGCGGGACCCGATTCTCTCTCCGGCACCCGGTCGGGTCGGACACAAAGTGCTGTCCAGCTGGAATGAATATATCTGAGTCTAACTACTGCCGAGAGGAGATATCGCAACCCCGGGGCGACTGTTCATGGGTCACCGCCGCCGTGCCGGCCGCTGAGCCCGGGCTCGCCTTCCCGCGCCCCCCGGGAGCCGCCTCCCCCGCCAGCCGCACGCCCAGCCCCGAGCCCGGCTTCGCCTTCGGCCCCGGCCCCGGCGGCGCGGCCCCCGGCGCGGCCCCCAGCCGCACGCCCAGCCCCGAGCCGGGCTATGGATACAGCCCCCCGGCTGGCCGGGCCGAGGGCAAGGCCGGCGAGGACTCCCGCATCCGCCGGCCCATGAACGCCTTCATGGTCTGGGCGAAGGATGAGCGCAAGCGGCTGGCGCAGCAGAACCCCGACCTGCACAACGCCGTGCTCAGCAAGATGCTGGGTGAGCGGGACGGGCTGCGGGAGGAGGGGGGTGCGGGGATGGGGGAGAGGGGGTGCGGGGTTACGGAGACGGGGATGCGGGCTGCAAGAGCATAGGGCTAGGGGATGAAGGGATAGGGACCAGGGGATGCAGGGGTGCGGGGGTACTGGTCTGGGGATGCGGGGTTACGGGGCTGGGGAAGCGGGCTGCAAGGGTGTAGGGCTGGGGCATGCGGGCATAGGGAGCGGGGGTGCAGAGGTACGGGGCTGGGGATGCGGGGGTATGGAGCTGGGGATGTGAGCTGCAAGAGCACAGGGCTGTGGGATGTGGGGGTATGGAGCTGAGGAGGCAGGGATGCAGGGGTGTGGAGCTGGGGATGCAAGGATGTGGGGTGCAGGGCTGGGTTAGGCAGTTACAGGGCTGGGGATGCAGGCTGCAGGACTCCAGGGCAGTGGGATGCAGGGATACAGGGCTGGAGATGTGGGTTGCGGGAGTATGGGGCAGCGGGATGCAGAGTTACAGGGCTGGGGATATATGCTGCAGGGGTATGGGGCTGCGGATTTGAGTTGCGTGGGTACAGGGCAGCAGAATGCAGGGATATGGGACTGGAGATGTGGGCTGCAGGGGTAAGGGGTATTGGGATGCAGGGATGCAGGGCTGGGAGTGCAGGATGAGGGGGTCCGCGGCATCGGCATGTGCGCTGCAAGTGTACAGGGCTGTGGGATGCAGGCTGTAAGGGTACAAGGCAGTGGAACATCGGATTGCAAGGATATGGGGTTGTGCTAGCCAGGCTGCAAGGGTACAGGACTGTGGGATGCAGGCTGTGAGGACGGGGCTGCAGGATGTAGACTGCCAGCGTATGGGGGTGCAGGAGCTGGGTTACAAGGATGGGGTGCTGCAGGATGCAGGGATAGGGTGCTGTGGGATATGGGGTGTGGAATGCAGGGCTGTGGGCTGTAAGGTTAGAGAGCTGTGGGATGCAGGCTGTAAGGCTATGGGACCGAGGGATTTCAGCTGCAGGCTGCAAGGATGCAGGGCTGCGGGGACATGGGCTGTGATGATCAAGGGCTGTGGGATCAAGGGCTGTGCCGTGCAGCACTACAGGGATGTGGGAATATGGGGCTGTGGGTTGTGGGATGTGAGGATACGACCTACATGTACGCAGGATGCAGGGAAATAGGGCTGCGGGATGCAGAGGTACAGGGCTGTGGGGTACACAGCTGCGGGGTTGCAGGATATGGGAATAAAGGGCTGCAGGATGCGGGATACACGACCATAGGATGGGGGATATGGGAACACGGGAAGCAGGATATGGGTAGACAGAGTTGCAGGATGCGGGACTATGGGAAGCAGGATATGGCCAGACAGGGCAGCAGGATGCGGAGACACGGGGCTGCAGGGTGTGGGGACATGGGATTCAGGATACAGGGCTGCGGGGTGCAGGGTTTGGGGATGGGTGACTGGGGCTGCAGAGGAGCGGGGATGAGGATATGGGAAGCAGGGAAGCAGGGACCCCAGAGACCAGCCTGTGCGAGAGGCAGCGGGAGGCAGAATCCCCTGCCCTGGCAGAGGGGTTCCTGAACCCCCCTGGGGCTTTTCACGCCCATTCTCCCACTGCGCTGAAGCGCTGGGCACAGCCTGAGCCTGCTGCTGGGGCTGCCCTGCTTGGGCTCCCATTCCCCAGCTCCTCCTCGTGCCAGCACCAGGACCCTACTCAGGTGCCAAACCATCCAAGGGAGCCCTTCCCAACCCAAGGGTGCCCTCTCCCCAGGTGCCCCCACACCCCAGCCAGCACCAGGTGGCCGAGCTGGTGTCACAGAGCTTCACTTTCCCCTTCCAGGCCAGTCGTGGAAAGCGCTGAGCGCCAGTGACAAGCGTCCCTTCGTGGAAGAGGCAGAGCGGCTGCGAATCCAGCATCTCCAGGATCACCCCAACTACAAGTACCGCCCAAGGAGAAAGAAGCAAGCCAAGAAAATCAAGAGGATGGAACCCAATATCCTCCTGCATAACCTTTCCCAGCCTTGCAGTGACAACTTCAGCATGAGTCACCATGGCGGCAGCCAGCCGGGCCACCCCCAGCCTCCCCCACTTAACCACTTCAGAGAACTCCACTCCATGGGGTCGGATATTGAAAACTATGGCTTGCCAACTCCTGAGATGTCTCCCTTGGATGTCTTGGAACAGACCGAGCCGGCGTTTTTCCCTCCGCACATGCAGGATGACTGCAACATGATGCCCTTTCGCGGCTACCACCACCATCACCAGATGGAGTTTCCCCAGGAGAAGTGCATGGGGCGGGACGTGGCGGTTCCCTATGCACAGACCCCATCACACTTGGCTGATGCCATGAGGACTCCCCATCCTTCCAGCATATACTACAACCAGATGTGCTCCGGAACTCAGAACGGGCTTTCTGCCCACCTGGGCCAGCTCTCGCCCCCGCCTGAAGCCCACCATATGGAGAGCGTGGATCACTTGAACCAAACCGAGCTCTGGACAGACGTTGACCGCAATGAGTTTGACCAGTATTTGAACATGAGCAGGACTCGTCCCGAAGCCTCGGGACTCCCTTACCATGTCTCCCTGTCCAAAGTGACTCCTAGAAGCATCTCCTGCGAGGAGAGCAGCTTGATATCCGCCTTGTCCGATGCCAGCAGCGCTGTTTACTATAGCCCCTGCATCACCGGTTAGGTTGGCCCCACCGTCCAATGCTCTCATTGGGAGAGCCCTGGCTCTCCATTAAAAACAGAAAGCCATCCTCCTTTAACCACGAGCTCCATAATATTTAGAGTATCTCATTAAATGCAACGCTTTCTTTTGTTTGTTTTTTATTTTGGGTGGTTTTTTTTCTAGAGAAAAAAACATGCTGAACTCACTGATATACCGTATAACTATATAACACAGATAGACGCCTTTCCCAAGCACTAGCCTGCCTGCCGCGCTCCCCACTCCAGCCCTCGGCAGGGTGTAGCTGTAGCTCCCACCAGCTCAAAAGGGCATTTTAAAGCCAATTCCAGTAAAACCTGCCTGAAACAACCACCACCAGGACAAGCTGAAGCATCCTGCCCCCAGTATTTAACCCAAGGGCAGGCGAACTTGCGGGGGGAGAAACAGGGACTTTTAGGAAGACTTTGCCAGGGCCGTTAAAGAGTCGGCGCCCATTAGGGGTGGGCTTTAGGACAGTTTTTACTGTATTCTCAGCAATATATTGTAATTGGGCAACAAAACTATATTTTTACTAAGCATTTTTATATATAAAATGGTATTTAATGTCTTTTGGGTTTTTTTTTATTAGACTTTTTAAAAATAAATCAAGGGATATCCATGAGATCTAAAGCATTTATGTAGCAAAGCTGGATTTTTAAAAAAAAAAAAGGGGGGGGGAAGGAGATATTTTGTGAAAAGGGAATGACAATGTAAATATTGTGGAACAATTGACTGGAATTTTGTACAAAAGAAAAATATGACTGCAAACACTTTTATTGTCTAGAACTGTATGGAGAGCAAACTGTTTTATACTGGTTAATTATTAAAACATCTTCATATAATTGTTCCCATCTTGTGTGCTTGTTGTGTGAACACATATTTTCCGCAAATACATGTTGTCCCAACCATTTCCAGATTTCTGTATCCGTTGATTAATGTTTTGACAACCTGGCAAATGTATTAATTTCCAGGCTGCCGCCCGCCTGCCCCGTCAGCCGCCTCGGGCTCCCTGAGCGTGGCTCGGCTCGGTGCAGGACGGTGGCTCCAGCAGCACCAGCGGCAGGATGGGATGCTGGCGGCTGCCCCACGGCACCGTGCCGTGTCGCCCGGAGATGTGCTCTGCAGGAAAAACAGCTGTTCTCAGATTAAAATATAATAAAACATGTGATATCCTCCTCTGAAACGAGCCTTGGTGTGGTTATTATTTTGACAGCGCATTCGTGCATAGTCCCCATGGCTCACCCCATTTTCCTGTGAAACCCCCCAAAAATAGAGCCTGGCTGCTCCGATGCCTTCCCTCTAGTCCTCAGAGCTGGAAGAAAACCCCGTGTGCCAGAGCCCTGCCATCACCCGGCCCTCACGGGCTCTTTCCTGGCTCCAGCAGCCATCGTCATGCCCAGCCAGACCATGCTCAGAGCTGCCGGTGCTTTGCTGGAGCTTCATCCCCCTCCCGTTAATCACTTTATGATTTACAGTATTTTTTTGTTCAATTTGAAAAGGAGAAATGACAATCTGTTGCATAAAACCCTGGTGGCATCCGTTCCTTGAACGCCGAGTGATTTAAACCAGGCTGATATCGCCAAAAAAGGCTATTTAAAAAAAAAAAGAAATTTGAATAGAAGAAGAGTATTTTTGTTGTTGTTGTTGGCAGAGAATTGCCTTTTAGGGGAAATGGATATTTAACAAATGACATTAATTTTCAAGCTTCTCCTAAATTAAATTCACATTAGTGTTAACAGGACTAAATCCTGACTCACTTTTTTTTTGTTGTTTAATGTGAAGTGCTAATAAACGGGACCACTTTGGGGGCTGGCGACGTGTTCCCATTAAACGCCAGAAAGGCGCTTCATTGTCTTTCCATATACAGTATGTAAAAAGGGGGAATACATGGAAAAATGACCTCACTACCTACACGGGAGGGCTGGCGGGCGCCCGGCGGGTGCCAGAACCCGTGCTGCAGCAAACAAACACAACACCAAATGAGAAGCATCCTGTGCCGCCGCCGATGACTATGAAAGGAAGCAGCCGTCTATAGGCTCCATCCCGCTCCGCTCCCCAAAGCGGCCTGGGAGGAAGGAGATGGGGAGGGGGGAATGAAAGCCCTGACTTATTTTCCAACCCCCAGCTTCCAGGTACCTTCCAGGCGAGGATGCGATCACTTCCTGCGGTTCAAAGAAGCGATGCACACGCCGGCCCTTGCCCAGCTGCCCCGCGGTGCTGGGGGAAGCCGGCAGCAGATCACATCACGGAGGAAATGTTAAGTCATTTTTCTGCAGCAGAAACTCCCTTCTTTCCCCAGCTTGGGCCATGCCAGCTCGCCTCTAATCTCAGAGGATGGCTAGAAATCCTTGGTGTGGGTTTTTGGCTGTGTTTCCTTGCTCTGGAGTAATTTGTGTCCAACGTGCCCTGTTTTCATCCATGTGCTCACCCATGTCGGTGGCAGGGCTGGGCATGAACAGGAGCTTTCCCAAAGTGCCTGTGCTGCAAAACTCTTTAAAATGTAACTTTGCTGTGAGGGGAGTGGGGGTCTCCTCACTCCATGCCCAAAGATGCTGCTGCAGGGCTGGGGTGGGTACCCGGACCGAAAACCGTGGGGTGATGGATGGTCACTCCCATCCACAAATGCACTGGGGATGCACCATGCTGCAACCACAGCTGCTGCACCGCTGCAAAAGCACTGAGCGGTGCCAGGGCAATTTGCAGGGACCTGCCATGCCCACCCGTCCCTGGGAGTGGGTCACCAAGACCTACAGGTCACCAAGACCCAGTACCAGGTTTCAGCTCCCCAGGTCTGCATCACTCTGACACTGCACAGCATTTGCCAGCAAAGTCCTGGCTTGCTCCTACACAAAAGCAAGCAGGGCCCTGCCAACCCTCCCTGCCTAACTCAGCCCGGGGTGTTTTTATTAATAATAAAGCCTAATTGCAATCGAGGCTGTGAACAATGTGTGGCTGCCCCGTCTTGCTGGCCAGCCCTACCCCAGGTCATGGGGAAACAAGAAAGAAGGAAAAGGCGAGAGGAAGAAAACAGGAGTGCGGGTTTGGGTCAGATAACAGCAGGCAGAGGGACCCGTGCCAGACCCCAGGGGATGCCGCCTCCTCCCATCCCTCAGTGTTTTGCACAGCCTTTTTCACCTAAACTTGCCATTTTGACATTAAATTAATCAAGAAGTGTCCCAAACCAGGGCTGTTTCTCCAGCCTCACCTCCGAGCGGGCAGCGTGTGGCTGGTACCAAGCCAGCAGGCACCTTCCATGGTGTCAGAGCTGCAGCATTTTAGCCATGTCCAGGACAGGATTTGGCCCTCCCCAGACCCAGGGTTTGCCTGGGCTGGTTGGCACCAGGACTGGTCCAGCTCCATCAGGAGGTCAGAGAGCTAGGCAGACCCTGGAAGGGGTGCTGCTGCCTTGATGAGCTTTAACCATGCCACTAATTAGCTGTGCTCAATTTGATGCTAAATCCACCATCTCCCAGATTCACTTGGCTTTGGTTATTTGGCTGTGTGGGTTTGCTCAGCTCAGGCTTAGTTAATGCAAACCACAGGTCAGAAAACCCAGCTGGGGATGGGAGGGGTTGCTCCAGCCGTGCCCGCGGGAGCTCAGTGGTCCCTCTGCCCGGATGGGACACATCCTGCACCGCTCAGGCACCAGGACCGGGCAAAGACAGCCAACCCTGCACACCAGGAGAACCTTTTTATTTTTAACATCACCTCCTTTCCCTGCCCCCATCCCTGTACAGCCGCACTGGGGCCAGGAAACCATCTACCAGCGTTTTATTTTGCTATGTGCCGGTGGCTCAGGTGTGACGTGGGACTGGAAATGGACGGGGCTGAAATAGTTTGGGGATGATTTCACTGCCATTATGGCTCAGGCTGGGGCTGTTACTACGCAGCCCCTTCCGATTTTTATGACTTAATCTCTCCAAAGCTTGGGGCCTGATGGTTTTGGACTGGAGAGGAGGAGCAGGGGGCTCTTAGCAGGTCGTTACAGCAGAAATATGGAGAAGGTATTTGACAGGTATATGTAAAACCTGACAGGCCCATCCTGCCGGCTTTCTCAGGATGGCTGCTGGGGCAGGGAGGGGGGGGGGCTGCTGCCAGGTCCTGCCTGGGCTTTATGGGTGGGTGGCATCTGCTCCACATTCCCTGGGGTTGGGGGCAGTGGATCCCCCCAGGCTCGCTGCCCCACACACCAGGGCTGCTTCTGCAGAGGTCCCCACATGCCATGACACGTGCGAGTGCCACCAGCCCCAGTGCAGCATGTGCACTGTGCACACCCGCCCTGTCCTTCCCGTGCCGCCCGCCACGGCTGTTGATGTGCAGCGCACCAGGGACAGTTGGGCTGGCATGAAGCGTGTGTGCGTGTGTGTGCGCACATGTGTGCAAAAGTCTGTGCACCCGTGTGTGTGCGTCCCAATGTATCTCTGTGAAAACATGTGTAGTTGTGTATATCAACATGTGTGCATCTGCAAGCATGTGTGCATCCGTGTATATTTGCATCACTGCATGTATCCATGTGTGCATGCCTCTGTGTGTGTGTGCATCCCTCTGTGTGTGTGTGCATCCCTGGGTGGCTGCATGCATGCATCTCAGTGTGTGTGTGTGTGCATGCGTGTAGCCATATGTGTGCATTTGTGTGTGTATTCATGTGTGTATGCATCTGTGTGCATGCCTCTGTGTGTGTGCACATGCGCGTGTCTGCACGTGCATCCACGTGTGCGTCTGTATGTATCCGTATATACAACCGTCTGTGTGTCCATCTGTGTGTGCATGCACATGTGTGCATCCACATGTGCATATGCATGTGTAGCCATGTCTCTGTGTGTGCATCCATGTGCACGCACGTGTGCATGTATCCATGTGTGTGTATCTGTGTGCACACCCATGCATGTGTGTGTTCTGCTGGAGGTTCACTGCTCAGGTTTATAGATGTTCTGGTTTTTTACGGCATTATAGAGTGCTCGATGACATCACCCAAATATTAAAACAGCATGTGCTAGCCGGCCCGGCCCGGCGATACGCAGCTCCGGGCTCGCCACTCCCAAGGCCAAAGCCGCGGTGGAGCCGGAGCGCGTGGGACCTGTCGGGGCGGCCAGCAGCAGCTCCGGGGCAGCCCGAGACATCCTGGCCTGGAGCACGCCGGGGGGAGGGAACACCGACACGCGCCCGCGGACGCACAGCCTGGATTAAGTAATCCCAGCTGGGATGCTAAGGGGGAATTAGAGCCTCCTGGTCTAAGTATTTTGGGTGCTCACCACCACACACCCCTGTGGTGGGGACATTGGTGGGAACGGGAAGAGGTTGCCAGTGCTGGTCCCCCACCCCCAGCACCAGGCAGCGGCACTAGAACTAGCAATGGGATTTTTTTTTCCCCCCTCTTCCACTGAAAAAAAAAAAAGATGATTTATCAAAACCAAACCTGTTTGTGGCAAATGGCTCCAAAACATTTCCTGACTAGAGAAAAAGAGCATTGGGGAAAAAAAAGTTTCCAGGTTTTTTTCACACGGGAGGCAAACCATTTAGAGATGTAACCGCATTATATGTTGTAGAGGTTAACCAAAGGGAAAAGGTTGAAATGCAAAGAAAGGTTTCAAATGTTCCCAGCACAACCTTTCCTGACCGAGCTGAAGAAAAGTTCCCAAACCTTCCCCAACTTTCTGTTTTGCAGCCCAGTTTGGGAAAGGAAATGTGTGAAAATCTCAACGCTCCTTGCAGGACAGGAAAGGCACCATTTCCTCTGCAGCCATGCCCAGAGTGGCCGGCCAGGCGGCCGAGAAGTGCGGGGTGATGATGGATGCTCTCCCCAGCTCTGCTCCCGTGCAGTTTCCCAGCAGCAGAGTAGTGGGACTGCCCTGGGCTGGCAGGCACGCCGAGCACTGCTCCACTGGCTGCCACAGGCAGAGGAGGGCAGCTGCCTGCAGGGACTTGGGGCCACGGTACCATAAGTATTACAGGTTTTTGTGAAAGAAAAAGAAAATAAGCCAGCAAGGAGTCCTTAATGTACCCTGCAAAATTTGCACAGCCTGAAACTTTTCTTCTTTAGCATTTTCCTTGCTGCAAAGTTCAGCCTCCCCATCACCAGTGGAGCTCTGGCTGTGGTCGCTCAGCTCCTGGCATTGGACCCACCAACCTACGCATTCCTCCCCCTGCCTTGGGGCCATCACCAGCCCCTGGCCCCACAGCCCCTGGTCCCACACCATCCACGCACTCACCCAGCACCCTGCTGGGGTCCCCTTAGGATCATAAGGGAGGCAGGTTTGGCCCTCATTGCATGAGTCATGGGGGAGTCCAGGGGCTTGTTCTTCCCACTGGCCCTCAGCTGAGCTGAGCCCCACAGACATCCACCAGAGCCACTTCATGCTCATCTTCTGAGCTGAGCCACCAATGTTGTAATGCACCCAGAGGCCAAAGGGTCATGGAAGGGTTGGAAGTGCTCTCCAGAGGTGACCTAACCCTACCTAATACAACCCAACTCAACACAATACAACCCAATCAACCAGTGCAACTGATACAACTCAACCTAACCCAACCCAACCCTGTACAACCCAATATAAGACAATTTAGCGAACCCAGCCCAAAATAAGCCAACTAAACTGAAGGCAACCCGACTGAACCGAAGGCAACCCAAACTAGCCTAACCAACCCAACACAACCCAACCCAACCAACCTATCCCAACCTAACCCAGCATAGCCCAACCAACTCAACCTAACCCAACCAGCATAACTCAATCTCCCATGCAAAGCAGGTCTTCCCATCACCTCCCGCACAGCCCAGCTCAGCCCTCCTGGGACGTTGCAAGGGTCTCGGTGGAAACCTCTCCCTCCTCCCATCCTCAGCACCCCGCAGGGGGGTGAGCCCAGCAGGGAGCTGAATCACGTTCCCCCCCTGCCAGCGCAGGAGCGTCACAGACTGTCTGAGGCTCGTCAGGAGAGTCAGGCCAGGCCGCGCGGGGCCGTTCTGGGAAGCCGTCCAGCCATCCACTGGAGAGAGGAGTCTGCCTAAAAATGACTCTCCTGGCTCCTCTCCACACTCCGACCGTCCCATATGGAACAAATGTACATTTTCCATCAATTGTTTGTATTTTTCATTTAAAGAAAGAAGGGGAGGGGGAGAAAAAAAGACAGAGAGCAAGCAGGCAATACATATATGTGAAGCGTCGGTGACAGCAGATAGGCCCCATCGCGGAGAGGGAGAAACACTGGCCGGCGTTCAAGAGACTCAAATGTATGGTATGAAACAATAAATTTTAAGTGTGTTTTGACATATTTGGTGGTCTCTGCCTCACGCTTAATAAGTGTTGGTCCACGTTACGGGGGAACCGCACAGCTCGGGGTGGTTGGCAGGCTGTGCTGGAGGGGGGGTGGTGGCCAGCGAGGCCGGAGGTAGACATAGAGGTGGTCCCAGCATGTGTAGCCTGAGGGGATGGGACATGGGGACATGGCATGAGGGACTGTGCCAGCACACTCGGAGGAGTGGCTGCTGTGGGCACCGTGGCACCTCGGCACCCATGGGGGACGAGCTGTGGCAGTGACGATGCCAACTTGCAGGAATAAGCATCAGGAGGTGGAGTTGGGCTGAAGTCGATGGTAGGGGACGCTACGCAATGGTGATGTCTCAGGGAGCATCGCTCACTGCTGCAGGGCTTGGGCAACCTGTGCTCGCATCTCCACGCTGGGCCCCAGCCAGGCTGCGCTGCTTTGCCTGCAGGAATGCCACAGGCTCCCACATCCCCATCGCTGTGGGGAAAAAGTCCAAGAGGATGGGAGAAGCGGCGGGAGAGGCAAGCACAGGCCTCCCGCGTCCCCTGCATCCCCGCCGCTGTGCCAGGCTGCCCGGCTCCCCCCGTCTGACAGGGCTTGATCAGAAAGATGGACATGAAAGTGGAGCTTGGCTCTGGTTTCTCTCTCATTCAGAACATTCAAAAACTATTAACTGTGGTGGGGGTAAGCAAGCAGCTGGTTTTAATAACGTGCTCTTCCAATTGTGTTGGGTTTTTTTTTCCCCCTGCTTTTCGCGAGCACTTTAAGTGACATGGTTACATGTATTTGATTAAAAAGCTGTAATTCAACGAGTGCATTTTCTTGTACTGTACAAAATGGCTTAAAGACACAGGATTTATTTACGGTGGTCTCCCGGTTTTCCAGCTCTGCTGAAAGACAAGATGACAGGGGAATCACAGGGGGGGGACTGATAGCAGCAGAGGGGGACATGCAATCCTGCCTGTTTTCCCAGCGTGGGGACCATGACTGGATCCTTTCCTCTGCTGTAAGGATCAGCTTGCTGCCACCAGCCTTGTCCTTGGGGCCATCCACAGTCCCGCAGGCATGAGCTCCTTTTCGGTGTCCCCAGGGTCAGGTCTCATCCCATGGGGGCTGGCAGAGAGGTCATAGTGAGGAGGGGGCACCTGGGCTTGCCCAAACTGGTCCTCATCTCGCCTGCAGCAAGATGCTGCAGGATGTGGTGAAAGGGGGAGATGTTTTCTGCCCATGCCCACGCCCAGCCCGCTCAGGGATGCTGCCAGCACTGAGAAACCCATCCCAAGATGGCAGCCTCTTTTTCTAAGGAGGAAAAAGCCTTTACAAGATCCCAGCAAGGAACCATGGCCCAATGCCGTCAAGAGCTCTGGATCATCTCCCATTAACCCCAGCATCTCCTGTGGCATGGCCATGGCTTGGAGCCACGCCCATCCGCACCCCATTGGTTTGACTGCTTCAAAAGTGATGTATTTCACCCCAAAAGTTGGGAGGGAAGCTGCAGAGGAGGTGATGAGAGAGTGGGGGGCTGTTCTGCACCCCCTCAAACACCCCAATAACCCTGTCTCCCCACTCTGCCAGCCCCGAGGAGCCACAGCATGGCTGTGGCACGGGCCCTGTGCCCCATCCCATCCCCGGGCTGGCTGCGTTCCTGCGCGTTTCCCTGGCCTGGAAGGCAGGCATGTGCGTGTGTGTGTGCCTGTGCATGTGTGTGTGTGCAACACCAGCCCCGCCGCGGAAAGCAGCTCCACCCGGCACAGCTTCACCCGTCTCACCCAGATTTGCTTATATATAATAAAAAATATTGCTTATAAAAAATATTTGCTTATATATAATAAAAAATAACCCAGCAATACCCAAAGCCCCTGACATGCAACCCTAGGGATAAGAACACCAACCCCAGCATCACCCAGAACACCCCAGAGCATCCCAGCTGCGCCCCCCCGTCCCTGCCTGCAGAGCCAGGGTCCATCGGCTGCTGGTGGTGCCGAGCCAGGTTTTTTCCTCAGCTCGCTCCTGCCCGGGGATCACCTGCAGTTCAGCTGATTTATGAACGGAGAATTTTTCAAGCTCTGTTTCCTTTTCATTGTTGTTTCAGTTGCTGCGCTCGCTTCCGCCTGCCTTTGAATAACTCCTGCCACGCTGCGAGTGGTGAGAAAGGCGGCTTGTAAACACTCACACTCGGTCTGGGAGCTGGGGGGCAAGAGCCTTCTCCCCTCCCTGAAACCAGGGGACGCAGGGCTGCCCACCAGCCGGTCCCACCTGCGGCGGGAGGATGCTAGGCTTAGAGGTAGCAAAGCCTGAAAGTGGATCCCTTTTTTTCCCGCAGCTGTGGTTTGGGATGGGGGAGCAGCATCCTGCCCCCCCCTCACCCCGTGGCACAGCCCCTGGGAGGTGACAGTCCTGTGGGGATGCTGCTCTCCCAGGCTTCAGCTGGGGGGATTGCAGCGGGTCATTTTACTGGAGGGACCCTAAAAAGTGCCTCTGGGTGGGGGGGTTCATCTTTCCAGGGAGGGCTCCACCACATCTGGGTTGAGTGGTGGTACCCTGCTCCATCCCTTTCCTCACTCTGGTGTGATTCCCAGGTGGAGGGGGGTCCTCCAGCCAGTGTCACCCACCACAGCACAGAAAGGATGCTCTGGAGGGAGCTTGGGTTGATTTATAGCAAAACCCTTAAAGAAAAAAAGAAATAATAAAAGGAAAGGAAAGAAACCCCATCCGCAATCTCAGCTCAGCCCAGCCCAGGACCTGCATCCCTACCACTGCCACCTGCCAGCGCTGCTGCCACCCTCCTGCCCTCTCCCGGGCTACCGAGGAAACCGCCCCACCCCAGTGCAGACCCCCAGCCCGGGAGGTGGTGGGCATCTGCCCATCCCTGCCTGCGCCCATTGTCCTGCCCTTCCTCCCCGCACCCCGCAGCCCCCCGCCGCCGCTTCGGGGCCAGGGGGAAAACAGGAAGCTCTCCCCAGCGCACTGCTGCGGAAATGAGACAAACGGGCTGGAGCGGCGGCGAGGACGGCAGGAGGAAGCGGACGGGATATTTGGAACCGATGGTGAATTCTTGGGCTTATCTCTGCACCACAGAGGCCCAGGAGTCCTTACAAAACAGCGCCCAGCTGGAGCGAGGCCCGCGGCTGGGGACGCGTCCTCATCCCCATGCCACCACCCCTGGTACCCTGGTTGGTGGTGGGATGCTGATGGTGGGGAGGGGACACCTGGCCGGGGTGGTGGGTGGCACCTGCATCCCTTTGGTGGTCGCAGAAGGGACCTGACAGTTTGCTGCGAGGTGGGGATGGGAATGGGCATCCCGTAGGCTGAGTGGTGCCCAGGTTGCATGTCCCATCCTTCTTCAGGGACTTGGGGACCAGGGCACCCCCAGCATCCGTAAAGCCTGCACAAAAATCCTGTTGGTTTATAAGCCCCCTGGGCACAAGTCCCCCCTTGCCCACAGGGAACCGTTCCCCCTCCTGCCTACAGTCTGTCCCTACTCTGCCCACAGTCTGCTCCCGGTCCTGCCCATGGTCTGCACTGGGATGCCTCAAGCCCGTCACCTCCCCTTCCACTCCCACAGGCACCGACCGCAGAGCTGGGATGCAGGATGCCGGTCCCCTGCCCGCCCTGCCTTCTCTGCCCGCCCTGCGGCCCTGCATGCTGCACCACCTGCCCGCAAAGGGTTACGGCCAGCCCAGCTTGCTCTGATTCAGCCCTTCCAGCTGCTGCTTGCCTTTTTGTTGGGTTTTAATTATTTTTCGTAACAATGCTGTGTTACTTTATATTCAGCACATTGGGCCCGGCTGGGGAATAGAAAGCGGGTCAGGGCTGGGAGCGCCCAACCCAAAGGCAAAGATTTTTGCAGCGCTTCCTAAAAGCCGGCAGCTGCCCACTGCAGGCAGGGGAGCAGGGCCGGGACGGTGGCATCATCCCAGGGGAGCCAGGATGCCTCCAGCGCCCAGAGATCCACAGCTGGACTTTGGTGGGTTAGCCCCTCATTTGTTAGTTGGTTGTGAAAATTAAGCAGTAGCCCTGCAGTGGGCAGCAGAGGCTGCCGGGCCACCCTGGGGTCAACATCAGGAGCAGCTCGAGATGGGGTATCACATTTGCAGAGTGTCCCCACACCCGGCGGGGACCCCCCAGCCGAGGGCACTTGGTGTGATGGCAGCAAGGAGGCACCTCTGGAGCCAGAAAGCACTGGCGGTGCGGGTGATGTCTGTGGCCGGGACCCATCAGGGA
Source organism: Phalacrocorax aristotelis (assembly GCF_949628215.1). NCBI lineage: Eukaryota > Metazoa > Chordata > Aves > Suliformes > Phalacrocoracidae > Phalacrocorax > Phalacrocorax aristotelis. The sequence continues at coordinate 10,704,490 of NC_134288.1, read as the reverse complement.
AGGCTGACATGGCCAGCAGAGCCAAATTTGGTGGCTGGGGGGGGGGGGCAGGGTGTGACGGGTCACCCTGGCAGAGGCCGAGACTCCTCCTCTGTGGGGAGGAGGACAAAGGATGGAAGCAGCTGCCCCGTTGCAACACATCCCCGGCGAGCACAATGGAAATGCCAACCTCCGTCTTGTGAAACAGGAACCTCATATGATCTTGCTGAAGGCTGGGGACACTCTTGTAGGTCTGAGCGTGACGGTCCCCGGGCTCCTTTCTCTACCCGCTGGGAACAGGAATGGTGGGGACTCCCCCGGAGCATCCCTGCCCCAGCGAGGACCAAGCTGCCACTGCTGTCCCTGGCAGCACCAGCAGGAGGGGACCAGGGGTGATCTGATAGTGGGAGACAGTGGGAATGCAATGCCCTGCAACCCACTGTGGGGCCAAAATAGCCCCTGGTCACCCCCAGCCCCACGGAAAAACCATCCCATGGAGTCACATGCACCCGCATCCCCCCTGAGCATCCCCCTCCTGCCCCTCCGGCCCCGCTCGAGGATTCCCAAATAAACTTCATTCTCTCTTTATGTTCTTGACCCCAGATTTAATTAGACCCCCCGTTTCCTGCCTGTATGAAAAATCACTTCCCCAAGCAGGTGGCTGTGATACCACTGGGGCTGTTGTTGATTTCTTCAGGGTGGGGGGAAGGTGGTAAATGGGGGGAAGAGTTTGTTGTTTATTTTTATATTTACAAAGCGCAGCTTTTTCCTGGTGCCGGGCATCGGAAGAGTGGCAGGATGTGACCTTCATCCATCTCCTCCTCACTCACACAATACAGCCACAAGCAGCGCAGCCCATCGCCAGCATTGTCCCGCCACGGCCGACGGGCACCTCCTGCGCCGCCCCGCCGGCACCTGGCGCCCGCCAGCACCCGGCACCGGTGCTGCTGCCCCCCAGCTGGGCCCCGCCACTCCACACATGCACAGGGGAAAAAAAGGGGGAAAAAAAACAAAATAGCAAAGAAATAACAAGGTTGTCGGTTTCCTCTCTGGAAAACAAGCGGGAGTGCCGAGCTGGGCAGCAGCGTGGGAAGGAGGGACCGGGGTCCTGTCGAGTCCCCTGGGTTGCGGGGGTGGCCAGGGCACGCTGCCTCATCCTTTGCCCTGTGCATGGGGCAAACAAGCTCTTTTCCCCCCATGCATGGAGCAAACACGCCTTTGGCCCCAGCCAGCTTCAGTTCGGGGGGCAGCAAGCAAGGAGGGGGTGCAGACCACTTCTGATTCCTGCCCCACCCCCCCCTGAGGTTCTGGGGAGCACCCAGCAAGCAACAGGCCACCCAAACCCCAGCAGGGACTCCAGAGGGGGTGCTGCTCCCCATCCCTACCCCATGCATCTCCTGTGGCCCTCCGGATTATCCCGGTCCCCACGGGGGGCTGCAGCGGCACGGGGCTGGCGCCGGCAGCCAGCCGGAGCAGCTGTTTGCCGGCTCCGGCTGCCGGGAGAGCTGAGCGAGGCTGCTCAGCAGAGCTGGCCTCAGCGCGGGGCTGGCACTGCCCGGCCTCCCTGCACCCAGCGTGGGATGGATGAAGATGTAATGGAGTGAAATCTGCTTTCTTTCATTCTTCTCAAAAAGTACCACACTGTAGAGAGCTGTGCTGCTGCTTGATCTGAGGAGACATGCTCCAGCCCCAGCTCCATCCATTTTTGCAAATTAGCATCTGCGGTGACCAAGCTGGGGGAATGTTTGATGTGACCCCCCCCAACCCCAATGCTGGCACTTGCATGCTACTTGCTTGTGGCATCACTGCCCCAAGTAAAGAGGAATTTGCTGCAGTAGAGTCTGTCACTCAAGAGCATCTTCCCTAGCTGGTCCCTCCACACGGCCAAGCTTTGCTCCAGAGCAGCCCTAGACCCCAGGACAGCCCTGCCCAGGGGGCTTGAGGAGGGATTGGCACAGCTGGCGTGAGCCCCTGGTACTTTCTGGTGCCACGGTATGCCATGGCCCCGCTGCAGCCCCAGAGCCCCACCAGAGCAAGCTGGTACAGGGCTGGCATGTCCCAGTGGCCTGCTCAAAGCCCAGCAGCAATGAAACGCGGCCACTTCTGGAGCAGAGGGTGGTGCCAATGTGGGCGCAGCATGCGGCACGGCACGACACGGCACAGCACAGAATGCACAGCATGGCTCGGTGCTGCACAGCATAGCATGGCACAGCACGGCACGGACAGCACGCATGGCACAGCACAGCACTAGGGCAAGCCTCATGCTTGCAGAAATGCTACCCAGAGACACCAACACCCCAGGGCTGCTTTGGTTTCAACCTAGCCATGCATTTGAAAGCAGATCAGGGGGGCTTATTCCTTATTTATTCTTTAATTCACCAGCATCCCCACAACTCATGAGCTGATCGGGGCCCATCCTGCTCAGGAGCGCACATGGGAGCAGGTGCAGCCCCGCCAGGGTACAGCACCCATTGCCCTGGCACAGGGCTCCCTCAGCACCAGCAGGACCCCCACCCCACGAGACCCCTACGCAAGGACCCCCACCCATGGGTCCTGCAGGCTGTGGGCGCTCACCTGGGTGTGGGGGGGGGGCAGGCAGCATGCTCGCGCCCGCGCTGCTCGGCACAGTTGGTTATCGTTACATTTGGCATCAGTCGCTTCCATTGGGCTCAATAGGGGAGGGAGAGAGAAAAAGGAAAACTCAGCTCAGGGCGATTTAATAAGTTCAGCGTTACGAGCTGGGGAAAAGCTGTGGAACACACAAGTGGTAACGCAGGATTAATCTTTCCTTTAGTCTTGGGAATTATGTTTTCATTAATCCTAATTTTTCCAGATGTTTCACTCCTTATACCATGCTCTTCAAAGCCTCTGTGGCTGCAAATTCTAATGAAGCCATGAGAACATTTTAAAGAGAAAGATTCAAAGCTTAAATTGCTTCCTTTTTTTTTTTTCTGTTTCTTTTTTTTTTTTTCCCTCCTTCTTTTCCCCCCGGTTGGGCTGTCGGGGAGTGCATGCGTGTGCGGTCCCAGCGCCTCCACATGTTGTGTTACACAATGTGCTAACAAGATGGAGAAGGCCACTCGGACCGCGTGATGCCGCTGTGACGTCTGTTCGGCTTTGTCCCCCCTCCCCAGTAGGACTCAGCTGTGAGGGGCTGGGGAGGGGAGTTGGCCCCCCGCCTGCCCCCTGACAGCCGGCACCGAGGCTCCTGGGGTTAGAGTCGGACCGGGGCTTTTAAAACGCTCGTGGAGCTCACTCCCAGCTTGCTTAGACACCAGCGGGTGTTTACGTAGGACCTACAGAGGGCCTGGAGCAAGAACAGGCGCAGCTCTGTGGGCAGCCCAGCTTTCTGGCAGGATCTTTAAGGAACGGGGATTTTTGGGGTGCTCCAGGCTCAGGAGAGTGGCTGGAGGGGGTGGTGGGGAGAAGAGCGGTGCTGAGGCTAGGGGTGCTGCCAGCAGTCCCTCCCCACCACGTGGTGCCTCAGCCAGGCGTCCGCTTGCAGCCCCATGGGGATGAAGCTGGAGCTCCCACTCCCTCCTGCCCAGCAGCGGGTCCCCAGCACCCATCCCCGGGTGCCTGTGCATTGCCACGGGGTGGGGGCACCCAGCCACCCCAGTGCCACCACAGCATTCCCAAACCTTCTCCGGCCAACCCCAGCCCTGCACAGCCACAGGATCCGGCCGCGGCCGCCCGGCTCAGCTGAGCATCCCCTCCTCGCTGAGAGCTCTCGTCTGACGCAGGAGGTCAGACAAGACGATCGGAACAATCCTCCTGGTCTCCAGCGCCCGGGATTCAGATCCATGTACTTATATGGCCTGCAAAACGAGGTGGGAGCATGACCAACGTCTGGAAATCCAGATATGACTAGATCCCTTCATTAGTAATTTCTTGTACATGACTTTCTAGACCATAGGGATTTGTTAAATTTGCAGGAGTGTTTTCTCACAGTGCCATGGACTGGCTGTTGCCAGCATATATTGGCTCAGATCTGTCAGATCCTGTTGCCTTATATGACCCTCGGTTAATTCAGCTTTTCTTTGTATCCAGCCCTCAGCGGGGAACTCCTCCAGCAGTCTCAGTGTGGATCATGCTAAAATGGTTCCCCAGTCCTCCTGCCATAAAACAACTGCCCACACAGTGAAAGGGGGACGTGGGGGGTGGAATTCAATGGTCCCCTCCCCATCACCCCGGCCCTCACCAGATGCTTCCTCCATCCCTGCTTCTTCGGTGCCGAAAGAAAACTCTTCATGCCTGGAAAATGTTACTGGAGTCACTGGACCTTCCTCCTGTGTTGGGTCCTCCCCGCAAGGACCGTGGCATCCCGCCGGCACACCCTGCGCCACAGGGTTAATCATTCACTGCCCTCGGGGGTGCTCCGGGGCCAGGGGGGACTTTCACCTTCCCAGCGACCTCTTGAAACTTTGACCTTCTTTTATGGGTGCCATAAAGGTTATTTTTCAATCTGCGCCCTGGCGGGGTTTACCCTGTCTCTGCAGTGGGGTCTTTGGTTTGGGCAGTGCTTGGGCGCTGCTGCTCTCTGCACCTCGCCTGGTTTGGGAAGCGTGGAGGCTAAACAGGGTGGCCTTTTTCCCAAGGGGAGGGGTTGGTAGTACCCAACGGCTCGGCAAAGGACCATGGTGGTTGGCCCCGGCCTCCACGTGTGCCCCTGTGCCGGCACAGCTCTGTCCCGCATTGGATGCAGCAAATCCAGGGATGCTGGCAGGAGGGATGTGAGGTGCTGCAGTCATGGGGGAGCCCCTCTGTTGGCTTCTGCCCCTCTGGGAGCCTGAATAAGCATCCCAAATCCCCAAACACTGCCAGAACAACATTTCCAGGTGGAAAAAGGGCACATGTCCAAGGACATCCTGCTGAGCCTGCAACCACTTATCACCCACCAATGGAGATAAGGAGCCCTGTCACCTCCCAAAACACCCCTGTCCCCAAGCACCAAGCCCAGCAGTGCAACCCTGCACTGTCACTTCCCTGCGTGCCCCTGCACAGCGCCTATTGACCCTGCAAGCTGGGTCCGGTGAGGGCACCCCAACCTCCTGGTGTCCCCATGCCTCCACCCCTTACCAGAGGCGACAGCCAGATCCAGGAGGGCCTTTACATCCCAAATCTCCTGACACAATGCTTGTCTTCTCCAGCAGATCTGGCAGCGCTGGGATGCTCCAGGAGGGCACATCTCCTCCAGTCTCCTCCTCACAAGAGGCACTCTGCCGTAACTTTGCAATCTTCAAAGCACTTTGCTATTTGAAAGACCTGTTTCAAAAACTTTTTCTTTCAGCGTTTTATTTAGCCTCACCCTAAAAAGCCCCAAACTGAAGTGGAAGGGGAGAAGGGGAGGGATGAGCCACCTCTGGGCAGCAGCAGGGGAGCAAGCATGCAGCAGCGAGCACCTCAGTATCCAGCACACTGGGGTGAGCCCTACCCTTGCTCGCATGCGGCTCCCTTGCTCAGCCAGGCCAAAACTCTTCTCTGTGGTCTTTAAGAGCAGCACGACTCCTCCATTTCAGGACCACTGACCGTCCCGAGCATCACACTGGGGTTTTCTCTCACCTGCCATCAATAAAAGAGGTCTCACTGCACCAGGCTACCCCTTGGAGATCCCTTTGGCAGGCTGGCATGGCATGTGAAGACTTACAGGCAGGGGGTCAGGGGCTGAAATTGCCTTTCTTTGCCTCTTTTTTACCAGCAAGGGGTGGGGGGAGGCTTTGCCTGCATCCATCATCCCTCATCCCTGCTGCTGGTGGAGGTGGGAGCCGGCAGCAGGCGTGGGCAGTGGGTTGGGTTGTGCCCCAGTGCAGGCACAGGCAGGAGCAATGGGAGCATCCCACCCCCCCGTCCCACCCCATCCCCAGACACCCCGGGGACACTGGAGAGAGCCGTATGGCACCGTGGGGACCCCAGCCCCACACTTCCTTGGGTGGGGGATCCCCATGGGAGCATCTGATGCCGTTAGCAGCACTGGCGCTGCAGCAGGGACATGTTACAAGCAGACAAAGCATCCTGAGTCCCATTCCGCAAACCCCTGCAGCTCTCACCACCCCTCTGCTGCTGTTGGCCACGGCTTGGGTGCAACGCAACTTCTCCTCAACCCCCAAAGGCACTGCCTTCAAAGTACCTCCTCCTCCTATACGTTGCCCCCATTTCCAGCATCTTTGGGTTGAAAAATGGCCGGGGAGGGTTTGGCAGAGGAGCCTCGCGCAGATTATTCAACAATTGTTTCCCATTTTGCGCCCTTGCCTGCCTCATCCTCCAGTAACAATGACGAAGAGCGGCGCGGAGCCAGCGCCCACGGCAGGGGTGTTGAGATCAGGGACAGCACAAAAATATCTTCTCTCTGGAACAAATATTTACCAACCCTTCTGCCTTTTGTTCTTGTGGTTCTCTTTTTTTTTTTTTTTTTTTTCCAGACATTCACTGGCAAAATGTCACACTAAGCAGCAACCCAGAAACTTCGGGGTAGCTGCTTGGCTGCTCTGGGCTTTGTTTTTCTCGCGCACTAATTGTTAATGAATTTCCAGCCATTCAAGCCAATGCAAACCTGTGAGAAAATGATCTTTTCAGCCCTGATTTCAGAGCTTTATGGCGTTTTGCAAAATCCAGGCAGTTGCTGAGCAAACTGTGCATCATCCCGCAGTGTGGGGTGGTGGCGGTGCTGGGGCCATCCCTGTGTGGGATGTGGCAGATCCAGACTGGGAGCTGGGGGAGTCTGAGCTCCCAGCACCTCTCTGGGTGTTTCAGCAGTGTGGTCCCCCCTCCCAGGATGGGGATGGGTTAAATGGGGGTGTATGCCATGGTACCCTCGTCCCTGGCTGGCTCCTCGCAGATAGTCCTTCTCCCCACACTGCCCCATGGCAGGTTTTTCTTGTTTCCCTTCAAAATCATAATCCCTCTCATGTCCACTTTTTATGGCGGCCAAACAAGAGCATGTGTGGGTAATTTATGGCCGTTGTGTTTGAAGAAGGGAGGGGGCAAAAAAACCTCCTCTTCTGGCACATAAACTTATATCTTTGGTTAAAAATTAATCATGGCCATAAAACCCCCATGTAGGAGTGAGCTGAGCTCACCCCATGAGTGCTGTCAGGCTGCTGCCCCGCACTCAGTCACTCCACCGGTCACCATTCCCTCCTGTCCGCCCCGGGATGGCTGCGCTGCCCTCCGCCTGTCCCCACCACCTCCTGCCCCTCTCCCTGGGGCTCTTCCAAGGTGCCGTGGTCCTCTTCTTTGCTCTCTTTGTCACCTATGACAAGCCCTTGGCATGGGCAGAGGATGCCAACTTAGCGGCCAAGCAGCTCCACGGCATCTTCCCCCTCTTCCAGGACATCCAGGTGATGTTGGTGGTAGGGCTGGGGCTTCTGCTGATGTTCCTGCCCCGCTATGGGCTCAGTGCTGTCACCCACAACTTCCTCCTGCTCAACTTCTCCACGCAATGGGCACTGGTGCTGAAGGGCTTGCTGCATCACTTCCAACATGGCCAGGCCCACCTGGACCTCCACAACCTCCTCACTGCCGAGTTTGCTGCTGTGACGGTGCTTATCTCCATGGGAGCCATCCTGGGGAGGACCAGCCCTTGCCAGCTCCTTGTCATGGCTGTCTGTGAAGTCCCCATCTACTTCACCAGCGAGTGGGCCATCATCACCTGTCTGGGCATCCTTGATGTGGGGGGCACCATCACAATCCATGTCTTCTCCTGCTATTTTGGCCTCGGCGTGTCCAAGGCTCTGTTTGGGACGTCACGGCGGCTGGTGCACCCCAAGGAGACCCCAACACCCCGCTCTGACCTCCTGTCCCTTGTGGGTACATTCATCCTCTGGGTTTTCTGGCCCAGCTTCGTGGCTGTCCTCTGCCAACCAGGAGATGCCCAGCATCGTGCCATCCTAAACACCTTCCTGGCCATGAGCGCCAGTGCTGTGACCATGGTGGTGGCCTCCAGCCTGCTGGAGAGGAACAGCAAGCTTAGCCCTGGCCACGTGCAGAACGGCAGCCTGGCTGGCGGGGTGGCCATCGGTGCAGTGGCTGACATGGCCATGCTGCCGGTGGCCGCTCTTGCCCTGGGCAGCCTCTCAGCTGTGGCGTGCATCCTCGGCTTCAGGTTCCTCACCCCACTCCTGGCAAGGAAGCTCACGCTCCAGGACCAGTGCGGCATCCACAATCTCCACGGCTTGCCCGGCATCCTCGGCGCCATGGCCAGTGCTGCGGCCATTCTGGTGGCATCCAAGGACACCTCCGGGTCCCACTTCTCCCAGGAGTCCCCTGTTGGGGGCAATGCCAGCGAGGCGGCAGGGGGACAATGGGGGAACCACGGGGCCGGCAGGCAGGCGCTGTGCCAGGTGGCGGGGCTGGCAGTGGCCATCGGCGGCTCGCTGCTTGCTGGGCTGCTCACCGGCACCGTGCTCCGGCTGCCCTGCCTGGCCCAGCCACCCGAGCAGCTCTGCTTTGATGATGCACTGTATTTTAAGGTCCAGGATCAAGCTGAGAGCTCAGAGCCGGGCAGTACCACTGAGGAAGGAGCCATGGCTCTGAAGGAGAGGGTTTAAGCACTGGCGTGTGTGCTGCCACAGCAAGGTGCCTGGGACTGGCTCAGGGGTCATACCTTTCTGCCCCCATCACCCGCAGGGAACAGCAGGCAGGAAGTGGTGCCTGTGTCCACTCGCTGCTCCATGCCCTGCTCCGGCCGCCGAGGACACGGGCAGGGCCAGGGCAGCACCACAGCACCGGTCGCTCCTCCGTCCTTCTACTCTGCAGCATGAACCCCCTCCTCTGCCTCAGCCACTCCCAGGATCCCTCAAATCCCAGCAACCACTGGAGAAACAACCTGCTCAGGGTGTCTTCCCCCAGATGGCTAATAACCCCTGGCTAACACAGACAGTCTTGCCACAGGGCACCAGCCCCAGCACTGGCTGCTTTGCTCCCGGCGGGCGGTATCACCTGCGGTGCCTGCCCCAACCCTTGGCTCCAGCTCCCACTCAGGACTCCCCTGCCCATGATGGGCAGCACCCGGTGAGGGCTGCCGACTCGCTGCCTGTTCCAGCCATGGCTGTGGCCTCAGCACGGAGCCCGGGACTCAGCATCCATTGCCTGGAGGGTGGAAATGCAGCAGTGGGGTGCTTTGAGATGAGCTGAGGTGGCCCCAGGTGAGTTTACAGGGATAACCTGTGCTGGGCAATCCACTCTCCAGGATAGTTTGCAAAGGGAGGTGCCAGCATTTTTTACCACCAGTGCAGCAAGCAGTAATAAGGACACAGCCCAGGCAAGGAGCCTCGGAGAGAGCCAGGATGTAGGGGGCACATATACCCCACAGCACCCTCATCCCACCCTGAATCTGGGGCCAGGAAAGCTGTGCTGGCATCCCGGGACGCGGGGGGCCCCCAAGGAAGAGCAGCAGCCCCGTCTCATTCCGCCCTGGGCAGCGAGCCGCTTCCACCCTGCGGAGGACAAAGCCTGCGGTCCATCGCTGGCATGTGGCAAGCTGCGAGCGCGGGGCCGCATCCTGCCTGCAGAGCAAGGGCTGTGATTCACATCCCCCCCCATCCATGAGTCACCGCTGCCCCTGCGCCGCCACGGATCCCGCTGCTGCGGAGACAATGTCGGCGATGCTCGTGGGCTCCCGAGGGGGTCGAGGCAACCAAACCCCCTCCAGCACCGGCCACAGGAGCGGGGGTCTCTCAGCACGGTTGGGGGTCCCCAACCCCAAGCTAGCAGGAGCAGGGTTGGATTCCCACTGCCCGGTGCAGCCCCGGGCAGAGCCGACACCAAGAGGGAATGAGGCTGGGGAATTTGCCCTCCAATAATCACAAACAGGCTCAGGAGCCCGGGCGTGTTTGGTTAATTGTTAGAATAAAATATTGCTGAGCTCTGACAAAGGAATCCCACCCCACAGCCTGGCGCGGCCGAACAATGGGCCCCGGCACAGGATGCCATGGGCTGAGCAGTGGGGCTGGGGGCCACGGTGGCAGAAGGCAGCCCGGATCCCCCCGGCCCACAGCCGAGCCCCGGTGGCCCCCCAGATTTTCAGTGGCTTGGCGTGGACATACCCCATGCCAGTGTTGGAGCCATCGTACACCCACTGGCTGGCAGGGACGGGGAGCATGGTCTGGCCAGACCCCTCGACGCTGGGCGTCAAGAGCTGCCAGAGCCAGCGCCCACCCGGGGAGCTGTGATACCATCGGGGCCCACATCGGCAGCATCCAGCCTCAGCGCAAGCTGGTGCTCCTGCTGAGTCCGGCATCCCGGTCCCACTGGCTTCCCCCCATGCCAAGGCCTGCCGGCTCCAACGCCTGGCTCCAGCTCTGGAGGCAGGGAGGAGGGTGTGTGGGGCCAGCGGCGCCCTGGGCTGCAGCCACCCCTTCGTGAAGCAGACGTGGAAGGGAATCAATCACATGCACACATCCATGCACACACACACATAATCACATGGGCACACACGCATACATACATGCACAGATGTATACACGCCTGCACACACACATGCACACTCACATGTATGCACAGCCCTGAGGCTGCAAACCTCTTGCCAGCAGAGGAGGTGGTGGAGCAGGGCAGAGCTGCTTTCCAGCATCACCCAGTCCTTCCCAGCGAGGACGCAGCCTCCCACCCAGCAGCCTGCAGCACCCAGCAGGGGAGTGGGCAATGGGGGCGTGGGGAGGGGGAGCACCCAGAGCTGGGCCTGGGCACTCCCCAGCTGTTGGCTGGCATGTCCTGGCATATGCACCCCGGCACACCACGGCACAATCTGGTCAGCAGATGCCTCCAAAACCAGCAATGGGCCCAGGAAACGGGGGATTCAGCACTTCCCCGCTGCCTGGAGGGACTCAGGCACCCAGTATCCCACAGTTAGGGGTTCATGGACCCACCTGGGCCGTGGCACAGCTCCATGCAGCCCCACTCACGGCCGTTCCCACCCCCCCGGAACCCGCCGTCCTCCAGCTGGAGCCAGGCAGTGATGCCACTGGGTGTGCCGCCCCACGCCCGGCTCTCCCCACTCCTCCAAACCAGCCGCTCTCCAAAGGATGGAGCAGTAAAATATTCAGCAGAGCCCCTAGCGTTTATCACACCGTAAATCTGGGCTTTCAACAGCTTTACGATGCTGCAGGGAGATGGGAGAGAACAAAACGCTGCTCTGCTTCGTCAGACACAGCCTGCGTGTGCCAGTGCCCCCAGCCCTGGGGCTGACAGGGGACAGGCCCCCAGCCCTGCTTGCGAGGGGGATGAGGACCAAAGTGGGGGGCTTGTGTGAGTGAAGGCTCCCCTGGACACCAGCCAGGGGGGCTACTGGCACCCCAGGATGGTGATGGCTCTTCTCCAGTCCAGGGGGAGCTGCATATTGGTGGGACAGTGATGGTGCAAAGGGGCAAAACATACCTCAGCATCGGCTATGCGGAAATATGGCAGCCACTGTCCCCTGGGCACGGTCCCCCAGCACAGTGCCCCGGTACGCTGGCATGCTGCTGCCTCTGAGCTCAGCCTGCAGCTGGATTGGGATGCAGCATGCTGGTTCTGGTAAGAAGCAGCAGTCCCCATCCCTGTCCCCATCCCCACAGCCCCAGCAGCACTCGCCACCAAACCCCCATCTCACGGTGGGCCCCTGCCATGATTGCAAAACAAGCGGTGAGGGGAGGAAGCCGTGATTGCGCTGTTTGCACAGCACTCGGATGCATCTGGCAAGGCAATCAGCCGGCGGTACATGGCACCACATGGGGGTGAGGGCACGGCCGACAAGTCCCCCAGCCCGCACATCAGCTCATGCTCTAGCACACACGTGTGCAGCCTTTGCATGTGCACCAGGTCCTGCCCCGTAGCATGCCCAACCATGTACACAGTATCCCCACACCCGCCCGGACCACGGGCGAGGTAGGTGCTGGCGGGGCGCTGACAGGCTGCCAAGCGGCTGGCACAGCACGGGGGGGGCCACAGCGGCAGTGGCTGCTGGAGCCACATCAGAGCGGCCCCCCTAGAGCAGCTGGGAGCGTGCGGTGCTGCCCTCGAAGGAAATGCGCTCACTCCCATGTGCTGCACACTTGGGTTCGCCTTGCTGCTATTTTTATTTGACTTTTCAGGGCCTGTTTCCTTTTTCCGGCTGTTTTTGCTGTGATTCCACCGTCGCTTCAACCTCACTTTTCCCCTCCCTCCCTTTTGCCTCTTCCTTCACTCTTTCCTTCCTTTCCATGCACTCATTCCTGCCGCCACACTGGGCTCCCTCTACCCCCACCTGGCAGCCGGTGCTCACGGCAAGCTCACAGTGAGTGTGCCAATGCCTGTAGACCCCCGTGAATGCTGAAGCTCACCTCCCACCACCACCAAGCACAACCTCCCCTACTCCCTGCCTGCAGAGGCAGCCGGGATGAGATGCCAGGGGGTTGCACAGACAGCACACAGTGACTTTCCAGCTCCGGGGGCCAGTTATTGCTCTGTTTTATCTGGGAAGGTGCTGACGGGTCAGTGGCAAAGGGGGGGGGCTTTGCTCCAGCCTTGACGCAGAAGGCGGCAGTGAGTCACCTCCCAAGCCACCGTCCCGCTCGAGCCGGTGCACAAGCCACCGTGTTCCACCGGCGTGTTGCCGTCGTTCTGGCCGTGCCGCAGGACCGCAGCATGACCACAAAGCCCCAGCAGGACCCCAAGCTCCATCCGCAGGGAAGGATGCATCAATAGGGCTATTTTGGGATGCTGGCGGGATGCAGGGGGGGTGTTGTTATATTTGGGGGTGGTGGTTGGGATGAGACAGGGAATAAGAAAGAAAACTCAAAGCTAAACCAGTGAAACCCCCACTGTGGAGGCAGCAGAAAGGGCAGGATGAGAAAAAGGCAGAGTTTAATCCTGGTTCCCCCTCCTTGGGCACCCTGAGGACTAGGATGGAGCTTGGAGGAAGGAGTCCAGTCATGGTGGGGCCAGTCAGGGAGGAGCGTGGCACCAGAGGCAGCATGGTGCAGCTCCGGGAGGCCACCAGCATCGGGATGTGCTGAACCGCGGCTCCCCGGATGGGCCCCGCTCCTGGCGCCAGCCTGCCCCATGCCATGCAGACGGCATCTCCCCGGGGCTCACGGGCCTGATCCTGCTACACACCCATGGGCCCTGGCGGGACCCCACAAGAACAGGGGCCCCAGCCCCGCTCTTGCCACCAAACAAGGGTCCTTGTCATGCCCCAAGCGTGGGGGCCCTGGTATGCCCGGGGGGACCTCTCCTACCCACACCTGGTAATGCAGCCCCCCAGGCTTCTCTCCCAGCCCAGGTCCCAGAGGCTGGGTGTGAATAAGGACTGCCAAGAGCATCCCCTGCCCTCCCCTCCCTGCATCACCTGCCTCAGCCAGCTGCTTGAGCCCCTGGAGAAACCCCCAGGGAAAGGCGCCCCCCCCATCCCCTCCAAGGTGCATGGGCTGGGGTCCCACTCGTCGGCAGCACCCACTGCCTCCCCCCAGGACCGGGGAGGTTGGCTGAGGCCCTGGTGGGGATGGGGCCAGGGGATGCCGGCGTGGCTGTGGGCCAGGCGAGAGCCATGGCCGTGGTCCAGGCGGCCGCGTGGCCCTGTCCGTGGGGACACACGGCCGTGGGCAGCCGTCCGGCTCTGCTCAGCACACACAGCCCACTGCTGCCACCTCGTGTCCTCGACAGACGTCCCCACAGCCACACAGCCCGGGCTGGCCCGGCTCACGGCTGTGACAGAGTCCTCCCGGCTGGAGAGGGGCTGGGGAAACTGAGGCAGGGGCGCAACGGGAGCCTTCCTTCCCCGGCCGCTGCTCCAGCCCTGCCCGCAGCTTGGGGAGGGGGAATTGCCCCCCAGCAAAGCAGGTCCTGCAGGAGAGCCCTGTCCTCCACCATCCACCCACCAGCTTAAGCATGCAGGATGGAGCCCCATGGGCCAGGGATGCAGGCACGGCAGGCAGAGACAGGATGCTACGGTGACCACTGCTGCTGCCCGCTTCTTACCAGGCTTGCATGGCCTACACCATGCCAGCTCCACCCACAAAACAAAAGCCCCAGGGTCACCAGATAAAGCACCCAAAGGGCTTCAAGGGAAGGAGAGGTTTTATTTCTGGCTTCCCAGAGACTGTTTGCCACCCAACAGGGGAGCGGGGCCCCCGGCCAGGGTGCTGGCAGAGCGTGGTGATGAGGGAGGATGTTCCTCATCTCACCAAACCCCCACGTACCTCCAGGCTCAGCTTGCTGGGGGTGCCAGAGTACCCACAGTGCCGGGCAGCCGGGTCCTTTCGCAGTACTTCCCATCCCAGAAGCCGAGCCTTTGTCTTGAGCCCCCACAGCTGCCTGAGGTTTTGCTGTTTATCAGCGGACACCGGCGCTCCCCAGGCTTCCAGTGATGCACCCAGGTTTCCCCGTCCACTGCGGGTGCCTGGCTGCTCCTCCTGTCCCAGCAGCGCACTAGGGATGTGTGTCCCTCTCTGCAGCCTGGCCATCCTCAGAGCCATGTGGAAGTGCAGGAGTCCTGCTTTCAGCAGAGACCTCCAAGCCATGGCCCTGCACATCGTCTTTCTGCCCCAAAAAGCAACCGTCGTCCCCAAGGAAGTAGCAGGTGATGCAGGACCAGGAGCATCACAGAAATCCAATGCCTTGCCTCCTTTTTTCAGCTCTTTCCCTTCTTCTCCCCGACGTTTCTGTTGTTCCAGCTTCCTGCCACAGCCATCCCATAGAAAACCAATCTGCCAGCCCCCACTGTGTGTGAGGGTCTGGTCCCCAGGTTACACTTGAAACAGGAGGACGAATTCAACTCGGGCACCCACTTGTAGCAACTCCGCTGCCTTCAGGGTTGAATTTGCCCCAGGTTTCCAAACAAGACACTGGCAGCCACAGTGCCGGGGCAGTGCATCCCTCCGGCATGTGGCGAGAGCGTCCCTACGAGTACCGCGGGGCACGGCGGGGTGTGTGCAGGGCGTAGAGCTTCTCCCAGCAGGTCGCCAGCTTCTCTGCCTTCCTCCCAATCTCCCGCAGCTGCTTCCTTCTGCGGCCAGGTCCGCTGCGCTGGGGCTGTGCTGGGATGCGCGACGGGCTCTGTGGTCAGCGTGCCAAGGGAGCAGAAACACCCCACCACCACCACACAGGCATTAGTGGGGGGGACAAAAGCCACCGCACCAGCATTGAGGATGCACCTGGGACATCACACCCCATGCACGTGGGGTTTGTGTGGACAAAGCTGCAGGTTGGGGTGGCCAAACTGCCCGGGACCTCAGCAAGGACGTACTCTCAGGTCCCCAGGGGTCCCCAGAGTTGGCCATGCCCCCCCAACACCGGCAGCATGCACCTCATGGCACATCCAGGGGGCAAGGCAGATGGCCAAGCTGCGTCTGCAGGCAGCTTTCCAGACCAGCAGTACCTCCATCCCACACCAGCACACCCCCAGCAGGGTTAGCCCTGGCCATGGTGGAGAGGATAACCCCAGCACCACGCTGGAGCCAGGCAGAGCTGGAGAGCTGGCATTTCACTGTGCTGGGGTTTCCCTGCTAGTTAATGTGTTGCTGGCAGCTGCTATAGGGGATCCTCCCAGCCAGGGTTTCTCCAGTAGAGCCCTGGGGGAGCCCAGACCAGTTCTTGCCTATAAGTACCAAGGCACAAGAGCCAGACTGGGTGTGTCCACCCACTGGGTCACCATCCCACCGGGACAAGGCTCTGTGTTCCCATTATGGCACAAACCCACTTGGGAGCTGGTGGTAAAAACCCACCAGCCTGTCCCATGGTGCCACAGTCAGACTTCCCACACCAGCCAGTTTAGAGCACCCTGGGACGTGCTGTCAGCATCCTCCAGCACTGACCTTCACCCCTGGGATGCTGTGGGCAGAACCTGGAGATCCCTCATGCGCAGCCAGGAGGGTGCACAACAGGGCAGGCTCTGCCCGCAGCCCATGTGCTGGGGAACTGGGAGTCACTGGGGTGACTGGGAAGGGGCAGGACTCCCACCTTGCTGATTTTCCTGCAGTTTTCCCTGAGCACGAAGTCAGTGTTTCTGGCCACCTTCCACACTGCCAGCTCCTCGGGGCCACGCAGGGTGCCAGCCGCCACCTCCCGCAGGGACATGCTGATGTTGTAGATGGAGAGCAGGATCTTCTGGTCCTGGAGAGGAGAAAAGCACACATCCCCAGGCGGGGGGGGGGGGCTTGATAGCTCCCCGGGGGCTCAGCTCACACGATGCCCAACCCTTTGTGCTCACCTTGTCAGAACGACAAGCTGGCCCAGACCTTCTGCTCCTGTCTTCCAACCCACTCAGGTTTTTCTAAAGAAATAAAGCAAGAAGATCAGGCACCCTGAAGCATCCGTCCCTCCCACACAGGGCAGGAACCCCTCATTTAAACAGTGTTCTCCCTGGAAACAGCAGCAAAGTGGCCAACCCCATGCTAAGCTTTCCAGGCTCATCCCTCCCCACCCACATCCCGCAGCTGGGTCACATCCAGCTTGGCAGCTTCCCCGGAGTGGGGAGGCAGGGTCCCAGCTCACCAGGTTCTGGATCTCATGGAAGATGACAGCACGGTACTGCCGGAGGATTTTGGTGATGCTGCACCTCTTCCCTCTGCTTAGCACAGCAATGAGTAGGAGGAGCAGAACAGTGCAGGAGAGTGCCCGGGGGAGAATCTGCACAGGGAAGGGCTCCATGTCAGCCAGGGGGAAGCTGGGGATGAAGGGATGCTCCAGACTGCCTTCAGCCCTCACCACAAGCCTCCGTCAGACCTCTTCTCCCCTCTGCAGACACAGTGCATGCAGGAGGGAAAGCACCTGCCCTTCCTCCAGAGGACAAGTTCCCAGCCCAGCTGTCTCCTTTTGGAGTAAAGCTCCTCAGAAACTGCTCCAGCTTCATCCTAGTCCAGGCAGTGCTCCCCACGGCACCCACTGAGCTCTCTCCAGTACAGCAGCTCAGTAATCAGCCCAGAGCTGTGGCAGGGACCTTTGTAGGTCTATAGGATCTGTCCCCAAGCTCTCTGTCCCAACAAGGTCCCCAGTACCTCCCCAACTTGTGGCATTTCAAGCCCAGGCCCTCAACCACCAAAATTCAAGGGAAGTAGAAAGGGACTTGCCCTACCCTTTGAAGAGGAGCAGGAGGCAGCAAGCTGCCTGGCTCCCCACCAGCCAACCTCTGCACCTCAACATGAATGGGTTGGGGCACCCTCGGAAGGATGGTCTCCACACCTCTGCAAACCCCACAGCACAGAGTTATGCAGCATTTTTCCAGCTCCTACACAGCCCCCACCCATCCCAGGCTCGGGTGCCCTCATGCAAGAGCCAGATAGAAGCAGCACAAGCACTTGCTCTTGCCAGCGCGTCCCGGCTTCCTCCGAGCCTCCCAGCTCCAAGCCTTCCCGGCAGCCCCGAGACGGCCCCAGCAGAGAGGGGAAACCCAAGCGCTTGACATCTGAGCTGGCGGGGGAGCACGGGGAGTGGGTGGCCGGACCCTCCGAGGGATGAGTCCCAGGGCTTTGAATAAAAGCCAGCACAACCTCAGGTGACCGGGACTGGGGATATTTGAGCAGTCCCACAGCAGCAGGGCAAGGATGGGAAGCCCGACACATGCACATCATCTGCCAGGAAAGAAGCCCAACAGCATTCCACATCTCCGCATTGCTGAGAGATGGCACAGCGCTGCGGCCCCATCCTGGCATCAGGGCATTTCTATCATCTCCCACTTGCAGGAAAAGCCCCCAAAATTCCCCTCTGTCCCCCTCTCTCTGGGCGTCAGGTCTGGGCAGGCAGAAAGCAGCTCAGATCCTTCCAAATATGTAACCCCTGCATGGCAGCCAAGGCGCACAAAGAGGAAGGGGCAGGCAGCTCGCTCTGCTGCCGGCATCTGCCTGCCCCGAGCCCCAGCTCGCGTCTTGGCAGGTTTGCTGTTGTCCCAGCCATGTCTGCCTCTCGGGCTTGGCTTTTTGCTCAGAGAAGCTGGAAGGAAGAAGTTCCCTTGCTAGAATCTGAGCTCAGGCAGACGCCATCCATTCTGGCCTTCAGTGGGAACCTGGAGGGTCTGTTTGTAAAACCTGCAACCGCTCTGTGCTCCCTGCTGCATAAAGGGCTGGTCCCAGCTCCAAAAGGGTGAGGAAAACTTCTCTCACCCTCCCGCTCCCATAGCTTAACAGGAATGATAGCAGCTTAACACAAGGTGGACCCCAACATGCCGCAAGTCTGGGAACCCACAGACACAGGCATCACCTTGGACCAGAAGCACATGCGAGGAGATGAGCAAATCCACATGCAGCTGGTACAAATCCCACTGGGCTCTTCAGCTTCCATAATTACCACGTGCCTTCCATGCAGGAAAGAGCCTCCCTGCACTTCTGGCTTTGCTGTCTGCAAACTCACAGAGAGATCTTGCCCCTGAGGTGGTTCAGCAGAGAGCCAAAGGTATAATCCTCAGGGACACCAAAGGAGAGTGCTGCTTCCATGAGGACACCCTGTCCAAAGTCTAAGGGTTGCTCTCAGGAAGCCTCCGCCACTGGGAAGACAAGGCCATGCAATTTTACCATTAAACTGGGAATGACTTCCCTGAAGTGGCTCATTAAACAATTGGGACCAAATCCCAGGGGAAAGCACGCCATTTACAGCATTTCCAGGCAGCTGAGCCTGGCACTGGGCTCTCAGTCCTTACCACGGGAGGAAGTGCAGCCTGCAGTTAAAAACGCTCAGCGAGCAGCTGGGACAGGAGCTCAGAGGGTGCAGTAGGTGCTTCCCACCACCCCCATAGAGAGCAGGGGAGCAGCAGTGACAAGAGAGGGATGCAGGGGAGAGACAAAGCCGGCAAACCCCAGTCCTGGCCATTGCTTCCTACCCTTCAGGATGCAGAAAGATAAGTTCAGCGGCTGATTTTGGGTTGTTCCTTTTCCCCTTGCTCCCATCCCCACAGCAGCAAGCTATAGGCAGGCAGGGCAGCTCTGGGATTTGGCACATCCCTTCCCATGGAGGGCTGGCAGGGAAGGAGCAGCCAGGGGAGCATGGGTGCAGGATGTCCACAGCCTGCTCTGCCTGGTAGGGGAAGCTAATCTCTTCCTCGGCTCTAATCCTCCAGCAAATACAGGAGATAAGGGAAATCACCATTATTGATAGAGCAGCTCCTGGTGGCACTCGTGCTAGCCCCGGCCACCCAGGCCACGAGGGGCAACGCCAGCTACCTAATCAGGAGCCCCACTGGGGTCCCCAGGTCCTTCCAGCCAGATGGACCCTCTCCCTGACACCCTCCTATCCAAAGGGACCCTGCCAGCACCCACAGCCCCACCCAGCACCTGCTGCAGCCCCAGGCAGGGACAGACCTTCTGCTCTCCCCCTTGGGACCGGCCGGGTCCAAGCCCCGGCCAGGCCACAGCAGCCCGGTCCCTCTGGACCAGCCCTCCAAGCTGGACCGGAGCCCCTTCCCCACCGGCTGACAGCTCCATCCCGCCGCGACCCTCCCAGCCGGACCCAAGCCCCATCCCGACCCCCAGCCCAGCCCCGTTCCGACTGGTCCAAGCCCTTTCCCGGCCGGACCGGCCCCATCCCCACCAGTTCGAGTCCCTTTCCCGGCTGGACCAGCCCCTTCCCGGCCGGTCCAAGCCCCGTCCCAGGAGAACCAGCCGCGTGTCCCGGGGGGTCCCAAGCCGCACCCCGGCTGCTGCAAGTCCCCCCCCCCGGTGGCGGCGACCCCATCCCGGCTGTGCGGGGGGACTGCGGTCCGGCGGCAGGGTCCGGGCGCTGGGGGGGATGGGGGTGCGGGCCGCCCCCGCCCACAGCTCCGCGACCCCCGGGCGGGGAAGAGGAAAGGGCCCCGGCGCACTCACCATGGAGCCCCGCGGGCACTGGGGGGGCCGCCGGCGCGGACCCTGCGGTGGCGGCTCCCGGGGAGCCCGGCCCGGCCCGGCCCCTACGCCGCGTCCCGCTCCGCCGGGGACCGCGGTTTGAACTTGGCTCCACGGTGGGAGGGGACGGGACACGGCGGCCACACCGCCGGCGGCCCGGCCCCCGCGGGGGAGTGCTGCCCCGGCGGCTCCGGCATCGCCTCCCGGCCCCCCCCGGGCCACCGGCTGCTGCCCCCGGGCGAGCAGGGCAGGGGTCCGGCTCTCGGCGAGCAGCCGTGGCCCAGGGGTCCCTCTGCGCTGAAGGGCCCTAAGGGGCCAGCACAGGCGGCTCCCCTCGGCCTTCCGCACCCGGAGTCCAAACCCCGCCGCGTTCCTACACCAGAGCAGGGCAGGGGAAAGGTGGAGCAGGGCAGGGGCTGTATCTCGTGCTGCGAAGGTGTGCCAGAGGCCAGGAACGCAGACCACCCTGAGTTTCGATCTCTGTTAGTGTTGATCGTTATCATTCTGGAGCCCTGGTCAGTGCTCACAACCACGCGTCGCATACAACAGAGCGACTGTTCCATGTGAGACCCCTGCAATACCTACACATGCCCTGTGCTCCTGTGCTGGCAGCCGAAGGCCGCTCCTGTTTCCCCTGTGGGTTTTGAACAGGCACATCAACAGAACACGGCCATGACTCCATTTGGATTGCTTTTGTATAAGACGCAATGGAAAGAAGTGAACCGACATGACCGAGGCCCCACTGAAGAGTAGAGCGTGTGTGTTTGAGGTAAAACAAATGGCTGAATAATCCAGCTCTTCTCAGCTTGGCAAGAATGTTCCTCCGTGGGAAGTGGGAATGGCAGCATACACAACATACCGCTGAAGACAGGACCCATATAACTTGTTTATTGAGCTCTATAATTGGTGGCTCTAAACTTTGTAGGTGCCATAATCCATTTAAAAAACACAGAGACATCTACAAACATTAAAAGGCTCTAAGATTGATGGCCCCTTTTATCTAAAAACCCTAAGCCGAGCAACGTAACCCCCCTGGGCCAAGGGACAGGGAAGCCACAGGCACAAGGAGCAGGTGGCAGCAGGAGCTGGTGCTGTGAGGACACGGTGCAGCACCCAGCTCTGCTCCCCTTGCCCCGGGTTTCCAGCACACCTCTGTGTGCAGCGCTGGGAAACAAACTCTTCTTTCACCGCCCACAAGGCGCAACTCCCCATCAAGTCCTTCCCCCGCGTTCTCAATCCCAGGGCTCTTGGGTAGCCTTCCCCAACAAACCGTGAAGGGAGGTGGTGCTGCCACCTGAGCAAGGGGCAGGGGAAGCACAGATCCTGGTCAGTGGGTGCACACACAGCATTTGGCTCAAGAAAGATGCTCCCAACACTTGTAACGAGTCAGGAGTCTCTCCAGCGAGAAAAGCCATGCCACTGCGGTCCCAACTGTCCCTCCCCGTCTCAATTCCACAGCCACCAAGCGAGAGCACCACAGGGCAGAGGAATTTACATACCCCCTGCACCCAGCTTTCCCAAGCACATCACTACGCTAGGAAGCGCCACAGCAACCAAAACGCTGTGTTCCCTTCCCAGAGAAGCGGGATACAGTCCCCATGTCCGAGCACTTACACAATTCACATTATGGAGGAAAAGCAAAGGCATGTGAGAAGCACGAGGGGCTGAAGGACAGCACGCATCAAAAACTATTTTTCAGCTTTTTTTCTCCTGCAGTTTCTGGCTCAGTCTTGAAATCCTTGTCCAGCCATGGACCCTTCCCATATGTCTACCCTCTCCTTTTCGTAAGAGTGATGTCTCCATTCCCCTCCCCAAACTCTCCTCCCTCCCCCTTTGCTTAAGCCCACATATATGAAGGATGCCAGCCATGGCAGGAAATCTCTGGGCAAGAGCCTCTTAACTCCCAACACCTCTCACTCACCTTTGGGAAACTACAACTCCATGGGACATCCGTGATCTACACCCTCCTTAATGAAAATGCAGCTTCACCCACTTTCACCAGCTAGTCAACAGAAAGCATAAGAGTTTGTTATAAACCAAAAAAACCCCCCAGGCTTTTGCTTCAAGACCAGCTGTTCCCACCTCAGTGTTAAAAGACAGGCTTCCCGGCCTTTTTGGCAAAAGTCTGTAGCAAAACTTGGTGTAACCACCGCTGGCAGATATGTTCCCAGAGTGGTAGGAGCCTGATAACTTCAAAGGTTTCTGCTATCAGACCCACTCTTCCCAGTCAGAGGCAAAAGGCAAGACCCACATTCAAAGAGAACATAAGGAGACAAAAAAACAAGCTGTATTTCATACATGTTGTCCAAACAAGCGGTAAGGGCTCTTGTCCTCCAACTAAGTACATTATATAATGCACATACACAGACCTGGATACTTGTGCTATACCCTAATATGAACGACATCCCGGCTTTCCATTCAACTATCACAGGAAAGTCAGGGTTTTGGGGGTCAAAATAATACAGATCACAAGTGTAGAAAATTGAAGACAGCTTATAAAGGGTCCCAACCACAAAGCTTTTCCCATCATGAATTTGCTTTTTTCCATCTGCACTTGAAGAGAGTCGTCCCAAATATCCCCACTGAAAGAAGTTGCCCTGTAAATGTGCACAGTCTCTCACAGCTCTAAATAAAGGTTGTTCCTTCAAAAGGGCCTTCAGGGATTGCTGGATTTTGCCTCGTTACTTTAAAATACCACTGTGCTTAATGAAATCAGACACCTAAAAAGAATAAGGTTATACTATACACATTTTAAAAATCGAGGAAAAGGTCTCTAAAAATACACTTTTGAATTTCACTGAATGCTCCATCTGCTCAGGTTTGAGGAATACTTCTGAGTTGTGCCGCAGTTTGCCAGCAGAGGAGACCAAACTAAACCAGGCTTGTAACAAAAAACTAAAAAAAGAGGGGCCAGCTCAGCCCTTCCCCTTGGCTGCTGGTCTTCCCCCAGCAGAACTCCACTTATCTCCTCCGGGGATGTTCAGTGTATTCAAACAGCAGCAAACCAGATCCGCTGACAAGGAACCAGCATCAGATGGGCCAAACACTAAAGAAACTGCACAAAGGGGACAGGACAGGATGGGAATGCATGCTAGGGAAGAAACCAGAGGGACTGCTAATCATCAGAATCCATACCAGCACTAATTAAAGCTTGTATTTACAAGGGGGATTCAGGCATCGAAATGAAAATGCCAACGGAGCCTCACAAGGCTGCTCGTCTCTCCTACATGACACCAGCAACAACGTTCAGATGTGCTGCAGAAGCTGATGACCGGGTTGTGTGAGCCAAGAGCGCTATTCACTGGGAAGAGAAGGAAGCAGCGCTTTGTTCTGGAAGAAAGATCTTTCATATCACCACCAATCTCCTGTCCTCTGAAATCTGTGCCACTGCGAGGGTGAACGCACCAAAAGCAGGTAAGCAGACAAGTCCTACAGAGATGACTAACGCAGCTGAAGCCAGCATGCTCTAGAAGGTATTTTTAAGCTTGGCTGCCACAAGCACAAGAATCTCTCCGATCTTTTTCTGCCAATTCTCTATGTCCTTGGAGACATCACACCAGAGCTCTCCATGGCGAGGTTCAGCATTCTCACAGCGCTTCCTCACCTCTTCTTGTTGTTCCTATGAGAAAGAGAAATGACAGTTTGCCGGTCTCTTAATGCCCTGGTTTGTTCCAGCACGTAGCCAAAAATTTAACAATCCCCTCCCTGATTCAAATACTCTTGCAAAGCTTATGGTGGGTTTTTTGTTTAGTTTTCTTTTTTTAAAGGCAGTATTGAAGCCTGAGTCAAAAGCCACTGGCAGCAACTCTCCTGCCTTGCTGAACAAAGTGGTCGAATTACAGTCAAGCAAGTTTTGGCTACACCAGAGAAACTGCAGCAAAAACTTCCTTTGCATTACCGCCTGCACGAGATCTGTTAAGTGAGAGGTCTCTCTAAAGTCAGAAGATAAACACTCCCATCATTTCAGCAATGTCAGGCAGTAAAAACTGCCATAAGAGATTAGAACAGACTGTTCCACTGGCTGTGTTCACGTGCAACCTGGACTTGACACTTGTGAAGAAACGGGACTAGTTACACCAACCCAGCATCGCAATTACAGGAAAAATCTCCTATGAGAAAGTTTGCATTTTACAGAAGGAAGATTGATTTCACAGACTTTTGCACGAACTAGCATGACTGTGGACAGCAAAGCAGCCTGAAAGACAGCTCAGCTAATGACAGAGCCTTTTAAAAACCACCACACAGGCCTGTTCATGCTCATTCACGACCAGGCGTGACAGCTGTAGCCTCATCTGCGAGCCACACAGGCGGCAGCGTGCTCAGCCGAGTGCTGCAGCAATCCCTGGGACTGAGTAACGAACGTCAGCCAGGGATTCCTGCTGTCTTCCCCAGCTCCCTGTTCCCAGGCACACACTCACCTCTGTGCCGTGCTGGAGCTCAAATTTGTAAAAGAAAGCCCAGGCGTCCCCCAGGTCAGAGTCAATCTTCACTGTGCGGTGGAACCATTCTCTGGCCTTGGTTATTTTACGCTCACTCCAGAACAGCCTGTTGAGAAAAGCAAAAGCGAGTCAGCAAATAGCCTCGTTAGAGGAATATGCCAACCTGCAAGCACTCTGACTTGAAGGCTCCACAGATACTTCAATTCTTTGCTCTCCCAAGGAGGAAACAACAGATTTTGCAGGCATATGCTGACTGTCCTTCCTCTGGGAAGGGAAGAGACATGAGAGGACTGAAAAGAACATCCACTGCTTCCTTTCCACTCTCCCTGCAGTGAAGCAGGCTAACTTAGCCCTGGGAAGACACAGACACTCCTGAGAAGGGAGTGCTCAACCTTTGCTAACTCAATTGCTTAATTCTGCTGTTCCAGATTTGGTGTAGAAAGAGACAGGATCATATGCCTACATCTAATTTCCTCTTCTCCAATTTCTTAATATTTCAAGTCAACTTTAGCATCTAACTATTAAATAACTTCTAAAAGCTGAAAATTGCATGCACATTCCTGCAGCCATGGCTGTGTACAGTCACACATTCACATCCTCAAAGCACGCTCTAGTGGAGCAGACCTACCTTGTCAGCTCCACTTTACAAGGAAAGGTGAGCACGTAAGCTTCCACACTCAAATCCCAGCCTGGCACCCAGCCCAACTGCTGCCATTTCATAAAGGTACTCGTGAATTCTGAAATTTCTCCCCAGTAATTAACCAGCTGAGTCAACAGTCTCTTGGTTTCACTCCTTGGTATTAAAGAGTTCATTTGAGCTAGTAAGGTCTTTATCAAATCAGACAGCCATCCCTCATAAAGAGCTTAGCCAGTCATAAAATTATACAGTTTATGTGATTGTTTTTAAGCCCTATAATACTCTTGATTGTTCCATGTTAAATAAACTGTGATTTAAAAGAGCATGAGCAATGATAGCAGAGGCTCAACACCTGCAGGCAGTGTCAGCAACACATTTAACACAAGTTTTTCACAGATGTGTGACACTACGGTATTACTGTACCTACATGCAAGTCGTGTTGGGAGGTGGAAGCTGTTTGTGTTGGGATTAGCTGCTAAACTGGCTGAGGTTGCACCAGAAGGGGCCTGGCAACAGTTTCCATAAAGCAAAAGTTAACATTTTTCTCACTTGCTGCTAAAGCTGAACAAGTCAGCTGTCATTATCTGGCCGAACCCAGTGTTGCAGTCACTGGAGTATATCCTACAGTTTTCTTTGGCTTATAAAAAGAGTTGTGAAAGAATTGGGCAACTGGTTGGGCAAAATGCTTCCTGCATTAACCTCTTCTGGTATTCACAAGGGAAGAAAAGGAAGTTTGTTCCAATCACGACTGCTGTAGAGCTGTTCGCATGTCAGATTAGAAGGGATATGGCGTGAGTCAATTCTGATAGCGGTTTTTCCTAACTGGAAGCCTCACAACTCAATCTAGACAAGACAACAATTCCTAGCAGACTATCTTCCCATTTCAGAGAAGCAAACTACAGAGTGACTGGCAGTCTGCATTCCACGAAGGGCTGCAATTGAAGAAAACTGACATAGTAGAAATTCAGGAGGGGAGAAGACTACAACAGCACAGAATTTAGCTCAGGATTAAAAAAAATCTGACAGAATCTAAGATAGAGAGGAAAGATGAAGAATAGAGTCAGTCACATAAAAATTTGAAAAATAACCAGCAGAAATTGTCCCTGTCTTCACAAATACTTAAAACATATCCTAAAAAACTTAATTAAGCCTAGTTCACCGAAAGCACACCAAAATCCCTTTCACAGGGCACAAAGCAATTTTCAGAGTGCCAATATCCAGCACTGAAAAAGGACTCCGTGTGAATGTATTGTCATCTGTTCCACAGTCCCAGGCCCACCAGAACAGCTTGAGGACAGGTTGACACCCCCTGCCTTGAATCAAGGGAGAGATTTGCACAGTTACTAGGAGACAGCTTGAGAGCTGTTACTTGCTTTAAGGCTTATTAGAGCTGCTGCAGCCAGAATCACATAGTCGTGCTTGAGTGCAGTGTTTCATCAGGGATGCAGCCACACACAGAAACAGGTATTTTTACTACATCAAGTGCAGGAACTCACTTGGCCACAGCCAGCAGGACATGTGGGTCATGTTCACACTTCTTGAGAGCATCCACACTCTTGGTCTTTCGTTGTGGTCGCGCTTCAAGGAAAATTGCCTCTGACCACAGGATTCCTTAATCAAGTCAAGTAGGAAGATCGTTTAGCATTATTTCCAAGATTAACCCTCCCCATCCTGTCATCAGGCCAGTGCTCCCTAACGCTAGCAGCACTACTGCCCCCACCCTGGTGGTTATCTGTGCCCCAACCTCATCCCAGATCACTCTGTGCGGATACCTCGTTCAGTTCTCAATTTTTAGCTAGCGTGCACACCATGCTGGACCTTCAGTTCTGAACGTCTCTGTACCATAACCCTGCTGCAGCTCCAGCACTCCTTATGCCACTGTGCGCTAACCCAGAGCTCGTGCCTTTCAGATGAGACGCTGCAAGCAGTGGAACAGGGGCGGGCAAATTGGCATTTCAAAAGTGAAAGATATACAGGTGTCTGAATGGGAAACTGCAGTGGCAGAAGTCGTCCCAGAAGGTGCAAAGTACACCGTTTGGAAGCAGTTTCAAGGGTGCCAGAGAGCACCATGATCTTATTGATGCTGGCTTTCCACACGTACAATGAAGGACAGAGTAGGTCCAGGAAAGCCAGGTTTAATCCCTAGTTCCTTTCACTGCCAAAAGCAAGAAAGGAAATATGCTCAGAGGAGCATGAAATCTTCGGTTTCTCATGTCAGCCAACCATACCTGCTGATCACTTCAAAGCAAAGCCTGAAAGCTCATGTCTGCCAGGACTCTATCAAAGTGCTCTCGCTTCCCATAAACTGCACAGTGGGGTACACAAGCTTTGGTGGCTTGTGTGACAGACTGGAGCAGAACTCTTCCCTTCTTGCTCTTTATATATAGGGTCAAACCACATTTTTCAGGCCCCTACTTTCAGGCCTGCTGAGGACACAAACAGCATCATATTTCAATTTTACTCTTTGTGCAGCCTGCCTACATCAGCCATAAGCAACCAGGAATCAACTGGGCCATCGAAGGACATAAGTCTCTGGTTTACATGACTGTAGGTATCCAATGAGCTAATTCCTGCAGGCTTTTATTCTGGTTTGTAGAGTTTTAAGATGGAGTTGGAAGAGATTTTATTTAAACAAAAACTGAGATCCTGCTGCCCATTTCATAGCAACAGGCAGATCCTATAAAAAAGCCTGTGGTGGCACTCATTAAGCATTAGGTCATTCACAAAACAAAATGGGATTTGGGTGGCATTGCTTTGTTGACCCACTCGCATGGTGAGCGGCTTGCATGGAGTTTACCATGTCATAAAAGGCACTTAATTCTCAGTTATTTCACCGGGACTTAAGTAGCCGCCAGTTAAACACCTTTCAAAACTCAGCCTGAAGGCAAGCTAAAAAGGCTTGCCCTGCAGTAGACTACTACATTTTGTAGTTATGTGACATCTTGTCTCCAAAGACGTCAACATGTTTAAATAATTAAGCCTTCCCGCAATTCTGTCAAAAAATAGGGAAGCGTTATGCACTTTCTCCTCCCATCCCAAGAGGCAAATCTTTCCACTGCTGCTTAGAACCAATTGACTTATATTATATGACCTATTAGCCTTTTCTTAAATGAGTTAAAATAATCAAAAACCAGGACTAAACATTCATTGT
The DNA here is from genome assembly GCF_949628215.1 of Phalacrocorax aristotelis. Taxonomy (NCBI): domain Eukaryota; kingdom Metazoa; phylum Chordata; class Aves; order Suliformes; family Phalacrocoracidae; genus Phalacrocorax; species Phalacrocorax aristotelis. The sequence continues at coordinate 10,676,524 of NC_134288.1, read as the reverse complement.
ACATGATCCCCTAATCACGACTGTTACTGAAATTTGCTGCCAGCATAAGTTAAGCACAAAGTTATAGTGCAACCAGTGCAGGCAAACCAACAACAGGAAGAGTCCCAACGCCAGCTGTTCTCCAACGAGACGGGGAAAAACCCATTCTTTTTCCACTGAACTTCCTAACTACAAACACTCAAGATTCTTTAATCAGTTTTAAACCTTGGCAGACTTCTACCAGCTTCAGAAAAAAGCCAGCCACATCCAAGATGCTTTCCCAGGAAAGCTGGGAACAAACTGTGGACCACAGACCCAAAAATATACTGGATACTGCAGCGAAACAGAACGAACACCAACCCGTGACCTCTCTGGTGCAAGATAGCACAAAGCAACTGGGATTATTCACAAAGACCCTCAACATTTCATTTGCAGATTGACACCTCTCCAAAACATATTATTTTGAGACCTGGCCAGAAAGGACATCTTGGAAAAATATGTGCCATTATCAATTGGGCAAAATAACCATGTTTAAGATAGAAATGAGATCCAGCTCACCTGAATTGGGGCATTCTTGCAAGGCCTTGGCCATCAGAGTATTTGCAATATTCTTTAAGCCAGCTCTGTACTCTAATCGCACAGACTCCAACCTGGTAAGGAAAAGACTCAGTGACAATATTTATGACAACATATTCACTATGCAGAAGCAAACGGCAAGTCACATGAAGGTCACTGGAAATTGCAAACATTTGCCTGTATTCTGAATATGTGTATGTGACTGACACCCTCCCATTCCTCTGTCTAAAAATAAACATGACCTTTAATCCGTAATGGCCTAGATCAAAAACAATCTGAAAAAGGGACTATAACAGAAATTAAAGATCCCTGGGTTTTCATGCTCCATGGACTACAACTATCAATACAGACATAACTAGCCCCCAGCTCTTTAGAGTAGCTACATACTAGCCAGGATCACCAAAGCATTTCTGGCATTCAGAAAAAGTTGTTAGTCCAGAAGAAGCTCTAGGATGGCCATGGTCATAAGCTCCAGGCTCAAATGGCTGAGAAGACGTAACATAGCTGGCCTGAAGAATGCATTTGGCTTTGTAGCCCAAATTCAGTTAATTCCTATGCAACTCACCAGAGATCTGGATTCTTTGGATTCTTTAGGCGAGACTTTTCCAAGATGGCTCTTGCTCTAGTCAACTGCCCAACTTTCTCCTCCAGCCTGGACAGCAAAAGCCACAGGGGTATGGAATGGGGACACTTTTTCAACTGTTTTTTTTTTTTAAAAAAAAAAAAGGAAACATGTAGATTTAAAAAGATCTTAATCTTAACCCCTATAGAAAATAACTTCCCTCCCTACATCCTCCTGTAGAGTTTAGATGAAGAGAGACAAAGTTGATTACATCACTCAAATTTCTCCTGTTAGTCTTACAGAACAGTACAGAAGTCAAGTTTCTCCTATATCCAAATCAGTTAGGTAAATCAGCTGTGACTGAGCTATCCCAGTAGCAAGAAAAAGAATACACCTCCCTTAATAACACATCTTCATGTGGAAATGGAGGGCTCATATATATAACCAAACCACAGCAACAGAGCGTGCAGGAAACAGACTGCCTCTGAAGCCGGGGAAGTTGACACTGGCAGAAACCTGCTTCCATATTACTTTCACAGCTGACAAGATTCAGAAGCATTCATACCCAAGGACACCGATTTCCATTTAAAAGAGACAGGAGTGCTTTGCAGGCCACCTCCTTTTACTGTGTGTATCTAAGAGCTCGTTAGGAAGCTTCTCTTTTAAGAGTTCTGCATTGAGTCTTTACAGGTCTTAGAGAATTATTGTGCAATGACTTTTTTTCCAACCAGCGAGGAGTCAAGCAAGCAAGCGAATATTGCACATGGATACTGGGTAAGATAAATTCTTGCTTCTTATTTCAAGGTCCTAATTTTCATTGTTTTGTTATTGTTTTAACCAACAACAGAAAGAATAGAAATTATCTCTCCGGTTAGTCTGGGACAGAGCCCTCTCCATTCTGATTCAAAGACAGACATCTCTCCACGTCAGAAGCACAAAGCAGACTTTCAGTAACATACATCTTACCCCTTGGTTATAAGCCTCCCGCGCTTTCTCTACCAGCTCCTTTTGTTCCTCAATTTGTCCCTTCATCATCCACAGTTTGGGGAAGTCCTCATAGTGCTTCAGGGCTTCCTCACAAAGCTCCTGGGCTGCAGCAATGTTCCCAAGCACCCATTCTAACTTCACAGACTTCATGAAGACCTGAGAACAAACCCCAGCTGTTTATCACTAGCAGCCATTGAAAACCCATTACTCCGTCAATGCAGTGGGTTCCCACATTCATTAGAATGTTATTGATTAGCTAACACTAAGTAAGAAGACAAAAAATATCAAGGTTAAATAACAGTGGGAACAGATAACAATGAGAAAGGTAAATGCAAATATAAAGGAGTTGGAACAGTGTGACCAATCTGTATCTCACCTATTAGCAGAGAGTTGACATTTTTATAGTATTTGTACAAAGAGCATAGCTTTAAGGGCACAACCAATTAACAAATTGAAGCCTTCTTCATCAGCACAGCCTGATCTCCTTAGATCCAAGCTACCAAGACCCCCTATTCTTACTTATGGCTTCAAGTCGCAACAGTTATTCTGCTAATTACACACTGGTACATATACTTCTCTGCCCCCAAATGCCTTTCTTTTAGCTACACATGGAAGTTACAGCTGTGAGAAATACATTATAGACCAAAGGCTGGTTTACTACTCTTTGATCCTCATCCTCTACGTTCCCAAACTCCCCCAACTATGACTTCGCAACAGAGGCATCAAGTCTGAGACCAGAGCTTCAGCCCTGGCTGCCAGCTGGAGAGGCTCCCTGAGTGACAGAAGAGGAACAGGACAGTGTAAAAGATCTAGGATGAACCACAAATTTGGGGGTGGGGGAGGTGGGCAGGGAGGAAACCAAACTCTTTTTTTACTTGGACAAGTTAAAATGGTTCTGTATGAACAGCTGAAAATTGACAAAAGTTTATCATACCAGAAGTAACTAGAGATAAACAAAAGAGTGTAACTTTAAACAACAAACTTGACTAGAGCTGTCTTTAGCACAGGAAGCACAAATAAGTCTTCTGTGAAAGTACTTTTTCTCTTTTTCCAAGACATGCTTTTATGCAACACAAACTTTATACAAACAGCTCTAAACTGGGAATTTCCTGACTTTAGCCATTTGTGTAAAAAAACTGAAACTCTTCACTTGATCCTAGCCTTTTTTTCCCATCATGCCATGATTTTGTGTTGCAATTTGCTGGAGAAGTGCTGCAGCAAAGAGGCCACATGCCTGCAAAAGGCAATGGCAGGGAGCCATCTGGTCAATCACTAAGGCCACAGAACTGAAGGAACTCCTCCTTCCGCCTCAACTCCCCTGTGGCCAAGAGAGGTCTCAGCCTCTCCACCCCTCACACATCCTTACCCTTGCAGTGGGGGCACTGCTGCGAGCTTTTGCCAGCAGCCTCCTTGCTCTTTCATATTCATTGTTTTCTGACTCCAGCTTCACGGCAGCCAGCCAGATCTCCTCGCTGTTGGGGTTGGCCTGCAAGAACATAAAATGACAGACAAATGTATACAGTGAATCAACAGCAGATTTAATCTTTCGTTTGATCCAGATTAAAATTGAAATCAGAGCTTTGTCAATCCACACTAGGATTTTTTTCAGTTCAAGCTCCTCCCAACCTTCTTTGACCTTTGAAGTTTATAGAAATTCTCCAAAACAGATGCGCAACACAGATATATGCCAGTTTAGAAGTTGGATGCTTCTCAATTGTTGAAAAGCATTAATGCTTGAACTTCTGAGCTTCCAGTTTAAATACTGAAAAGATCACAGGGTCTGACACGACGAGACCCTCATTTTATTATCCCTGAGCAAAAAAAACAAAGCTTGAATTCCCAACTGATGTCTGTGAACGCTCCACCAATGAAAAGTCGTTTCAGTGGCAACCATGTCAAAGAGTCTTCAGGATGGTAACAAAAAGCACAAAGAACAAATTTAGGAAGTAAATATCTTTCACCTTCCATCTCAGGACCTGTTATTTGGTTTTGCTATCACTTATCTTTTAAGTCTCGTTCCCAGTGTTAGAACTGTATTGCTCTGCCCATCTTTCTTTCAGCATCCAGCAGACAACTCCCTTCGTTTTGCTGTGGGTTAGTGGGTTTGGTCAAAGCCATAAGTAAATACAGTAACCTCATTAATCAGGGCCGATCACTACCCTTTTTACTGAGGAGATGGATGACCTGACACAAGGGGATTCTAACCCATGACTGGGGTTGGTGGGAGCCATGGTAGTAAAATTAATGGTTTGCAAACTCAGAACCTGCTGTGATACTACTAAAAGAGTAGTACTACACTCTTGTTTCCCGCTCGCCATGATTTTACAGGAGAACATTTTGCCCCATAACACAATCAAAGAACAGTGGAAGCCCCCATCATTTTGAAAGGCAGCAGGAATCAGGTGTTGACAGAAAAAGCCTACTGTGATCTTTACCTGTCATACTCAACACCGTCACACAAGTCTAACATACCCACCTGGAAAGCCAGGGCCAAAATGCTTCTGGCTGCTGGGACATCTCCTGCCAGCCACTTCGATTTGGCTCCCATGAGCCAGAGCACTTCTGCTTTAGGACAGTGAGCAACAGCTCTCTGCAGAAGAGCCTCCAAGGATTCTCTGAGACAAGAAAGAGCAAGTTACAATCACTCAGAATACTGCCAAAGGCAAGCTCTCACACACCATTTCCACTATCACTCAATGTTATAAATATTGTTGCAAAGTCCAACGTTGTAAACCTTGATAAGTTGTTTCATAACAAGGAAAGGGTGGGGTCTTTTTTCACAAGGGTTCTGAAATCAGCTCTCCACAAACAGCTCATTGTTCAGACACCTTTGTTTGATAGCCTCTACGGAAAGACCCTGCACACAAACAGCTCATTTGTCTTGGAAAGAGCCATTCTTCTTAACAAGCTTTAGTAGGAACTGAGACAGGAAGTTTTTCAGAATTATTAGATGAAGCTGGCTTGATCTTACTGAATTATGTTTTCTCATCCGGAAAATATACTTTTCAGGTGGAACAAGGGGCTTAAAAGACAGCCACCACTGGGAAACATGAGAGAACAACATCAAAAGCAAAGACATACTTGTTCCAAAAAAAAAAAAAAAAAGGCCTGAACAAGGCAGAACTCTGCATCTGCAGTCCCTTCCATACAACAGCCTTGCTGGCTTTAATAAAGCCTGATTCCACATGCATAAGTTGTCTACTGCATAGATTGTTTGCTTTATCCTAAACTTTGGGCAGAAAGTTTCAGATGTGTAAAGCTTAATGAATAAACTTCAAAACAAGAGGCCTGAACTGTGAGATTATACCACCAATCTTAATACAGAATGTGATACACCTTCACAGTATGTTTAATCAGAAACGCCAGAGATGCTTAGACAACTTCAGCGATGAAGTAGTTTAGCTATGAAAATTAAATGAAACACATGCTGTATTTCTAGGTGATTTGTATTCCCAATTTTTTCTAGAAATGCCTCTTGAAGATGACTGTCCCTACCTTGCCTGTTCATAGCTATTTTAATCAAGTAATCCTTTTTCCCAATAAATTTTTTATGACTTCATAAAAACTGAAGATGTTCTGACCACAACAGTAACAAAGAAGGTCAGACCAGCAAACAACGCCAGCCAGTTTCCACCAGCCAAACTAACTCTGCATACGCAACACACAGCGATCATCTTGTAGCTTTTCCGACCCCCCAGTCTATCACCCTGTTACAAGGATGAACCCCTCCACCCAAGGATTATGTACTACACGTACCTTGTTCCATGGTTCTTCTCAAAGTACGCTGCTCGCAGCCACACACTCTTCTTGCTCGGGAAAACTTGTAAGGCATAGGCATAAATTGCTCGGGCACACTCCAGAGCATTATGAGCAACACACTAAGGAAGAACAGATCAGAACTAAGTCGGTTTAGGGTTGCACTGAAATCAAGTGCAAGAAAGAATTACACATGCATAATTCAACACAGAACTCAATAACGCAGAGTAATATGTGAATTGGGGCATTACATGAAACAGTTACTATCAGCTTTTTAAAAGAAAGCAGGGAGAAAGTTTTCAAGCATCCCTCTATCAGAGCACAAAGATCACTGGCCTTTCACTCAGACCAACACACACAGGCCTGCTTGAAAACTTAGCAAGCCATTGTAAACACTCTCGTGTTTGCACTTTGTTTGCTTTTTTTAAAGCAAAACTATAAGCCCCACAGCATATGCCCCCCTGCTGCTGTAAGCCCAATTCAAGGCCAGTGAAGTGGACATTTCTCATGCTGAAATATAATTTAGTTTTTAGTGCATGTTCAAACTACTACCCTAAAGCAAAAAAAGCCTGGTAAAACCTTTACCCACTCCCTTATCCAGTCTAACATTAACTCTTGAGGTCCAGTGTCTATGCCTTAAAACTCGACTCCCAGTTCCTTCAACCAGATCTCAATCTCTGTCGATATCACACACACAAAAAAATCCACCCAAAACAAAAACCCCAGCAACCAATCTATCACAATATAAAATTTTGCTTAGTAAAGATTCAAATCTGAAAACAGCTCTACCATACAATAACCTGCTGAAAGGCAGACTGGCCAAACACAGACAGATGTTGTGGGAATCACATCCACCTCCACTTATACAAAAAAAGTAATTTCCAGACTGTAGTTCAATTTCCTCCAATAAAAGAAAAAAAAAAAAACACACACACACACACAAAAAAAACCAACAAAAAAAATCATCATCACAGCCAGACGTACGCTGTCAGCGTCTTCCATCCAGGTATGTTTCCGATCTTCTTCCTCAATCCCAATCCCAATCACAGCTCGCATGATTGCCTGGCACGTGGCCACACTTCCAGCTTTATCGCATTCCTCAGCATCCTGGAAACAAAAGCAAAGCCCTCCTCATTTTGAGAAATCAGCACAAGAAGTTAGATTCCACAACAGTAACTCCTCATGTGCAGAGACCCTGTGGGTCACTGCCACTTTAAAAATATCTTATTACCCAAACATATCTTGACAGTAACTAGTGAGCTTACACCCACAAGTTAGGTGCTATAGTTGTACACAGAATCAATCAGAAGTTGGTTAAGAAACAGAGCACGTCAACTGCATCCACTGAAAAGGAGTAAGTGTGACAATGGGTGACCTTTCCAGACTGAAAGGTCTCCTCTTACGGCTCCACGGACCTGCCCTGGGCTGGGCCAAGCAGGGACCTGGCCAATAAAAAAAAACTGAAAGAATTTGAGAAGGAAGAATTGTAACATCAAAACTGCCAATTGTCTTTCAGCTTTGGGTTAATTCTTAAGCCTCAATAAAGGCTAAGCAATAACTAAATTTAAATGAATACACCCTCAACCGGTGTTCAGTCTAAATGGTATAAAGGTATAAAGGCTCTCTCACCAGAGCATATATGGAAAACTGGAGTTTTCTGACATACAAAGCTTTCGGAAAGCCAAGAGTGTCTTGCTTAAACTTGTTGAAAAGGCCTCTGATCAGGTAACAGGAATGGAACAGTTTAGTACTGAAAAGGAACTCGAAGACAATGATGCAGAGGCTGTGGTGGTGTTTTAAACAGAAGTTGAAATTAACCTTTAATTGTTTTACTGCTGCAAAGAAAGTTCTAATTCTTTTAGATGTTAACAAGGATATCCGTTTAACATTAAATACTTTGTTCATTATCGATACTTTTTTAAGCAGTGTGCCAAGAACATTTTGCTGCCTTGACCCACTGTAAGTGATTTTAGCAGTAAACTGCTTTAAGGACTTATGTTTACACAAAGCACCGTGCATATTCAGTTTCTTTTAACCTCGACATCAAGCCATTTAGATGGCAACAGTCTTTGAAGTGTCTTACTAACTCAGGAAACTGAAGCGTCACAGCTTTTGAATGTGACCAAACCACTGGAAATCCCTACAACCTTTTGCTACTTTTCTAGTACAGGACATCAAAAATACAACGACCTGGGATGAACTTCCACAGAAGCTGCGTTTTGTAAACGTCACTGTACAACACAGATCCACATGTCAGCTGTGACTACTTCGCACAGCCTCAGGACTACAAGCCAATAAAGGACTAACAGAATACTTCCTGCCTGCTGCTTATGCAATATTTGTATTGAATTCTTACAACACTATCTGACAAAGACTTTTTTGGCAAACAGACACCTTTTAATCCAAAAGAGACATATGCAAAAATTACATAAATCCTTCACTGGAGGCTTAAAGCCTCTGTTCTACTTAAGGCAGCAGCTGCTTCAACTTGAAGTTGGTTATCTTCCAAGACAGAAGTAAACCAGACATTCCTCAGCTCAACACACGCAATACGTTACCCCAGTGCATCACCTAACTGTGGCTTTGGCTCTCCTCAGCCTTTTAGTTTCACCTCTTGTATTTACACAGGCATCTCCACTGATAAGCCTAGTGCAAAACTACTCCACCCTACAATATTTTGCATCAAAGATGAAGAAAGTATCTTCCATACAGAACTTGAAGAGTTCATTGGGGTCTCTAACAAAGACCAAGCAAATACCTGTATCCACTGTTCTCTGTTGATTTCCACACCGTTAGCCCTAAGAGATGTGATGGCTCTGTCAATGATTTTCTCCACCATCTGGGTGTTTCCATTGGCTTCCTCCAGTTTGGCAGCAGTAATCCAGATGTGACGATCCGTTGGAATATTCTCACGGGCTTTGTTAAGGACTTTACGAGCATTCTCATATGTCTCTAGCCTTGCCAGTGCAAGCCACAGCTGCAGAGCAATAAAAGATGTATTTTAAATTAGAACAAGGAGATGACAATGCTGCCGTATGGCAGGTTCGGCCCAAAAAGATAAGCAGCTCTATGCTGCTTGCTACTAGTTGGCAATTGTCCTCAAGTCGTATAAGTAGGCTGCAGAATACCAATGGAGAAATAGTAGCAACACAGCCTACTACTGTCTGAAGCTCAACCCTAATCACCTCAAGATATCATCTCCGTTTGCTGCGTTGCTGCACTCATATTTTCTGTCCACATCACCTTTTAAACAGCTGAATATTACACTCTGGTTCAGCATTCCAGAAATGAGCAACTTTATTGTAGACTCCCCAGGCTATATGTTCGCTTGTTTCACAACTGTCGAGGCACTAAACATGAACGCGAACATGGCTAATTGGCTACAGCAGGCACAGCAGTACACTCGCATAACTAACGCAACAATTACACAGGAAAATGAGGCATATAATGACCACCAGACAATTAACTCTGGAGAAAAAAAGGCACAGTCCACTACTCATCACCCCCTTGTCGCTGTGGCATAAAGTGTGTGGCAGAAAACACAGACTGCACTTACTCTGCCTTTTATTTTCAAAGCTCTACCACCGACCGAAAGTGGTGTGTAGGGGGTTGCTTTATTCAACTTTTTAAAAACTTACTTCAACGCTAGTTGGACAGCACTCCACAGCCCGACTCAGCATGATCCTGGCATCCTCAGGTTCTTCTAACTCCACGGCTGCTTTCCACAAACGCACTGAATTTGGAACATGCTCAAGGGCTAGAGAGGCAAAACAATTATGTCAATCATGACAAAAGTAGTTTTCCAAAGAGACCTCTATTTTTTAAAGATGATATATTAAAAACTTTGTCCTATTACAGATTAAATTTCCTGAAAGAGAGAAGGGAGGGAACTGTACTTATATTAGCTCTTGCTTCAATAAGAACTTAGAAAATAAAAATCTTAATTTTAATTGGAAACAGGTTTTGGAGAGCCAAGGGCTTTTTCTCTGTACAAGCTGTAATTGCATCCTCTTTAGTAAAACACCTAGCTGAACAAGGCCCCAGTCTCAGCAAATGAGCATATGTAAGATCTTCAAAATTGGGTAGCCTAATCATGCTGGGTCTCCCTTTACGAAAAAGGAGCATCTTCAATACTAATAACACAACCTCGTTCCTTAGATGTTGAAACTGTCCCTTCACAATTTACTTGTCCCATAAGCATCTCCTGACAGCTTACGGGATCCCAGTTTAGCTTCCCCAAAAGTTATTGGCCTGCTGTGCAAAAATAAAACAAAAGGATGCATAAAAGCTTTTAGGTATCGCTGACACTAACATCCTAAGCCACTGAATCCAGAGCGTTCTTTCAGCAATCCGATAGGAGCTCCATCTAATTAAGAGTCTTTGAGGCTTCCTTAATCTTGTCCAAGAGTTAGCTATTGCTGGCAGAAACTGCGTTCTCTGCAGACTATCCTACATGTGCTGTCTGAAACATTAAAATCTAAACAGCTTTTCTCAGTCTGTCTCTTCATACCCTCATATCTTAAAGATACACTCAGAAGCCAAAGGGGATGTTTTTTTAGCTTTTTGTCACGACAGCTTACACCACAGATTACTCCTATTAGCTGCATTGCAGTAGTAGTTTCATCGCTGCCATGGTGACTGTACACAAGTGTGCTGTAACAGAGGACTGAGCACATCCTTCTTCAATAAAGCAAACATAATTGTAGGGCCACGTGTGGGAAGAGGCATCTAAACCTACTTTGAAACTAGCTAGGCTTCAAGGCAAGGCTGCTCCTTTAAGTACTCCTGCAAAGGCAGAGGCAGAATGCTGAGCCTCCACTTCAGAGCACATCCCAGCTCTACAGAAATCCACAGAGCATTTACACATAGTGTGCACTGAGGATTTGGGCATTAACTGTTTCTCCTTGAGTCTGCAACAGCAGGAGATTTTTCTGAAGAATTTAAGTGAATAGTATCAGCCTAAAAAAGCTGAAAGCATCACTCAGCAGGACAGAACATGTTTTTGTAGATAGAGCATTCAATTTTTATACCTCAAGTTGCATTTTAAACACTCAACTTGCTGGCTCTCCAGTCAGAGAGGCTTTAAAAACTCGATATTCTGCTGGGTGCTAGGAATGCACACAACCAACAGACAAGAAAAACACACTGTGAAAGATCACACTTCAGTGACATTACCTGGCAGTCAGTATTCCTTATTTTAGGAGAAATAATGGGTTAAACTACCACTTATATTATAGCTGTACATATAAACAGCTCCAAGCATCATATTACTGATGTTCCCTAGGCAGTAGAGGAACACTATGAAGCTGTTAACAGGCATAAATTGTAAAGAGAATGATAAATTATGTTCCATTCCACTAACAGATTTCTGTCAGAGTTTAAGTAGGTGGTTCCAAAAACTCAAGCAAGATGTTCCTCTCTTTGCAAATACATTATTTAAAGCAAAACTCAGTACCTAATGCGCAAGTCACTGCTTTCATCAAGATACTCTGCTATCCGAGCAGGACTCGAATCTATTTCTGCTCATTTAAAAGTGTTTTTCTGTTCAGCATCTAATACTGCTCTTGAAAAGGACACAGTATCACAGGAGCAACACTGCACAGCACACTGTACTGCTTACCCAATGAAAATTAGAAAAAAGCTACAGATATTAACTACTCAGAACTCTTACAACTTCAAACCCAGGAACCTTTAACTGCCTTTCATCCGTATGCAGTAGAGGTCATTTCACCAGAGATGCGCAATTTTGTATGCAGTAGTAAAAGGCAGGAGGCAATTTACTTCCTTTGAAGCCAAGCCATTCAATACTGTAGACTGCTTCACATTGATTTGGTAAATGTATTAAATCTAGACCCTTTTCTCTGTCTAGATTAAAGTCAGGAGCTATAATTGATACAATTCAATAGTCATGAAGGATCTAATCTCTACTGGTACAGGCACAGTAACTTAAAATAAACAGAGAATTAATACTACAAACCTGTGAGGAAGACCTGGGTTCAGGACAACACAACAAACTGCTGCTAAAGAGATCACTGTTTGGAAAAGTCAGTAATTCCACAGAAGAGGAAAGCCTCCAAGTGCAATACAACAGAAGATGTAAGGTTTTAGGAAGGAACCACAGTGAAAAAATGTTTGTCCAGACCACAGAACTTGCTACAGTAAAGCAAACCCCAAGGCCCACCAGACTCAGTGATATGAGAACCCCAAGCTCCTCCACCAGGAATCACTGCAGTCTCCAACAGGTTACCAACAAGCTGGAACTCAAAACACAGAGTCCAGTATCTTTTCCAAAACGTATCACAAGGTGATAGTTAAAACACCCTTTTCTCCTTAGAACATCATTTTAAATTGCTTTCATTTACCTATCTAACTGTGATCAAGTTGGAATTGGATTTGGTAAGGGAAATGTCATTTTGTAATTGCTCAGTAACAGCAGATTTCCATTGAAGGATGTTTTACAAATAAATACTTCAACAACTCTACTCTCTGGCTCAACAGCAGCAAGTTCCACCATTAAGGCACACATTATTAATAACTGTATTTTCACCAAGGATGCAGAAAAAAAAAGCACTTAAATTTATGGATGCATCTTGAACTTACAATGCAATACAAACAGAAAGGGACACAGACTTTGCTCCCTAACCCTGCAGAAGCTCTCACCTTTCCTAAGGACACGTTTCTTTGCACGGATATCTGTCTCCAGCTCTGCTGCTCTTATATAGATTCGAACAGACTGTGGAAGGTGGCGGACAGCTTGAGCCACAACAGCCTTGGCTGTATCCCCAGGCTGAAGACGAGCAGCTTCTAACCAAACATCTTCACTCTGTCAGGAAAAAGAAACAATCTTCCTTTACATCAAAACAAGAATGAAATTGGAGCTTGTACCTAAATAGGTGTACTGTTAAAACTGCAGGTAGTGAAGCTGTTTCAGATATAGCCTGATACAAGCTTAACAGAGAGATGATGCTGTTTGTTACCACAACCTTTTCCTACTGTCCTGCAAGGATCAGCAGGGAAGCAAAGCAATTCTGACCTTGGGGCACATCTCTGTTCCTTTCATGATGAGGTTTCGAGCCACTTGGAGTTTGCCCGTGACCTCCTCCAGTCGGGCCGATGCTATCCAGGCTGGCGGATGATGAGGATTGGTCTCTCGTACAGATTTCAGGAGCAAGCGGGCTTTCTTGATATCACTAAATGAGGAGGAAAGGCAGACAGGAAAATTTTCAGCATGCGAACAAACAATTCTCCTGAATCAGTAAGTGCTTTAGAGTCAGCTCTTCATAGCCACACTCAGATGCGCAGTAACTGCGACCTCAAATGCTTCCATATGGGTGAAACAAATCACATACCACCAAAACAAGCTTACAAATATACACTAACACAGCAAGATCACAGTGAAAACTGGTTAAGTATTTAAGTAAGGTTTTTAGGAACTACAGCTGGGGACTTGCAGTTGGAAGCTGATAAGCACAAGCATTGATTTAAGTCAAGTATTAGCATCAACTTTTGCACGTATCACTTTGACTTAAATTGCAATTCTATTTGAAACAGGTGCCAAACTTCAGGTTACAGAGGTTTTCAGAGGTCAGTCAATCAAGCCTAAATTAGCAGTACAGAGGTGCAATTAACCAGGTTATTTCCTGGCTGGCAGGCAGCCACACACACTGCCATCGCTGGCACCTTAGTCCAGGGATAGAATAGAAACAATCCCCACAATTGATGCATCCAGGTCAGATGCTAAATACATCAGTGGAAAGACTATACCACATGCCATGTTAAAAGAATTCATCCTCAAAAACTCACCTAGCATTTTTTACAAATGAAACGCTAGCAAAAAGCTACCCACTCAGATAGATTTCCACTCATATGCAGGATCACAGCCATTACTGAGAGGATAGATCAGTTAATCCTTCTTAAACTTACTTGATATCTCCTCCATGTGTAGGAATCATCGAATTTAAGTCTGTCAAATATCCTTTCGGATCCACTACAGTCTGGCCACTCACAGAGTCCGACACCTGGGAAAGTCAAGCCAGCACTACTGAAATCACCAGTCATAGCCCCACAGTCTGCCTGCGCACATTAAAGACTGGAAAAGACACTGCAGCTATACAAGAAACCTAGGCATTCATGTTATCAAAGCCAAGGAAGGAAGAAAACACAATGCCTTGCTTATTAGCTTTTTTCCCCCCACTTTTAAGATACACAACTAACGTTAAAAATTTGGTACCACTGAAAATCCAGAAAACAAGCAGCTTGGCTTTCAGTCACCAAAAGGTCTTGCAACATTGCCAGCTAAAGCCCATCTTTAGTTTAAACCAGATTTAGATAGGAAAATCAATGAAAAATAACAGAAGTTAACAACAATTAATTAAATAATTAAAGAGCATTATTTTCCAGCATTTTGTCCTGCATCCCTACACAGGATAGAATATATGCTTTCCTTGGTAAAACCACCAGTGCTGTTTGCCTCAAGTCCACCTTTGGTATAGCAGGGCAGTCTGTCCTCCTATAACAACCATGACTTCCAGGGACAAACTCTTATTTCTCAGGAAATTCTATTTGTGTAGAGGGCATGATTTGGAGAGTAGTACAAAATTATTTCACAGCTGAGCTGTTTCTTCTAACACCCAAGAGAGCTAAAGTTAAGAAGTTAAATACTTTTCTAAACTCAGGTCTTAAATAACAGCACAACACCAACCCCTGGTGCACCTACGACAGATCCTGCCTTCCAACATCCTTACCTGGCTTAGCCTCATATCCATCAAGGTGTTCCTGGCTTGGCCAATCTTCCTCATATCCAATTCTCCTGTCCCAGGTGTCATTAAGCCTGGTGTCATTCCTCCTGGGTATGGAGTATTCAAGCCCCCTGGATACGGAGTATTCAATCCACCAAATTGCTAAAAACAAGAGTGAGAGATGCACTCCTATATTATCTTCTGAGATTTCAAAAATTCAGGCTGTTGGCTGATCGTAGAATCATAGAATCATTAAGATTGGAAAAGACTTCTAAGATCCTCAAGTCTATTGTCAATCCAACACCCCCATACCTCCTAAACCATGCCCTGAAGTACCACTTCTACGTGGTTTTTTTGAACACCCCCAGGGATGGTGACTCCACCACCTCTCTGGGCAGCCTCTTCCAACGCTTGACAACCCTTTCGGTGAAGAAATTTTTCCTAATATCCAGTCTAAACCTCCCCTGATGCAGCTTCAAGCCATTTCCTCTCATCCTATCACTAGTGACTTGGGAGAAGAGACCACCCACCTCACTACACCCTCCTTTCAGGTACTTGCAGAGAGCGATAAGGTCTCCCCTCAGCCTCCTCTTCTCCAGGCTAAACACCCCCAGCTCCCTCAGCCGCTCCTCATCAGACTTGTGCACCAGACCCTGCCCCAGCCCCGCTGTCCTTCTCTGGACACGCTCCAGCACCTCAATGTCCTTCTTGTCCTGAGGGGCCCAAAACTGAACACAGGATTCAAGGTGGGGCCTCACCAGGGCCGAGCACAGGGGCCCCATCCCTGCCCGGCTCCTGCTGGCCACACTATTGCTGATACAAGCCAGATGCTGTTGGCCTCCTTGGCCACCAGGGCACTGCCGGCTCATGACCAGCCAGCTGTCAGCCAGCACCTCCAGGGCCTTCTCCGCCGGGCACTTTCCAGCCGCTCTGCCCCAGGCCTGTAGCGTTGCCTGGGGTTGGTGTGACCCAAGGGCAGGACCCGGCACTTGGCCTTGTTGAACCTCATACAGTTGGCCTCGGCCCATCGATCCAGCCTGTCGAGACCCCTTGCAGACCCTTCCTACCCTCAAGCAGATCAACACCCCCACCCAATTTGGTGCCATCTGCAAACTTACTGAGGGTGCACTCAATCCCCTTGTCCAGATCATTGATAAAGATATTAAACATGACTGGCCCCAAAACTGAGCCCTGGGGAACACCTCATGTGACTGGCTGCCAACTGGATTTAGCTCCATTCACAACTCCCTGGGCTCAGCCATCCAGCCAATTTTTTACCCAGCAAAGAGCACAGCTGCCATGAGCTGCTGCTTCTCTAGGAGGATGCTGTGGTATGATCTGCTCTTCTCCAGTGGCTGCAGGACAGAGATACTAAAACCCCATATGTAGGTCTGAAACAGTGGCTTCCCTGAATCACAAAACACTTCTCATACAGGTTTTGCAAATCTGTAGGTAACTACTCAAGTTTAGTCAAGTCAGTGAAATAAGTAAGAAGAAAGTGAAAAATTCAACCACAAGCATCTAAACCTCACACATTTAAACAGAAGTATCTACAAAGAAGTCCCACAGACATCTGGTGCCAGTTCAAGGCCAGTCAGCTTCTCTAACTGTATGACAACAGAGCCTGCTGCCTTGTAGCAACAAGTTAAATTACTTTTCAGTTGACTGTAAAGCAGGTAATTTTAAAAAATTGCTCCATGGTTGAGCAAACCATTAGATGAAACTGAACTTTATTTGCTGTGCCATTTTTGCAAAATGTTGTTGTAACAGTAATGGGTGTGGTCATGCTCACCAAGACTCATTATCACCATTCTACAGTCAAAAGAAAAGGAAAAGAAACACTTTCTTCCATTTTCAACACAAGAACCAATCTTTCCCTGTCTATCCTTGAGTTTTGTCTGGTAATAGGTACTGAAAGGCTCCAGCAAGCACAGGAATTTAACATCCAGCAATTCCTTTGACAGATTCACAAACTACACAAAGTTTTTTGTCAAGTATCTTTTTTCCCAAATCCCACTAATGAATGCACAGTTCAACCCCTGTCTCTAAGTATGGATCACATCTCCACCAGGTTTACTCACTGTTTGGCGTGGGTCCACAGAGGTGTGATTCTCCCCTGACTGTAAATGCTTTGCAAAGAAGCTGTCGGGTACAGGAGTCAGCTTCTCATAACGAGGATTCCTCTGACGCTTGTTCCTGGCATCACCAACTTCTGGAATACTCAGCCACTCTTCTTCTGTGACCTCTGCTAGCTTCCGCTATTCAAAGAGGAGTTGTCGTCATTAGTTACTGTAGAAATTTGCTCTTTTTAATGCCTCTATTTCCTAGATAGATTTTTTTTTTCTTGAAAGAATTCAAGACCAACACTTAAAGGTCAAAGGTCAGATCTTTTCTAATCCAGTGTACAAAAGAATTAGATGCTTTTAATTAGAATTTAGTTTTAAGTCCAGGCTGAGATTCCAAATCAATTTTGTTATTAAATTCAGTGCTATAAATATACAGATTAACCTTTGTGCCTGCAGCATTGAGTGGTTTATTACTAATCATTAGACAACAGCTTAAATAATAAATTTTATTTAAAAGAAGATTTAGAGTTAGGAGATCCTGCTCAGCTACTGCTCCAGTGCCAACAAGTTATCGGTCCCTCAAAGACAGAAGCGTAGCACCTTCTCAAGAACTGATGTGAAGGCACAATAAAGCACAAAACAAAAGCCTGGTATCAAAACCTGCATAAATTTCACTTCCTTTTACATCCACAAGAAAAGTGCTCAACAGGCAGAATGACTGTATTCTCCCACCTCCCTGCAAAGTAGCTTATAAACACCCGCTTCCATCAACTGAAAGCAACTGTGAACGTCGCTATCGGTAGAGACAATATTGCTTTAGCAGTTAATGCAGATTCCATCACTGCTTCAATTTAAATCAGCACTACCAATTATAGTGTCTGTAACTGTGTAACTGCAACTGACTGAAAATTATACTGCACTACTTGAGAGAGCTTCAAAGCAAGATGATCTTCTGCACCACTAGATGCCAGCTTCATATCTGTTTACTTAATTTTTCAACAGAAAGTAATTTTAATCTGGAGAATAACAGAGCACTTGTTTGCTAACACACAAAATCTGAGCAAAGAAATGAAGAACATTCATCCACTGCCCATATGTCAAAAAGATAAAAGTCACATTTCAGGCAACATTTTTTTCCTTACTTTCAAGTCAGAGAACTGTTGCTGAATTTTGGGTCGTTCCATACGGTATTTTTCTATTTCCTCTTTTTCTCGTTGTTCCCTTAGGAAAAGGAGTACTGAGGTTATGCTCAAAGTAACACCTGGCAAGTTTTTAAACAATGTGTTGATATTACAGAAAAATGTGTTTGATCAGAGCTAAGGTATAATCTCCCAAGCTTAGATTATCAACTTTATGACAGCAATGTCTTACCAAATAGCTGTTCTTACATTATAACATTGTCTATCTCCAACCTAGTGAACTTCAGTCTCTAATGTCCTCCTACCTGCAGACCAGGTAGTGACTTTAACAAGTTAAGTAACACTCACCAGTTTACAAGAAACCTGTGTTATGTGACTTTTCTAACTATTTCCAGAGTGCAGTGCAGTAAGCCACATGTCAAAATCAGTCACTCAGCCTTTCCCCACATCATCTTAATGACCTACAGTGAATCCTAATTAACTACAGCAAAGCAATTCAACCACATCAACACTCAGACCAAGTTGTGCAAAATACCCACTGTCCTTAAAACTAGAGCCATAGGGTCAAAGGTAGGGCACTAAAACAAATAAAAACTGCGTACACTTCTGAAAACGTACCCTGCAGACAAGGACTAAATCTAAACTGGAAAATGGAAGAGATAGAGGAAAACTTTAAAATACAAACTAACTGGAAAATGCTCCACACCAGTGTTGTAATTTATCCTACCTTCTTTCTTTTCTGCGTTCATCCATCCTCTTATCCAAAGCTGCATAAATAGCATCTGCTTCCTCATCATCTTTTTCATAGGGACCGCTTGAGAAGAGACTCCCAGCATACCCATTGAACTAAGAATTTGGGGGTGGGAGGGGGGAGAGAGAGAGGGGAAAAAAAGCATTAAAAAGCGTTAAAAAAGCAGTATCCTCAGTTTAAAGCTCCTGTTATGTTCCTGCTACAGCCAACAGCTACGCAGAACAACGAAAATGCATGAGCAGGCTATTTCTAACGACATGGCATCAGACTAACACATCCCTAAATAAAAGCAGCTTGCTTCTACCACCCCTAGTGTTTATTCTCCCACACCATTTCAAAAGCAAAACTGCTTCAGAATCACTTCTCTTTCAAAATTGTTTCTATTAAGCAATAAATGAGATCCCAGTATAGAAAGGCCATTTCCTTCCATTAACCACTTTTTTTTTAAACTACCGAAACCAAAAAGAATGATACAATATTTAACTAACCAAAGTGGGACTTAAACAGAAGAGACTACACAGGTCACATAAAGGTAAATACATGTCAAAGCACAGGAACTTAGATTTTATTTGTGCAGGAGAACACAAAATACGTCACCCAAAGTACTTAAACTAATATTTTGTTTGTGGATCTCTTCCCAAGCCTCTCAGAGGTCTGCGTAGATAATTAAACCACAATACATGGATCAATGCCACAACAAAAATCTGCAAGCACTGTGCCATTATGTATAATGAGGTCTTAATTAAAAAAAAAGAAAAAAGGAAGTGCTGCTAGCAACTACAGGAAATTCTGGCCTTGAAACCTCAGCTAATATGGGGTTTTGTAGCAAGACAGCAGGGAGCTAAAGCACCCCTCTTCCATCTGGGAAATAACATCTCCAGGATGATGAAACTCTCATTACCTCATCATAATTGGTGTCGTTCAAATCTTCGTCATCATCATCAGCCGTCTGATTCTTTTTCATTTGATCCCCAACAGTTCTCTTCCCTGGCGGAGCATGACGATCATCCACGGGGTCATTGGCATCACGTGCAGGGCCAATATCAGAGCGGGTGGTGAAACCTGTGGCTCTGTGTTGATAAACCAGGAGCAGCTATTTAGCATGCTGAAACCCCGCTGTTTGTTACACAGGCAGCCTGGTAAAATTACTACTTAAAACAGACAATAAAAATACCATTCTTTTGCAAGAATGGCATTAGTCAGTCCCCATCCCTACTGCTCATAAAGCTTAGGGGGAAAACACTGTCCTCTTATAAGGGGAACCTTATATACAAGGACACTGCAATCACCTGGCTTACCAAGGTGATGTACCAAGACCTGTATATCTGTATATCCATCCTGTACCAAGATGTGCTTTCTCTTCTAAACTGTGTCTCTCAGCTAGACACAGCAAAAAAACTGATCCTGCAGGCTGTGAGGCACTATGGGGTGGGGGCCTGGAGCAGGAACAAGGTGCCCAGGGCTCTTCAGACACCCCACATTCAACCGGACAGCACGCCCCAGGGCACAGTTGAAAGAATCACCCCAGCGTAAGGGCACCAACAAGCCATCGGAGAACAAACATAACCCACACCCAGCAAAGGGCAACTCCTGGTGCCCACCCGCCACCAAAACCCACCTCTCGCTGTTCCCAGCACACAAACACAGAGGTTAAATGACTCCTGACGGGGCCCCACGCCCATACGCAGCTACAAAACCTGGAGAAACACAGTCCCCTCCCAGCCAGCAGCGTCTAACGCACCCAGGAACTTATCCCCGGTACCACGTTCGCGTTTAAATAAAACCATGCCTATGTGGGCAACAACGCGAACCACCTCGAAGGGATAACACCTGAAAAGCTGCGCGGGCGCGAAGCGGGGCCCAGGGGCGCCCCGGGAGGGGAGCGGACGGGCCGTGAGGGGGAGCCGGGGCGGGGGAGGCCTAGGCCGGGTCCGCGGGGGAGCGCCTCACCCGCGGCCCAGCCCCGGCACGTAGCCCAGGGGCGCGGGCATGCCCAGGAACGGTTTCTTCTTCTTGTTCATGGTGCCGGTAACGGCGACGACAGCGACGAGAGACCGGGACCGCTGGACCTAACCGAGGGAGCGGCGGTGGCGGAAACGGTGGGCAGAACGGGGCGGGCCGCGCGGCACTTCCGCTCCCACGGCGGCAGGGGAGCAGAGCGCCCCCTGGCGGCGCGGCGGTCCCTAGCGCGGGGTGGAGGCCGGCGCGCATGCGCGCAGCTGCCCGCGGCCAGGTGCGGGCAGCTCCGCCAGCACACCCGTGGGCCTCGCACGCGTGTCCTCCCGCAGGCAGGCAGGCAGCTGCCCCTACACACAGACACACCAGCCTACGCAGCCTCCATGCACGAAAGCACACACACGTGTGCATCTCTCCCTCCACGTGGGAAACGCGCCTTTCCCCCCTGCACCTGCTGCTTACGCCCAGTCCCAGCTCCTCCATGCATACGTGTGCAAGGAACCACCGCCCTGTTTGCACCCCCATAACCCCACACCTGTAGCACTTCATGCCTTTACACAATCCTCACCCATACAAACACATATGCGAGACTGCGCACATGCTGTCACATGCACAAACGCACTCCAGTGCTGGCTTGGACATCCCTGCTGCACGGGCAGAGGTGTACAGAGGCTCTCAGGTGCACCAGCCCCTCCACCACCCATTTCCCTCCGAACTTCCCTCTGATAACTGAGAAAGCCTTTGCCCATTCACGCCACGCCCAGCAAAAAGCCTGCACAGGCATTAAACCACTGGGATCTTTTTGCTGATTAATTATAAACACAATCCTGCTCCTTTTGCAAATAACAGAGCAGATGGTGCACCATTCATTTAAAGCCAGCAGTGCCTCTGTCTGATGGGGCTCTGCCTGCAGCGGGGTCTGCTGCGGATGGAGATGGGGATGAGGATGAGGATGATGGGGATGAGGAGGATGATGGGGACGATGGGGATGACGGGGACGCTGAAGCTGTGCTATCAAAGCACTTAACATTTATGGCAATTATTATTAGGAAACAAGTAGCTACTGAGGATTGCTTGGAACATCCCCAGGAGGTGAGCGGCTCTGCCGGGGAGCAAAGCTGACACCCTGTGTTTAGCAACCCCCAGCTGGACCTGGGGGAAAAACAGGGAAAAGGGGCAGGGAACGTCACTCCAGCAGGGCCTGGAGCTGGACGAAGCCCCTGGCACTGCTCGTCTTCACCCCTTCGCAGTCCTCGTTCACATTGCTGTGACGCACGAGCCTTGCTTTCCCCCCATTTCCCTCTGCTTCCCACCCACTAACGATTTCCAAGACAAATTATCTCGGTGAACACCAGCCCATTTTTGTGCTCTTTGCTTTGCCAGCCAGGGGGTCTCTTGTCCCTGGCTTTGCTGCATGGCAGCAGCAGGAACAGCCATGCCAAGGGGCGGAGGCATCCCATGGGAATGGAGGGCACAGGTCCAACCCCTTGGGGTGCAGGGATCCGAGCACGGATCGGATGGGCAGAGCAGCAGCCCCTCTGCCTGCACTATCCATCCTCACAGGGGACCCAAGGACATCCCAGGGGCTCCTGCCTCAGTGTCCCCAGCCAGCAGCACCGGGCAGGTTTCTCTCACCCACCCACACCAGGGGTGTCAGGATTAATTAGCTGCCACTCAGCAAAGTCTCTAGGTGACCCCAAGATCCGTGCCTAGCTGTAATGGAGAACCGAAGGGTCCTTGTCCCTTGGGAGAGGCTCGGGGTCATGGATCACAAGGACAAGGGGAAATGAGAGGGGCACGAAGGGCCCCAGGGCTAGTTTGGGGGCTGGCCCCGTCCTGCAGCCCCTCCCAGAGCCCAGTCCTGTCTCCGGCTGCAAGCCCCTGCCAGGTTTCCATGCTCCAAACCTTAGAGCAGAAACCAGCTGCGGGGAAGACAAATAGCCCCATTTTGTATGCTAATGGAAACCCAGCCCCCAGCCACTTCCCATCAATCTATTTTTGGGTTTTGCTAGAGAAACAAAAAAAAATAAAATCACTTTTGCCAAACAGTTGGGGTGATGGAGTAGGGAAGGAGGGAGGGAGGCTGCAGCATCCCACCGCTCCTGGCTGGGCACGCAAGAGCTAGGGCAGAGCCCAGGGGAGGATCCCCAGTGCCAGGGAGGGGTGTGGGGCCTCCTGGCCCCCCAGCCCTGCAGGGACTGCCCGGAGCAGCTGCTTTGCAAATGCTCCCCATTGCAGGAAATCCCAGCATTGCCGCCTTTGCAAAGCCCCTCCATGCAGCCATGCAGCTGGGGACCATTTCCCTGTCAGGGCAGGATTCGGCCCCGGGAGAAGGGCCTGTCAGCTCTCACCAGCTCTTACAGCTTTTATGGTGAAGCTAATAAAAGATATTGCTGTCCCAGCAAGTCTGGCCTCCTCTATGTATCCCAAGTGATTTTATGCTGCATCTGTGCTGCAGCACATCCTGCACCACCGAGCGCCAGGTGAAACCCGGTGGGTCTTGGCTTGGTGGATAAATCCCTGACCCTGCCAAGAGATGGGGGTAAAGGGGAGCCCATCCCACCTGGCAGCAGGCACCAGGAACCTTCCCGACCCGAGGAGGGAAGCTGTGGCAGGGATGTGCCTGGTCTCTGCTAAGGCCACAAAAGCTGTAGGAATTTCACTTTTGGGGGTATTTCCTGAAAAACAGAGCTGAGGTGAGGGACGGCAGCATGGTGATCCCAGCACAGGGCTGGTGTTAGGGCTGTGAATCATCTATCTTCACATAACGCTAGCAAAAATACAGCCTTTCCGTATGCAAGAAGGTTTCCCCTCTCCCGCAGCTAGCCAGTGTTCACAGCACATGCACGCTCCAACCAAGGAGAAAACTCAGAATAATTTATAGGTTGAGTAAAATCAATCGTAAATTATTTTTAAGCATCTCTGTGCATGGACCCGGGGTTTGTTACGTACTGGCGAGCGCAGGGGAGAGCAAGCAGCCAGGCACTACTGCACATCCTGCCAATCCTGCACCCCAGAGGCACTAGGAACCCTGGTTTGATCTTCCAGTGGTGTTGGAGCATGTCAGGGATGAGTGATTCAGGATCTGGCTCTCGAGCATCCTCACCAGCCTAGCTCTTGCTCTGTGGACACCCCCATGGGTTTCTCCTGGGGTTTCCATTTACTACCAGAGCCCAGCACTGGGCTGCTGCAGGGAGGTGGCCAAAAGCCCCATGGGGTTATTAATCAGCTGTTATTCTGACTAATGCAGCCAGGGAGGGAGGAGAGAAGCCAGGGTCAGGGAGAAAGCCCTGAGCTCCTCCTCAGGTCACAGCAAAGTGGCCATGGGCATCAAGCAGTAGGTGGCTGGTCCCTGCAGTGCTGTGGTGGGAGGGAATGAGGTGTCTGCGAAGTGTGTGCTGCTCGCATCGCTCTGCCCTGCAAAAACACCTTGAAACAGGGTGAGAAGCAGGGAGGAGATGCTTTCTCCCTGGTGGAACAAAATCTGAAGGGGCAAAGGAGTAATGACACCTGTTAAATGTGCAAATATGATGCACTACCAGAATGGACCTGTTGCCTGGTCTGTGTGTTGGCACAGCACATCTTATCTCCCTTGACAGTGTTTCTGTGGATGGGGAATAAAACCCCAGAGCAATGGAGCCACCAACAGCAGCTGCTGATGGTCACTCCTCTGTCCTGGATGCACAGGGTCACCCCACTTCTGGTTTAGGGCTTTTCAAGCTCAGGTTCTGCATGCCCTGTTAAGAAAAGCAAAGGTGGGCAGGGGATGCTGTGCATGTCAGCATGTAATCACTCATAAAGGCTTGAAAGTGAAAAATAATCATTTAGATGAGAGTGTGAGGCTGAGCTAATTTACTGCATATCCTGCTGGGAGCCAGGCTGCTCAGGATCCATCCTGAAGCCAAGCAAGGAGCTGCCCAGCTCATGGCTGGGGCTGCTGCGGAGGGGTCGCTGCAGCCCTCTCACTCACACAAAGCCGCCTCTGTGCCCTTGGGGAGAGCGGAGGCGGCAGCGGCTTCTCCCAGGACAACAGGAAAACAAACCCCAGGGCTCTCCCAAAGCTGAAAATTCATGTCTTTAAATATCACGTAGCACAGCAAGAATGCGCCCATGGGGCAGGATCCATGGTGGGTTCTCAATCCAAAGCACTGTTTCCTGGTGCCTGCCTGCAAAACTCCTGCCTGCAAGCCCGGAGCAGAAACCCAGCCCTGTGTGCCAGTGCCAGCACCATGCACGGGGACGGGGCATCCCAGGGGTACCTGAGGGGTACCAGGGAGTACCTGGGGAAGTGCAAGCTCCTTGGCTAAGGCCTGGGAGGTAAAAGATACCAAAGTCGGCCACCGCAGCCCTGGGCACATTTGCACCTGCAGCCAGCATGGAGCTTTGTGCTCCCGAATGGGATGATTACTTGGATTTCAGATGTGGACATGCAAGCAAAGACTAAAACGGGCTTTTTTTAAATCCTGTTGGCTCAGCTACTAAATTAACACTTTTGGAGCCTGTTCTCACTTGATTATCACCCCGTGCCGCGAAATCCTCTGAAGACAGGATGTCCTACTTAGTGAAATCAACTCTGCATTAGGTAAATATACTTCCTGAAATTTTAATTAGTCCCATGCAACAATGGCCGAGGGGCCCCGAGGATGTGTCTGCAGCATCTGCTCTCCTCCATGCACCGAGGCCAAGCACCAACACGCGACAGGGAGCTTTGCCAGAGCCGGCGGCAGCCAGGTGCCAAACTCCTGCCGCAGCTAGGAAGGGGTGAGGTGCCTTTGAACGTCTCCTCTGAAGCTGTCTGAGACCTCAGAGACAATTAGCAGAGGCTGCTAAAGAGTCTTCAACATGGAGCTCACACCTTTGGCAATCGAGAGAGCAGAGCTGGCGTCAGCTGGAGATTTGCTGGGAATAATCCCCATGTGAGAGAAAGCTCAAGGGCGCGGGTTGCTTGCCAGCAGCATGCTAATGATGCTACCCAAATGGCATTCATTAAAACCACCTTTTAATCCAGGGATGTCTAAAGTCAAGGGCTCTTGGAGATGGACCAACATTTCCCAAAGTGCCTGGTGATTTGGGCAGCTGGATGAGGTGGGTGCAGAGGGTCCTTGTGCTGAGGGCAGTGTGCCCATGGTCCTGCCCACCAGCCCGCTGGTCCTGGTCCATCTCCAATGGAGACCTTCCTGAGGTCCTGCTGCCTCTGGTCTCCTTTGCCCTGGAGCAATGGGACTTTTGTGGGGTTTTTGCTTGTTCCTGCCACCCAAGGCATTGTAAGCTTCAACCATGGGCAGGGTAAGGAGTTGAGGTGATGGTGAAGGTGAAGGCCTGCTAAGCATCCCCAGAAACACCAGGGCTCCCAGTGGTTTCCCAGTTCTGATATTTCCCACCACTTCTGCTCTCCCCGTCTGCTCTGAGCTCCCATCCATGACTCCTTCCTAAAAACCAGTGTCACTTTGTCCCCTCCTGTTCACCCGACCCAGGCTGCTTAAAATGAGGGGGGACACATTGCAACTGCCTGATCTCCCCTGCAGCACCAGGGTGATGACACTTGGGGCCCAGGGATCAGCTAATCCATCCTGCTGGCCCCCACGGGACCAACTCTCCCTGCATCCTGAGAGATGCAACCGCAGGCAGCAGCAGAATGCAGAGCACCAGGATGCACAGGCAGTTTTAAGCCTGACATTCCCTAACTGTTGAATCCCTGATTTTGTAGCCTGACTGTGTGTGCAGCTAGTTTCCAGATCCCACACCAGCGTGCAGTGGCAATCAGAGCACAGCAAATCAGTTCAAGCCAGCCTGTACCTTGCAACGTAAATAATAAATCGGATTCTGAAAGCAATTGAATACAGCTAGCGAGCCCTGAAATCGGGCTTGAAGAAAACTAAGAACTTCAGTCTGCCGAGATGTAATAAGACTGTGGTACGGTCATTAACTTGCTCACACTGGTTATCAGTGAGATGCTGCTAAACCTTTCCCAGGTGATGGTTTTCATTTGTGCCTATTCTGGGCACTGAAATAACAAATGCAGCGGTGGGGTGATGGTGATGCCCAGCCTGGGGGGGTATCCCTAGTGAGGATGGCAGGATCTGACCTGCTTGGGCTTCAGTTACCTAATGGAGAGCAGATGGAGCTGGATGAAATTATTTTGGCCCCAAAAATTGCAACACATGTTACCAAAAAAAAAATTAATGGCAATTTCATCAAGTTTCAGTCCGGAGAGAAAAAGCCTGAGAACACCTTCGACCACCCTCCTCTGCCATGGCCCTGGGTTTGCCCGGAGATTTGGCCATGCCAAGACAACGCACAGGCTGCCCTGTGTCCGGCTCATCTTGGCGGTTCTCAGTGTCTCTGCGCAGGGTGGACTGAGATAGGGCAGGACCAGCAAAACCTCCCCAGCCCATAAAATACCCGTGAGTATAGAGCAGCCTCTTAGGATATATATACTTTTTTTTTCCTTACTGGAAAGAATCAAAATATTGCTTTGACTTTTTTATTCTTGCTGTGAATTGATTACAAAGCTAGGAAACGTGAATCACACTGCCTCGCTGTGCCCTTGCAGATGATGGCATCGCGTGTGTCCTCTCATTGGATTAAGTTGCAAATTCACAGTTTCATTTTGGGAAACAATATTAAAAAAAACTCTGTGCTGAGAGAAAGGCAGTGATCTGGGCTATGCCGTCAAATAATTACAGGCTGCCTTGAAAATAACTGTGACATGTCAAAATCCAATTAGAAATATATCTATATAAACCTCCAAATGAAAGAGCTTCCATAGTCTCCAGACTGTCCCTCATGTCCCAGGGAGCAGAAAACAGGGAGCAATGCCTCAGACGTCCTCTGCCAGTAAATCATTATCCTCGGGAAGGTGCAGATCTCATGCTGTGAGCGGCGAGAGGGTGTCCTGCACAGCCAGGGACAAAAGGAGACCACAGGTACCACCTCAGCTTTATAATCCAGAGCTTCGGTACCATCTGAAGCAACTCCCACCCTGCAGCAATGAGGTTTGATGCTTTATTATCAGCTTGAAAATAAATTGTTTTCAGGGAGAGATTTTCATAACATTAAATATTTCCATGCCCAGCCGAGCTAAGCGCCATCCATCACCCCGCGCCAGGCAGGAGACTTCAGGCACAAAGCTGTTTTCTATTCAGTCTCCCTGCAAGTGCCTTAATAAGCTCTTTGCACAAAAATTCGGAGGGGGAATTAGGAAAACCCCTCTGTGGCATTTGGCTTGTGAGCGCCAGTCCCAGCCCATGGGGCTGTGGTGAGGGGCGGCTCCCCGACACCCGGCTGCATCCGCAGCCCCCAGGTCAGTGTCCGGATGGCACATGGGGCTTTGCAAAGGCAAAGGTGACATCCCAGTGGGGATGGGACATCCCAGGGCCACCAATGGACACCTGCCTGGCCACCGATGGATGGTGCATCTCCTCCCCCCTTGCTGGGTGCTCCCTTTTCCTGCTGACGAGCGGTTTTCATTAACGAGCAGACAAGCAAAGCAACAGAGAAATTAGCCACTTTTCTCCTTAGACAAATAACTTCCGTCTGAAGGCTTTTTATCTTCTGCCTCTCATCCTCGCAGGGCTGCGGCAGGAGGAAAGCTGATGTTTAATTACTTCCTTTATTCTCTGAAAAACGAACGTGCTGAATCATCCCATCCTTGCACCCGTGCCGGAGGCTGGCAGAGGGGAGGGATGGGGCCCATGGTGACATTGGTGCTCTCCCTACCAAAATCCATACACACGTGGAGGGGAAACCTCTAGGTCTGGGGCTCACTGGAGCCGGTGTCCCTGGCTTGTTTCCTTCCCACCCCACCAAAGGGGCCCTTGACCGGTGCTTCAAGCTTCCTGAGCTATACTCTAGGTTTGGGTTCAGTGCACACACAGGCTTTTCCCCCTGTTATTTAACTCCTGTTTAACTGCAGAAAACCCTCGATCAGACAGTAAAAGACCAAAACTCAAGACAGAGTCGCTGGGGCTGGTTAAAAGCTGCTCTGCCATGGGAGGGATTGAGATAATAACCCAAGAATGATGCTGGATCCTGTAACAGCCAAGGAAATCTGGAGCATGGAGCAGGCACGGGGATGTATGGGACCACACCATCTCCCCAACCCTCCCCAGGCATCCCCGAGGTTTGGGGTTTCCCTGAAAGTCCTTTGGAATTACAGATGAGCGAGTGGTCCAGGCTTCCCCACACACCCAGAGCCTACCACAGCATCACCAGGCATCAGCAGGATGGTAGATTGGCACTGGATCTGTTTGCAGATGATGATGAGGAAACAAATTCCTTCCCCTGGACATATAAAACCTTTCCTGGAGAAGTGCAATTACTATGAGAAAAATCAGGGAAAGCAAAGGCTGGGAACAGTGAAGCACTTATTTTTAATAACAGCTTGGCATAATCTGCACACATTTTTCAAGCGACATTAGCCTTTTCCTGCCAAGGCCTGTCTCTAACCATATTTCTCTTGGAAGATTTCTGCCACGGCTTGAAAGCTCCGTGTGTAGACAGAGTCTGAGGGAGAACTGGGAATTTCAGAGTAATGGAAAATAGGTTCTTTCTTTATTTGACAGAGTTGGATGCCTGCAATGAGCAATAATGCCCTGACCACTCTCTTGCAGCAGTAGAAGGAGGAATGCTAATAGCAGGGCTGGTGTGTAGTATTTTAGTAGTAGGCTGTTTGCAGGCTACGTGCATGGTTCTTGGCCCAATGTCCCAGCATGGCAGCACGGTTGGCTCACCAAGTGCAACAGCCCCAGCCAGCTCATGGCACAGAGCTGAGCCTGGATGGGGGCTTGAGCCCCATCTGAAGCGGCTCCTGAGTGAACATCCAAAATTTTGGAAAGCTCGTATTGATTTGGGGAGCTGAATTTAATTTTTACGAGTGCTGCACACACACACACAGCTGTGTAGCCTGGATCCAAGTGGGTTTTATGCGGTAGCTATACCAGCACCATAAACAGGCACCCAACTCCCAGCACAAGGCTACATATGGTCAGTACCACCTGCTGCACCTTTACAGCCCCAGCCCACGGCAGCTGATCACTGTGCCAGGTGCTTAACGCTGCTGGAGCCGTCCACTAAATGGGGAGCACGGTTTTGGAAGTAGCATCCCGCAAGCCTGAGTTTTCCTCATCTTAAAACAAGAGCGAGGGTGCTGAGAACTGCTGCGGCAGGTTTGTGACAGAGAACACCCTGTGCAGGTGAAGCATCATGGCACAGGCATCCACTTGTCCTCGTCCTCGGCACCCAACAGCGTCCCCGTCCCTGTCCCACCCCAGCACGGGACAACCACCAGACCCCTGGCCCCTCTGCAGCTCCACGGGCTGACAGTGACGGTCCTTGGCTGGGAATCAGGTGCAATAGCTGAAGGCAGGCGCCTCCAAAAATACTCATGGGGTTGCCACCCCGGGGGAGTGACGGGTGCTGGCGATGCCATTCTGCTCCGTGCCGACGCACCATGCTCCGGCAAGCTTTGGCGGGCGCCCACTCGCACCGCGGCCGCCCACCAGAGCCCATGTTGCACACATGGGGACGAGCATCCTCCTTCACCCGCCCTGCTGGCACCCCTCTGGGGAGCTGCAGGTGTGGGGGGAGAAGAGAAATCTGGGGAGGAGGGAGAGCGTTGTTTTCCGCTCTGTCCCCACAGCAAACATGAGCAAAGACCCGTGCACGGTGCCCACCGGACCCTGGTGTCCCCAGGCCGTGACCCCCAGGCTGGGGGAAAGGATCTGGGGGTCGTGCCCGGCGGCTCCGGGCAGGGGTCCGGGGGGAACGCTCGGGGCATCCTTGGGGAAGGGAGAGGGCGGCGGGGCGAGGCGGGGCGGCGGGCGGAGCGCCCGGGGGTGGCGGAGCGCGGCACCGCCCCCGGCGCGGGTACTGGGGCGGGGCGGGGCGGGGCGGGGCGGGAGCGCCCGGTGCCGGCGGCGGCGCTGCGGGGCGCGGGGCTCCGTCCCCGCCTGAGCGCGGCCCCGCTGGGCGGAGGATGAGCTGCGGCCAGCCCAAGGACATGGAAGGTACAGGGCAGGGGCGGGGGGGCTCAGGTGCACGGCGGGACGCGGCCCCCCAGCTCCAAACGCGACGGGCACGACCCTGGGGTTGTCCCCTCCATCCCCCCACAGTGCTGCCCCCTTCATCCCGGGGGTCTGCCCTTCATGCCGCCCTCTCCACCCCGGGGATCTGCCCTTAATACCCCCACCCCTCACCGGTGCTGCCCCTCCATCCCGGGAATATACACTCCATTCCGGGGATCTGCTCCCTCTACCCTGCAGGAACGCTTCCTCCACCCCGGGGGTCTGCCCCTCCACATCCCCCTTTGCTGCCCTCAAAATCGCGGGGAGGGTCTGTTCCCATCCCCTGCTCCCAGTATTATAGGGTACCGGTGAAATGGATTGGGAAATTGGGCTAGAGCAATGGGGTGCAGATGTAAAGGCAAGGCAGGGCAGGGGGTGCTAGAGCAGGGCAGCGGGTGGTAGAGCAGGGCAGGACCTCTGGGAAGAATGTGGCGAGGTGGAAGGGGGCTTGCTGCATGGAGAGGGGTCCCTGCCTCTAGGCTCCCATGCCTGCCTCCTGCCAGGAAAGCCTGCTCTGCCCAGAGCCACCCTGAGATCCCGCCTGCTGTCCTCACCCCACACTCTCTTGGGTGCCCAACCCTACCCAGATCACCTGTCCTGGGGTGCTCGGGGACCTCCTGGCAGCACCCATGGGGGGCTCAAGATCACAGATACCCCCAAAGTCACATACAGTCCCCCAAAAGGCTATGCCCCATGGCCCCCTGACACAGGACTGCCTGCTGCTCTGTGCAGGCAGGCAGGCAGGCAGCACCCGTGCACACTCCCCCAACGTGCACCCAGGGCACTGCGCTGCATGGGGAGGATGGAAAGGGCATCTGTCTTTTGTTCCCTTCCTCCTCCTTCCTCGGGAGACACCAGCGGTGAGCAGCCACCGGCCTGAGCTCCATCTCTGTGCAGGGCTCCCATCTCACCTCTGCAAGCAGAGAATTCAGAGGGAAACACTGGGATGATGCTCATCGCATCCAGGGCCTGAGCCAGGTATGCCCCAGGAGAACCTGGAGAGGCTTGAGGGGATGTCAGTCCTCTCTGGATGTGGTCTCGTCCTCCTCGGGGCCAGCAGGTCTTAGGGAATGGCTCAGGGCAGGATCTGGTCCATAAGGACATCCTGTAGGTGCAGCTTCAAAGATTACATGCATTAGAGGGTCCCAGACAGCATCCCTGGTTCCATGGGGGCTTTGCCAGCCCAAGCAGCAGCTCGTACCACAGTGAAGCCACATGGAAGTGATGAAAAGGACCAGGGCAAAGGCAATGCCAGCCAGGCATGTGGCTCATGCAGATACCACTGAAAATGAGATAAGCCCCTCGCAGAGAGGATTCCCCATCCTTGGCACCCCCAGAGCTCTGGTCTCATCCACCCTTCACCTGCCTGAAGGAACACAAGAGAGACAGCCAGCTGCCTGCGAATACCTCTCTGACTGTCAGCAAATCTCTCACCCCATTTGGTGCTAAATGCCTCTTTCCCTCCCAGACACTGGGAGCCAGGCAAATCGGCAAAGGGATTTAATTCCTTGCAAAGCTTGTTCCAAGCTTCTCCCAGGGACCACTGTTAATCCCCGGGAAGCCTGGCTGCCCCCGTGGCAGTTGCCTGCAGATAGGTTCCCAGTGGGAGGGCAGGTCTGTGGGACACCTGCTTGTGTGATGGCATCAAAGACACAAGGATGTCCCTGAGGTCATGCTGGGGAGCCGAATGAAGGGAGCTGGAAGCAGGCAGTGCATTGCTTGTCCAGGCACTGGGCTCCCCACTCTGTGCCCCTGTCTGCTCCTCCTGCAGCTTGGCTGCCTGCCGTTGCTTCCCCCGGGGCAGGTCCTGGACACCTGCGAGCAGACAGTGCCTGCAGAAAGTCAGCTTTGCTGGGAGCGATCAGCCCGTGCCCACCTCGGGACCGACCCAGGGATGCTTTCACCATCCGGCTCGTTGCGTGCTGCCACGTCCTGCCCGGAGGTCTCCATTCCCAGGGGGGTTTCTGTCCCTCTCGCCAGCAGTGACTGCTGCTGCTCTGAGCCTCTCCAGTGCTCACGTTTCACCAGCCGTAAAAGTGTCTGGAGAGGGAAAGGCAGGGAGCGGCGGCGGCGTGCCGGGCGAGGGGAGGGAGCGGTGTCTGTCCCTGCCGCTGCCGCAGTCCCTGTCCCACCGCCTGGGGCAGGTGGCTGCTGGTCCCCCTGCGGTGACCCAGCCCCTGGCCTCCCCTTCTGCCTGTCCTGTGTGGCTGGAGAGATGCCCAAAATAGACCAAAGAGCCACCGAGGGAAAAATGAGCTGGTGGTGACTCCCCAGCCCACGAGAAGGCAGCAGGTGGTCCATCACACAGGGCTGCCAGAAGAGCCACAGGGACCACGGACCGGCTTATGGGGACCCAGAAAGATGGGGGTACAGTGGCTGTTTGAGGACCAGAGCTGAGCTCTCCCCTCTCTGCTCCAGCTCAGGCTCAGCTGGCCCAAAGGCTCTTGCAGCCCCATTTCAAGGTGCCGTTCCCCACGCTCAGCACAGTGTTTGTTCACCAACCTCTGCTACAGGCTGCAGGCACCCCCCTTCTGCCTGGACCCCAAACATGGCCATAACCACAATGGCTTTGGCCATGCGCAGGAACAGACCATGCTGAGCCCCGCAGCCCCTGCCTGGGAAGGATGCTCATCACTGTCCTCCCTCTTTTCTTTCCCCAGCACCTCCTGCACCCTGAATGCCCCAAGTGACCCCAGTGCTGCTATGCATGAGCTTGCCATGGCTCCACTCAGCCCTTGGGCACTTTGATGCCTGGCGGGTCCAGCATCACCCATGGTAGCCCCCCAGGCTTCCCATCCATCCCCGTGCCAGCTGGCCCTGTCGTGGGATTAGGCGGGAGCACGCAGGGAAAACACCGAGTATCTCTCTGGATCAAACGCCCACGGTGTGGCGGGGAGGGAGTGTAATTCACACACCCCCACCGTGCAAGGCTGGCTGGGGGCTGTCTGCCACCAGAGCTGGGGCAAGCGTGCAGCCACCATTTATTGGCAGTGGGAGGGAGGCAATCAGAGGAGTCAGTCAGGTGTGGACGAGGTATGAGGGGAGGCAGGGATGGAGCCGTGCTCGTGACAGCCGGTGCTGCCGAGCGCTCGCGCACATCCCTCCTCCCGCCGAGATGCAGCAGGGCCGGCCATCCCTCTGCTGCGTCTCCACCATCCGCAGCTCACAGGGACCACCCGAGCCAGGTGAGGGGGGTGCAGGGCATGGCTGGGGGGCTGCAGGGCAGAACCAGGGGCTGCAGGGCTGGTGGGGGGGGGAAGATGCTGCATGTGCATCCCCAGCTGGTGGGCTCAGCCTCTGGCTCAGCAGAAAAGGAGCAGAGGGGATGGAGGGTGGCTGGGTGTTTGTGGTGTTGCTGTGGCTGCTCCTGTGCCGGGCATGGGAAGGAGAGGAGAGCCTGTGTCGGATGCCACCCCTGTGTCCCTGCATGGAGCCAACCCAGGGGCTGCCCTGCCATGGGGCTCCCTGCACCCATCCTTCCCTTGCTCCAAAACGCTCCGGTGTGCCCTGGCTCAGCACCCCCTACCCTCACCCACGTCAAGTGCCGCCAGGCAATGGGAAAGTTGGGACCTGAGGGCTGGTCTGGGGGAGCAGGAGACTGCGGAGGAGCTGCTGAAGGTGCTGCCGGGGGCTCTGAGCTCCAGGGCAGCAGCTGCCTGCCCCCGATGGGGAGCAGTGCCGCCAGCATTCCTGGCCCTGCCTCTCTTTTCAGCTTGTTTTTCCCTTCATCTTTCCCCCCCCCCCCCCCCATCTGCTCTCACTCTGGCTCTTCAGCTCCAGCTGTGTTTGCTAGGGGAGCGTAGATGCCCACGTCCTGCTCCTGGAGGCAGGTGCTCTCTAACCCCTATGGATATAGGTCCCGCTGGTGGTCAGAGCGCCGTTCCCCACCGTTCCCTCACCAAGCCTTTTGCAGTGAGTCCCGGGGAAGTCCCAGCCCAGCCAAAGCACATAGATCTGGCAACCAGCCCCTCCACACCTGCCAGGTCCGTATCTGTCCCCAGCGCCCGGTGGGACGGGTGGTTTTCAGCTCAGGGGTAGCCCAGCATGGCTGGGTTGTCGGAGTGCAGGAGGCAGGACAGCTGGGGGCATCTCGGGCAGCCTTGGCTGTAGGGAACACAACCCACTGTGGTTCTCGTGTGCTGGGTCCGGGGTGTCTGAGGCTGTAGGAAGCCATCAGAGTCATCCCCATCTCCCAAGACAGGCTCAGAGACCACCCCTCCCAGCTCTGCCTCAGCTCGATACTGAGCCTCTCTATGGATCCCCCTTCAGTTTGTTTTCCATAAAATCACTTCCCCAGCCATCAGTCAGGTCCTCTGCCTCAGTTTTCCCATGGCAACGCTTGTTGCTGGGTGTGTTTAAGGAGCAAGGCAGAGTGTTGTGGTCTGGATAACCTGGGACACATGGACACATTTACAACTCTTTCCTGCTCTGTTTTGACATCTTTTGGCTGGTTGGTCTCCTCTTGCATGAAGGTGTGCTCAAGTGGTCTCTTTGAAACCTCTTCCCTTGTAAAACCCACTAATTATGAAAATGAGCTGCAGCAGGTTTTCTCCAGTCCTTCTGCTCTCCCAGGGTGGCTTATCCCTGGAGGTGGAACTTCTTCAGGTGCTGCTCTGCTTTCGGTGGTTTTATGACTTGCCCGTCTTGCTGTGGTGGGAGCAGGTGAACTGGGGGATGCTCTGGCCTTTGCTTCTGTGGATCAGTGCTGCTGATGTCAAGCCAGCTGGCTTTTATCTGGAGCAGAGGAGTGCGTAAGCCCCTAATACCCATGCATCCTCCTCCCACAGCAGCCGGGTGTCTTCAGCCCCCTGCCAAAGGAAAGCTTTTCATCCTTGTTGCAACCCAAATACCTCCAGCTTATGAAAACACAAGGGGTGAGGGACAAAAACTCCTCATCATGGGTAAATGGCTCTTTGTAGGCCATCACAGATAGGCTGGTGTGGGTTCAGCCATCATTTGGGTGTGCAGGTTTGTGCTCCTGCGTGGCAGCAACCGTCCCCAAGCAGCCATAGTCTGTGCTGGGAGGGGACTAACCCGCACCCCCTTCTCCATTGAGCTGCCCAGGCTGGGGTTTACCTGCTTCCCATCCCTCAGTGGTGGCAGTTTAATGTCAGCCGTCTCCATGGAAAGTGGTTCTTCCCCTTTGCCTCCTCCTGGCATCTCGCCCAGCAGAGCGGCGGTGACGAGCAGGAGGTTATAACCATGCAGCAAAGATCAGCTGCGGGTCCCAACGTCTGCTCAGCAGGTGGGTGTCAAAACAAGCATCGCTTGCAAGGGGTTTGTGTGGGCAAACATCTTGTCGGCGCCTGCCGGCTCCTGGCACCAGCCGGCAGGTTCGTGGGCTGATGGGTTTTCTCCTTGGCAATGGGAAGGCAGGAGGGGGAAATTTTGGCAGTGGAGGGTATAGCAGAGCTCAGCAGGTCCTGTGAGGTAGGAGAGGCATTTTTGGGTGCCCAAGCATGGAACAGAGGGCCACCATGGCCGTCTCTCACCCCTCTTTCCTCCACAGCCGCTGCTGCTCACTTCAGCTTCTGCCGCAGCCTCCTGGAGCACACGGTCTCGGCTGAAAACCTCAACTACCGCCTGCAGAGGAACCCGGGCAGCAGCCTCACCTGGCATGATGGCCGGAGCCAGCGGGCCGATGGTGGCCGGACCATCAAGCTCCTGCGGCAGCCGGGCACTGAGGGCTTGCAGGTACCCGCCGGGCTCCCCTGCACACCCTGGCCCCTGCCCCAGGGCTGCCCAGGGGAATGCGGCTCCTCGTGTTCCCCCCATCCCATCGATCCCCTGCAGGAGTATCTCGTCTTTCTCTGCAGGATCAGGCCTTTAGATCCCATTTTGCTGAAAGCCCTCATGATTGTTGTGTATTTAATTATAGTAAAAAATATATAAATATAATAATTTAGTTATTATCATCAGGCTGGAGGCTGTGCTGAGGTGAGCTCTGTGCATCACCTTCTCTCCGCACCTGGAGCCGGGACTTAATACAATTTTGCAGTAAATGTGCCAGAACCAAGTTCCTTGTAATGCCTTAAAATCCCCGAGCACTTGGGTATGTCTCTTATCCAGGTTTGGACCATTGACCTCCTAAAATTCTGAATTTTATTGCATTAATGAGGCTTTGAGCTGAAGGTTTCCAGCGATTTGCCTGCTGCTGTGCCTCTGCACAGTCGTAGGAAGGAGCATCTTGCCAGTGAGCAGCTCCCAGTGCTTCCTAACTCCTTTGTAAAGCTCTGGGAGTCGTGTTTGGAGGCAGCACATCCAGCCAGTGACCACTGGAAAGAAAATGGGGAAAATCAAACTGCCTGACTTTCAGCCTCCAACATGGAGTTGCTTTTCCATCTTGAGGGCCTGGCTGGTTTGGCATCAGAGGGGAGCAGGGTCCCAACAGGGACAGGTACAGTCCCACCATCATGCTGTGATGCTCACAGGGGCGGCAGCGCCTCAGACTGCCCCCCTGTCCTGGCATCGCTGTGCCTCTTGTCCCCATCACCCCTCCAGGCACCCCGGTAGCCCCTTTCCTCTTGCACCTCTGTGAAAAGCACGGGGACAGCACTGCCTGCACAGCGCTGCCTGCGCAGGGGCATGCCAGCCATGCTCGGGTTGCCAGCTGTGCTCATCATGGCTCTCCCTCACCTGCCTCTACGTGCCTCACAGGGGGATTTGTGGGGAAGAAAGGCTTTAATTTTGCCATAAGCAGGGAAAAAATGCCCAAGAGATGGCAGGTGACGTGAGTTGCTCCTTGCAGCTCCCAGGGAATGGCTCCCACCAGCCAGCTCTCCCCGGCCACCTCCTGCCTCTGCACGGGAGCAGCCTCTGAGCCTTCCCGCCTGCTCTCCTCAACACCAGCACTCGATATTCATGGCTGAGAGTTTATCAGAGAGACAGTGCAGCTCAACCAGCTGGAAAATGAGCCTGTGATTCATTACACCTCCCCTTCCCACCCAGGGAGTGCAGGGGATAGATCGGGGGTCTTCTGGGGGGCGGCTTCACCCACTGCAGGGGATGATGCGCCCCGAGCCGGCAGTGCAGGGTTTAGGGGTGCAGAGATGGGTCCCTGGTGTGGGGCTGCATCTGATGGGCAAAATGCTTGCAGACATGAGCGTGCCCAGGGAAATTGCAGGTTGTTTGTCACCTCTTCCCTCATGCCTCGGAGGGTTAGTTGGATAATAGCTGCCGGAAGCTCACGGGAAGCTGGCCATTATTTCCCCCAGCCCCTCCGCTTCTCATCATTGCTCATTAGTGAATCCAGAGCGAATCGCCTCCTCCTCCCCACGGCACGCTCAGCCAAGTGTGAAGGAGCCAAGCGGCTGGCACAGGCTGGGGCTGCTTCTGCGGGCAGGCAGCTCCTAGCATGTCTGGGAGGAGTGGAAGGAAGCTACCAGGGGGGGCCCCAAAGGTGGGGTTCAGTTTGGTTGAGAAACCAAATTGTGCATAGTTTATTGCATTTTCCATTGACTTTGGAGATGGACTCCTTAGCTATTAATTTACAGCCTCCCAGCTTTGCATTCTTCCCTCTCGCTCGAATGTCCCCAGCTGCCACAGGCGAGCCCTCCTTGAGGCAAGGTCCCTTTCCAAGCCCAAATGCTCCTCTGGGCACAGGCAGCAGCTCCTGCCAGGCTGGCTGGGCTCCATGGTGTGAGCAATGCCCGGCTCGGGGCCAGGGGAGATGTCCCAGACCCCGCTGCCGTCCGCCGTCTCCTCTCTGGCATCTCTCAGGGATATGTCATTAGTTTCAGTAACCACAGGATGTCTGGAGTCCCTGTCACACTAATTATCTCCGCTTCTCTATTAGGCATGCTAAATTAGCCAATATTCATACATGGAGGTCGACACTGGCATACTGCTGTCAACTTTTCCCATGCCAGCATGTCCTCACATCAGCTGCTGCTTCTGCCATGCCCAGCATGTCCTGGACATGGGTGAGGACCATGCCAGGAGGGACCCTGGCAATCCAGTCCCCTCCTGTTGCAGGCAGCAGGGACCCCTTTCCCATCTCCATGTGCCTGCGGTCCAGCCCGGGACAGTCCCAGCAGCTCAGGCACAGGGAGCTGCTTTGGAGGAGTGATGTTTGCTGGTGCTGCTTGAGGATGAAGTCTTGGCATCACCAGCAGCAGAGAGTTCACCAGTCTCCCCTGGGTTCTAAAACCAGGAAACAGTGGATTTCTGCATCCTTTAGCCCCATTTCCCAGCTAGCCTTAAGATCCCCCCAGGAGAAGCAGGCTCATCCCCCTGTGCTGTTACAATTCAAGGCATTTGACTTGCTCTGTACTGGGATAAATCCAGGTGGCAACGACCTCATCATGCTGGAGTTGCTGCGACGTGGGCGAGGAAATGGAGCTACCAGGTGGCTCAGGGTGAGACCAGCTGCTCCAGCCAGCAGCTGGAGGGAGGGAGGGATGCCAGTAGATAAGCCCCATCACCCTGTGGGCACAGCTCCTCCCCCTCTGCTCTGCAGGCCCGGGTCCCATCCTGCCACCAGGCAGGCACCTGCCTGGCACCGAGGCTGGGTGGGTGGTCAGTGCCAGAGGGAGCAGCCTGCACTGGGGGCCAGGGCAGTCCGGGCAAGGGGGGAGGGTGTGTGGCAGACATCTCTGGAAGTGGAGGGTGGCCAGGGCACATCAGGGCACTGAGGACTGCAACCCTGGTTTATCCCAGGTGTCTCCAGGCATGGCAGCACCCCAAGAAGAGGTGGCTTTAGACACCTGTGAGGCCGCAGGACCTTGTCAGCTCAGAGTTGAAGGAGACTGAGCAACAGAGAGAGGGAAAGTCCTTCCTGCTCCAGGGCACCAGCTGGCTGCTGGCTGCTTCCCTGCGGACTTCTGGTGTGGGTGGCTTTGCTCTGGTACCCGCTGCCCCCAAGGACCTTGCTGGCTCCATCCCCACTGAGAGCTGCCTACAAGCACCTTTCTCTGCCTGGTGAGGGGAGGGACCCTGGGCACCCCCGAGATGTCTCCCGAGCCTGTGCAATGCTCTGCTGGGCTGGGAGATGCATGGGGAGGGGGACCAGGGTTCTTGCCGGCAGCAGGAGGGCCAGGGAGCTCCCAGGTGTGGGGTCTATGTAGGGCAGGACCCCCACCTCGACCTCCCATCCCGACGCCCCCTGCCTCCCTCACCAGTTCCTCTGATGCTGCTATTTCAGGGCAAACCTAGGGACTCCAGAGGGTGCAAAGCCAAAGTCTGCCAGTGTCGCTGCAGTCCCAAGCCACCAGCCAGCATCTCCCCCATCCCCGTGGGCTGACCTCCCAGCCAAGGCATTTTCCTCCTCATGGGGCTGAACCCCACTAACCCCTTCCCCTCCCACTCCCCGCAGGGCCGTGCCTGCGACCACTATGGCATCTACCACACCAGCCCCACGCTGGGCAGCCTGGCCAAGCCGGTGGTGCTCTGGACCCAGCAGGATGTGTGCAAATGGCTGAAGAAGCACTGCCCACATAACTATCTCATCTATGTCGAGGCGTTCTCCCACCACGCAATCACAGGTACTGTAGACGCCCCCACTTAATTGCTGGTACTAATTGCCATTAGCATGTGCTCCTGAGAAATAGCTGTTTGGAGATTCATGATTTGGAAGGCAGATGTACCCCCCATTTCTGTCCCCTCTCCCCATGGAGATGCAGCTGGGGTGAGAGCCACCCCACAGCACTGGGCACAGGGACACCCACTTGGGCTGGGCAGGAGGCATCTGCCAGCAGGGTGAGCTCCAGGACAGGCTGGAGGTTGTTTAAAATGATCATAAATTGCCCAGAGGAGATTGTGGCTTATAAAACGGGAAAGACTCTTCTCCTTGCCCAGATTAATACAATAAGAATATTTTTTACAGTTTTTTTTAAAATACTGAAAACTTTTGCAGATGAGGAAAGATCTCTGCTCAGGTGGAGTCCAAGTTGCCAATGTCTTCCTCCAGGTCTGAATCCAACTCCCAGCCAAGTCCTTGGAGGACACTTACCTCTAGGACCTGCTCCCTCCCCTTTGCCCACTGGGGACTCTGGCTTTGACTCCTACGTACGAGCATCGTCCTAGTCTGACTGTGACATGTGCGTGGCTAGGCAGAGCTCTGTCAGGGGCAGGAGAAAGTGGGGAAGGCAGTGCTGGAGCTGCCCGCAAGGGATGCAAAGCCCTAATGCAAGAGCCCAGCCAGCCCTAGCATGGGAAACAAAGGCAGCATTAGCAAATGTACGCCGGGAAACAAGGACAAAAGCTGGTTGTAAATCCCTCATCTAATAGCCCCCGGACTGGAGGAGAGTGGCTCGCAACAACACTAATGCATTTTGATGGGTACCCCTGTTCCCCCAGGATGGCCAGCCCACACAGGGACCATGCACTCGGAAAAATATCTGATGCAGGAGGTGGAGCGGAGAAATGGAAAGCTCCTGCCTGCAGGGATGGGTTACGTGATTGCCAGAGCCATACCTGTGCCGAGGCTGGGGACCTCAAGTTGCCACCCAGTGCTCTACGAAAGTGGGGCCACCTGCGAGGCTTCTCCGTCCCAGTGGGTCCGGGTGGTGAAAGAGCATTTTAGGATTTCTTCCCCTTCCCCTCCTTGTTCCCACTGAGTTGCCCTTTTATGGGGTCCCCACCACGTCACTGAGCGACACCATGTTTGCAGGTCGGGCGCTGCTGCGGCTGAACGGGGAGAAGCTGCAGCGCATGGGCATCGCTCACGAGGCGCAGCGGCAAGAGGTCCTGCAGCAGGTCCTGCAGCTCCAGGTGCGCGAGGAGGTCCGAAACCTGCAGCTACTCAGCCAAGGTAGGGCCAGCGGGAGGCCAAGCGGGGAGAGAGGCCATGAAGCCCAACCCTGGGGTGGTTGTGCCTCTCCTGCAGCAGTCTGGACAAGATGAGCAGCGGCTGGGCAGCTGCCAAAGCCAGAGGCACCCACCTGCATGTCACTGATGCAAATGCAGCCCACGTCGTGGCTGGGATGGGGTGTGGAGCACAGGCTGCGGTGCATGTGGCTGGGCTGTGGTGCACAGCACAAAATCCATGGGTGGTATTTTGCATGGAAGGGACGGGATTCTCCAGGGCTGGCAGTGGGTGAGCTGGAACGTGCCACCCTGCAGGCTGTTTATTCCTTCCTCTCCCCCTTGTTCCAGCTTCTTTTGGAAATGTCTCCTAGCTGATCCGTCTGTTTGGCAGATTGTACCAACACTGTGAACCGAGCACCTCTGGGATGGGCTGTGCACCGCCAATACGAGACCTGAACTGCACACTTGGAATTTGAAGAGACAGCTTCCCAGCCACTCCGGGGCTTCTCTCCTTCTTCTTTCTCTTTCTTTTTTATGAACACGTTTCTGTGCAGACATGGGAGGTTTCCTCCAGCAGACGTGGCTCTTGGCTGGAGGAAAATTAGCAAAGCAGCCACTGGGACAGATGAACTTTTGCTCACCTGAGCCTGACAGTTCACAGGGAAAGAGATGGAAAAAAGGAAACGGCGACAGGCAGGGCTCAGCATTGCAGACAAACCAAGCGCGGTTATTCCTGGAACGGCTCAGAGCCATGCACAGGACAGTGAAGCATTATGCACATGGGCGACATCCCAGCATCCGGCGGCTCGTGTCCATACCTCGGAGCTTATTTAGGGAGCTTTAGTTTTCTCTTCAGACTGGGCTGTCTTCCAGAGTCCTAGGAGGTAATGTTATCAGTAGCAAATAAGATGACCTGACCAGCCAAAAAAAAATTAAAAGCGGGGCCAAGCCACCAGCGCCTGGCTCCACTTGGTGAGTTAAAAAGGGAGCTGAGTCATCGGAGATGGAAAATCTGGGAGCAAAGGCAGGGCGGACGCGCTGGTAGGGTGCCGGGGCCTGGAGGAAGTTGTGCCAGGAGCTCGTCCTTCATCCGTCCTCGTTTGCAGGCAGACGGGGGAGCTGCTGCAGGGGCCGGGTGGGAGCAGCTGGGGATGCTGAGGCTGGGGATTCTTGGGTGCCATGTCCCCCTGACCCCGGTGCCCAGTCGTGCTCCCTCTCATGCCCTCTGTGCTCCCACCAGCTCTTTGCAGTACTCTGCCTCTCTGGACAATTGCAAATTCTCGTCCTGACCTCCTGCCCAGGGGCTGGTGACAGTGCTGACAAACCCAGGCACCGTCCTGATGACCCAACTTTTCATTAAGGTGAAGCAATGGTTACTGTTACACCACCCCCACCCCCCAAACCCCTCCTGTCTCGAGCTACAGACTGCTCATGCAGGCAGGTAAGGAACAATAGAGGATTTAGGGGCAGGGTGGATGCTGACACCTCCCCATGTTCCCACTCCAGTGACGAGGGCAGGGCTGTGGGGCTGGGGAGGGTGTCCTGAAACAGCAGCACCCCAAGCTCCTGGGGCATCAGAGCTGGCAGGGATGTGGAGGCTGGTCATGGTGGCCCCCTCAGCCAGGTGCCTGCCCACTACCTGCCTCCTCCTCTGCTGGTAATAAAACAAGAGACTGTTATTTTAACTTGCTGCTCTTCTGACTCTTCCCATGTCTGAAGCTGCGCCATGGGTTTAGTCCCTCCAGCCCTTCCCAGGGATGCTCAGGAGATGTCTACAGCCCTAAAGCCCCCAGGACAAGCACTTCCACAGAGGACAGGGGTCCCACCAGACGGCCCTTCAGGAGCAAGCCTCAACCTGGGCATTTGCCAGTTTTTAAATGCCCTCCCAGCTCCACAGAACTGCTGCAGAAATGAGAATTAAGAAGCTGCTAATCTGTGCCAGCGGGTGGCTGGACAGGGGTGGGATTTGGGGTCATAGCTACCACTCCAGTGCAGGTAACGGCTTGTGGCAAGGCGAAGGTCTCCAAAGCTCATCTGCGAGCAGCATTAGCCTGGCTAACGAGCCATGCTAAGAGGGATGGGAGAGCGCGGGGCTGTGGGCAGGTTAAGGCAGCCAGCAGCGGAGCCTGGGGCTGGTGCAGGGCAGCGGCAGCCTCATGTCATCCCTGTCCCATCCTTGTCCCATCGCAGTGACACTGTTCCTTGGTGAAGGAGCTGGGAGATTTCCATAGGGGTGGAATCAGAGGAGCTGAAAATAAGTTGTTTGCCCACAGCTAGCAAAAATTGTGGCTGCACCCAAAGATTTTGTGTCTTCCCAGCTGTCCCCAGAGCCCTCCAGGTGGTCTTGAGGTGTTGGTGGGGCAGGAAGAGGATTTGGAGGGTAAGATTTGGAGGGCAGGAACACTCCAGGGCTCGGACACCTGAGCGCTCACTGAGACTGGACAGGGGTTTCAAGCCAGCACCTGGCTCAGGGAATGATGTGGTGGGGCCTGGGTGGGGTGCGGGATGCAGGTATATCCTCTCCCCTCTCTGCACATCGGTTGGCTTGGCTGGACTTCCCCAGCAGATAATTCCTGTTTGAGCTTTGCTGTGGTGGGAGCAGAAGTGGGGTTGTGACCCCTGAGCTCTGTCCGCAGGGAACTGGCTTCTTGGCTTCATTATGTGCAGCCCCCACCCCACCCCCAGGACACAGAAATCAGAATTTCCTCTTCTGCCCATGCTGACCTTTTAAAAAATGCAGAAAAATTGGCTCTTCTCACCTTGCTAAAACCTCACGAGCAACAACCCTGGGAGAATTTATTGAATTTTAAGAAAAGGAAAGAAAACAACCAGGAAAAAGAAACCATCTCCTCTGCAGCAGTGGCACTTTCAGTGTGGGCTCTGCACCAACAGCTGCAGTGGAGCCATGCACCCATCCCAGCCGGTGCAGGATCCGTGTTTGGTCCTTGTTACCCCCTTATGTGGAAAGTAGAGCCCGGTGCAGGTTGTGGCCCCATCCCATCCTGATGCAGCCACACAGGAAACTATAAAACTTTCAATCCTGGACAGCTCAGAGCTAAATAAAACCCAAGCGAGACAACCCATGGGCAACAGCCAGTTTGATTGCTCCCCTCCACGGGATTAGTTTCTGCCCCAGCGGTGGGTGCTGGTGAAGGGGTAGTGGAGGGTGCTGGGGGAGCAGCAGGAGTGGTGGTGGGGCACGTGGGGCTGTGGGGTGGTCAGGGAGCAGGCAGAGTCCCCGAGAGCAGACAGTGGCTACTGGGTGTCTGGCTGTGGGTGAGGTGCATCGTTAGAGGGAGACGCTGAGCTTCTCTCCAGAGCTTCGGAGCTCCGCGGGGAAGAAATGGCTTCTCCAGGCTCTGGCTCTGGGCTGTGCTCATGCAGCATCTTGGTGGCGATTTTCCTTGAAATGCAGCTGGGGTGCACAGAGCAGTGCTGGGGCTGCCCCTGACCCCCTGCAAAGGCAGGG
Organism: Phalacrocorax aristotelis; assembly: GCF_949628215.1. Taxonomy (NCBI): domain Eukaryota; kingdom Metazoa; phylum Chordata; class Aves; order Suliformes; family Phalacrocoracidae; genus Phalacrocorax; species Phalacrocorax aristotelis. Next base: position 10,631,735 of record NC_134288.1, on the reverse strand, counting down.
ACCCCCCCCCAGGTCTTGCCCCAAAGCCCTTGCTGTGCTCCCAAGGGTGTGCGTGTGCCATGTCCACCCATGCCGGGCTGTGCTCCAGTTCTCTCTGGCTCCTCATCCACACAGAATAAAGGAGGCACAGAAGGAAGCAGAAACCCCACCAGCACGCTCGGCTGGAGCCCAAAGCACAGCCCTGTTGCGGTGTCCCTCTGAGACCCACATGGGGTTGCCAAGACCTGGCAGGACCGGGCTGGAGGAGCCTGGTAAAACAATGTTCATGGGGCAGGCGGGAGGATGCCATCCTGCCCTAGTGGGGTCTGTGCTGACTGGACCTTCGTCCTGGTGAGGATGGTGATGGTGAGAACAGAGCATTCTTCCAGGCTGGCTCTGGACCACTGCTCCAGCTCTGGACCAGTGTTTGGTGCCATCGTCTGAGAGGCATCCAGGGCCAGACTCTGCCCAGGGCAGCAGAGATGCATCTGGAGCAGCCCTGAGCACGACTTTGCCTTTGGTGGCTCTGGGCACACAGCAAAATCCATGTGCATGGTGGCACCAAGGAAGCATTGCCCTCCCACAGGCTCCTGAGCAAGCACCTGGGCCCATGGGTGCTGCACGGGGACTCCCAGGTGCTAGAGGGAGATGAGTGCTTGGGCTCCTCTCTGGACTGAGGGACAGCTCAGTCAATCCTCAGCTTTTGCTGAGCAAGAAAAACACCTTATATTTATCTAACACTTATATGCCAGTGGTATTTCAGGCATTGCCCTAAAACAAACAGTGCCAGACAATGAAACACAGATGAATCAAGCACAGATTCACGCAATATTAAAACCAGACAATTAAGAAAACAGAAAACACCAGCAAGCATAAATCAATCCCATGCAGCAGGTCGGAGGATGCAGGCATCGGCACCAGGGCAAGGGGCAGGCAATGGTGGCTATCAGAGAGCACGTGACTTTGCAGCATCTGATCAACTTTTTCTGCTCATGGTGATTTTTGGCAACATGCAGGACAATGCACTGCTGGCATCAGAAATAATGGCCAGCATCTTCTTGTTGTATAAAGGAAAAAACCAGCAATCCCTTCCCAACGGTAGAGGCAGTTTGCAGATTCTAGCAAGGATTTCAAGAAGAAAAAAAAAAAGCCAGGACAGTTGCACATAGAAAATGCATGCCTAATTTGTCCAAGTAATTACTGAGCCTGGCTTGATGATACAGATACCTCCAGCTCTGAAATGCTGCTGATTGCATCTCTGATTCAGGAAATGATCCCCATTCCCCCAACATTGAAATTCATGCTCCGCTGTGAACACAGCCTGTGATTTCCCTGGCTTCGTGGGGTTTGAGGCCATGATTTGCTGAGCAGGGAGGGATGGCAGTGCCTACCACGGGCTCTGCTGAACTGAGGCCAGTTTGAATCTGAACACCAGTCCCCAGTAGATTACATGCTTGATCTAATTAGGTGCCCATCACCTATGGACAGGTGGATGCATCAGGTGTCCAGGGGAGATTACAAACCACCTTGAATCACTGCCTTTTTGGTGCTCTCAGGCAGCTCCTTATGAAGTTTCTTGCACTGGAGACCTGTGGGTACCTGAATGCATTGCAGCAGGATGGCAGGCAAGAAAAAAGGAGGCATGCCAGTCGCTGGTGGCACATGCCAGGAGTCAGGGCCACACAAGCCGTGGGGAAGGAGAGAAGGGCACAGGTGGTGGGGGGCACAGCAGCCTGGTAGGGCTGCACAGGTGCTGGTATAAATCAGAGCAGCTCAGGGAGGCATGAGCTGGGGGAGATGCCAGGGCATGACAGGGGCACAGCAAAGTGGCTGCTCCTGGGATGCTCTGGCAGCTGCATCCCACTGCTGGCAAACCTCCAACTGCTTTATCCTGGACCCCTGGTCCCCATCGGATGCCTGGTGCTGGAGGACAAGACAGGGCTTGGGGACATGCAGGGTATTGCAGCGATCTCAGCAGAAGCCTTCTACTGCAGCATTTCCTCGCTGCACGTCCAGGACTAATCAATCTTGATTCATTGCTAATGAACTTGAGAACAGTGTTGGGATGGATCAGGTGCCACTCAGGGTGAGATGGATAATATAATTAAGATTTCCTCAAAGGTCCCGTCTTTCTTACCTTGTTAATTAAGCTGATGCGGGGCCCTCCATGCAGAATGCATAATGAGAGGCTGCCAGAGACGGAGCTGGCTATTCGTGGGAGGTGATTTTGGGGGAAATGCTGGCCTTAACCACAGAGCTGGGGATATTTTGGCCACTGTTTTAGGATTTGGATCCCCCAGAGCAGTCAAGAGCTAGTCTCAGCTGAGAAGTCACCGCATCATTTGCACCACAAATGCATTTGGACTGCACAGGGCAGAGCACGCAGGCACAGGGATGCAGGTGGAGATGGATGGGTTCATCCCTGCCCAGGACAGGCTGAGCATCGCGGCAGAGCTTATGGCCCTTACGGCGGTGTGGGGACCAGGGCACAACTTGCAGAAAGCTGTCAGCGGCCCCATGGCCTCCAGGAGCAGCTCTCGCACAGTGCTGGAGTCTGCAGCATGGGAAGGAGGGGATGCTGCTCTACCCCTGATGGCCCAGGCACATTTTTGGTATTTGCACTCTGGTGGTGACTTATGACAATGAATTAATGGCCTCTTAATAAGGGTGACAGTTCCCTTAATTAGAAACTATCAGAGCAAGGATAATTGCTTCATTTCATTTTTTTCCCCTATATTACTTCCTTCATTTTTGGGTCCTCATTCTCAGCTCTTAGATGCCTGCTGGGAGCTCTGCCTTCCCAGAACTAGAAATGCTCCCAGTTCCCAGGTCAGCAGGCTCAATGCAGAGCTGGGAAGGGTAGAGATGGGTGCGAGCAGTTACAGCTGCAGAGCTGCTCCTTTCACCGGGGCAGCACCATGCTTGCAGCAATGCTGGGAGCTGGCAGCACCCAGGCAGGGTTGGAGCAGGTCCCCAGCTGTTCACACGGGGCTTAGCACAGGGCAGGGGGCCTGGCACGGCTGGAGGAAGGGGGAGATGGGATTTACAGTCTGGGAATTCCCAGGCGATGACCCAACAGAGGGAAGGCAGCATGGGCAGTGAGCGGCAGGAGCAGGGCAGCACTGCAGGGCAGCAGTGACCACTTGAAGCTCAGCCCAGGGCAGGCAGCAGTGCTGAGATAAATAATTTGTCCTGAAATTCATATCATTTGGGTCGACAAGCACTGTTCCCCAGCCTGGATGCACAAGTAGCTTTGCTGCGAAAACAAGCCCTGCAGAAACATGTTGAAATATTTGCAGCATCTCACTTGGGCCTTTTTTGGAAGGGAAAGTTTCAGACTTGGTTTTGACACAACATTTCCAGGCTGCATGTTTGTGTGAGCCCTTAGCAGGGGGCTCCAGTAAAAACCTTCAGACCCCGAAACTGAAATGAGCTACTTTGCTTCCTATCAGAGGATGTGTTTCTTTAAAACCAGGGGGATTTGGGGGTTTTGCAGCCATGCAGCTTCGTCACCAAGCCTGCAGTCCCCCTGTCTTGTACTGCACCCCTGCATCTCCCCGCTGCCTTCCATGGGGCTGTCGGTGCCCCAGGGACCTGACCGCCCTGGCTTGGGGCTGGGTCCCTGTGGGAGATGCCCCCCATGCTGATACGACCCTGTAAATAATAAACAGCAGCCTCAGGGCTGCTGGGAGCTTCATTTCTTTCTGCCAGCAGGAGCGTTTCCTCCGTTAACCTTCCCTTTTTGCACTGCAGCCATTTTGCTTTCTCGCCATATCTAAAATTAAATCTGTTAGGATTTTCTCTTGCTCTTTTTTTTGCCCTTTTGCTTATATTTGCTGAGTGCATTCAAGCACAGAGAGGGAAGAAAAAAATAATAAAAAAAGCCATCAGCATAATTCATGGCTCGCACAGTCATCACGGGCTCCAGTTTCCAATCAGAGGCCCGGGCTGCGGAGCCAGCATGCCGGGGAGGAGGGCTGGGGCTGGCCCGGATGCTGCTTCACAAACCAGCAGCGATTCTGTCTTTGTTCTGGGATCACTCTGCTTTAGCCAAAAGAGCCACTGCACGGCCTGTCCTGTGGATACTGGAGCACCGAGCCAGTCCAAGGGGCTTTGTCCCCTCCTTCTCCGAGGATAGTAGGGGATGGAGCCACCACTGAGCCAGTTTGCAGGCTCTGGACCCAGCTGCGATCCCAGGATAAAGCCCTGGGAGAGGTGGAAGTGCCTGGTCCCCCACCCTGGATCTGGGCATTGCAGTCATGCCCTTTCCATCACCTGTCTCTGCACCTGGTGCATGAGGCTCAGCAGACATGGGCTGAAATCTGGGCTCCCAGTCCCTCCCAGTCCCCCCCAGTCCCATGCACTGAGCATCCCGCGGGCCCTCCCTGGGCAGAGATGCTGGCGCTGGTCCTGCACAGCCCCATGTGCACAACAGTTAGCAGGAGTTTTTGAGATGCCTCCAGAGCCTGCAGCATGTGAAAGAGCCTCTGAAAACCCAGCATCCATTTTATTCTAATAGTGTTAATGGTTTGAAAGGCACTGCTGCAGCTGGTTGGGTTAATATATGTTTTAAAGTTGTTCGCCATGTAAGTGTTCGATCAGCCAGCCCCAATCTGGGCAAGGGGCATGGTCCTGGCTTCAGGTCCCAACACCCCCAGGAGGATCCACACCCAGAAAATCAGATTATTTCCTGCCTTTCCAGTAAGAGGGGTTTGGGTTTTTTTTTCCTCATTTCTGGTGTTTTTAACTCTTGCCCAGACAGAATTAACCCTTGCCAGGAGTAACTGAGAACAATGCTGCGTCACTGGTGGGGGTCACCGCACTGGCTGCAACAGGGCATCTCTGGAGAGACCCAAGGCAGCTCCAGAGAAAACTGCTCGGCACCAGCATGAGAGGCCAGAGAAGCGATGTGAGGATCGCACATAGGATGGCAGCACCTCGCTGCACATGCTCCGATGGCAGCGGCAGATGCTTCAAGAGGCCCAGGGTCCCTGAGGGAGTGTGGAGCCCGGTCTGTGCCTCCCTGGGGGCACCAGAGCCACAGGGATCTGCCCCCTCGGTGACACTCGGCCACCCTCACTGAGTGAGGGGAGGGGAGGCACACATGTGCTTGTCCCAGGTGACACCCCAGTGGGTTCCCCTGTTTCACCACTGCCCATCATGAGGGGACAAGGCTGGGGTTGCCAACCCTGGCAAAGGCTGCCTCAAATACACCTGGATTTTCCCTGCCCTCTCGAGAAAGCAGAGCCTCCCACCCTGCCGTCACCGCTGCCTGCAGCCCCTGCCCTCCGCTTAGCCTGATGCGGCAACAGGGCAGAGCCGATGCGGAGAAGCAGCCGCACAAAATGGAACGTCCTCTGTGGGAAGCCCAGTAAGACAGACTCCATATCAAGATTTTTCTGATCCTGGCTATATAATTGCTTTTTGCCCCCTCTCTTCTTCCTGGGGTCCATATCAATTTAATTTACATGCTCAACAGCTTGGAGTGCTTCATCCCCTGCTGCCAAGCACCTTCTCTGGCATTTATGGCCGCAGCATGTGCCGGGCTGCCTCTCCTCTGCCTCCTCCTGCCTTGTGTGGTGGGAATGGTGGGAATGCTGACCCAGGAGCCAGAGCACCAAGGAACTGATACTTGGCACACACAGCCCCATCTTCCCCACAGCACCGTGCCAGTCTGTGAGGGTGAGCTCTCGTCCACGACACACCTCTGTGACAAAGCCACAATGCAAGAGGAGGTGCGATGGTTTCCTGCAAGCATGTGGAGAAAGGCAGCACCACTGCCCCTGCCACTACTCCTCCTCTTCTTCTTCCTCCTCCTGCCCTTCCCAGCAAGGCTTTTCCACACCGGTACAACTCTGTGCAAGAAACAAAGCGCTCCTCAGCATCTGCTCTACATTTGTTGTTCTTTTAAAGTCCATTCCTTGGCCCCCTCCTCTCTGCTCAGAAGGGCCTGAAAATAGCAACTGTGGCTGCCTTTATATTGCATTATTTCAGAGCTTCTATACCTCAACCAGCCTGCAGCTGGCTGCTCTCCAAACCTCCATATAACCACCCGGGTGGCCAGGCTCTCCAGCATCTCCCTTTCACCCTCACCCTGCTCCTCAATATGCAAAACTGTACTTTGCAGATGCAGAAGATAAATGCGGTGGCACTTCTGCACACATGCGTGTGCATACCCGTGCATGTTCCCCACCAGCACACGTGCCTGGGGTGGCTGTCAGGATGCTGTGGGACAAGCAAAGGTGGCTGGGCACTGTTCGCAGCCTTACAGCGAGGAGGAGACTTTGAAGGTGCTGAAGATGCCGCCTGCTCCCAGCGGGCACATGAAGCTGCCTGACAGCCCTCACAGGCAGCTGCTTTCCTGCTTGCTGCAGGTTAACAGCTCTCCTGGTAGGCAGCTCGTTGGCTGGGAAGCAAAGCTGCCTCGGATATGCCTCATTTTATACAAAGAAGGTGGGCTGTGCCTGTCCCTCCCACCCTGCTGATCACCCTCTGCTCTGCCGATAATAGTACCTAGCAATTACACAAAGCTTTCCCTGCTCTCCACAGACATTAATTAAGCTCTTTCCCCACAATGGAGACAAAGAAGGGAATCGTGGGGAAACTCCCAACTTGGGTTGGGATTTTTTTGCCGCTTTGATTTTGTGTGGCTGCACCACAGGGCCTCCCAATTCCTGGTGGCACCTCATGAGCCACACGCTGCCGATGGTGCTGCAGGGCGGCCCTGACAGCAATGGTCACTCTGGATTTTGCTCTCATGTAGCAGAATTTGGTTTTCCATTGATTTCTAGGCAGCTGCGGCCACTTGGATAGCGGTGCTGGATCTCAGTGCAGCTGTGCATTCCCAGCCTGGTAACTGATGCTGGCTCTGCCCTGTTGCACCTTCCCGGGTGCCACCAGCTCTGTGGGGAGGACACCCTGAGCCTGGGAGCTGGGAAAACCAGATCATCCCACAGGCACCGTGCTGGCCTCACACGCAGCTTCATCCCCAGGGGCCGGAGTAGCTTCACAAGGGGACCCATAGCTTCCTTCCAGCTGCCTGCACCCCAGGGGCTAGAGAGGGGATGGATAATGGGCAGGGCACCCTGCCTGCACCTGGTAGAGCAGGACTACAGGCAGGGCATCCTGGAGGGCAGGATGACAGGCAGGGCACCCTGCCTGCACCCTGGAAGGGAGGACGACAGGCAGGACCCCTTGCCCGCACCCTGGACAGGCAGACCTTGCCCTGCCTGCCCGCTGGCGGGATGGGGGGAGCAGGCGGGAGGGCTGGGCCGCTCTGCCCGCACCTGCCCGCACCTGCCCGGGCCGGGTCAAGCCGGGCCGGGCCGGGGGCGCTGCCCGGTCCCGCCCTCCCGGGGCGGCGCCCCCGCCCGCCATCCCGCCTGGCCCCGGCCCCGGCCCCGTCGGCGGAGCCACGCGAGATCGGCGGGGCGCGGGGCCGGCGCGGGGCCGGCGGCGGTGGCGGGGCGCGGGGCGGGCCGGGCCGCGCGGGGCGGGCCGGGGAGCGCGCATGAGCCGCGGCGGCGGTGACGGGCGGGCGGGCAGGCGGGAGCGCGGCAGCGGAGCGCGGCGCCGCCGCGGGTGTGGGCGCGCCGGGGAGCCCCGCACGGCGGCCCGCAGCCGGGGGCGGCGGGCGGCACCGCCTCGCCGGCCGGGGGGGGCGCCCGGCCCTGCGCGCCCCGCACCGCGGCCCGCCGCCGCCGAGGTAAGCACCGAGCTGCGGCCCGGCCCGGCCCCGCCGGCACCCCCCCGGTCCGCCGCCGCGGCGGGGACCCCCCCTCCCGCACCCCGCTCCGCCCGCCGCCGCGTCGCCATTTTGCCGTTCGCTCTTCCCCTCCCGGCGGCGCGGCCGGGCCGGGCCCTCCGCCGCCGGCCCTCGCTGGGCCCCGGCCCTCGCCCGGGGAGGGGGCGGCCGGGCTCGGGGAGGCGGCAGGCCGCGGGGCGGCCCGGCCCGGCTGACAGACGGCGAGGCGGCCCCCGCTGGGGCCCGGGGAGGTGCAGGCCCGGGGCGGCCCTGCCTGCACGGGCACGGGGGAAGCGGGGCTGACAGCGAGGTGGGGCAGGGGAGGGGACAGGAGAGGTGGGGACAGAGCCCTGCCCGGAGAGGTGACAGCAGGACCAGGCAGGGCGAAGGTCCCCACCTCCGCTGGCCCCGGCAATGTCCAAGGCAGGGGGACACCCCGGTCCCCACCTCGGCACGGCGAGGTCTCGTTTTCCATGTGCTTTTCCCCTTTGCTTTTGTGCCTGGGGACGGGCGAGAAGGGAGGGACTCGCTAACGTGCTTCAAACAGAAACTTTACACCATCGGAAAACCTCCTCCGTGCCCAGGGAGAGCTGCTGGGCGGCCTCATGCCGCCGGCTGACTTGTTCCCTCCAGGAGAGCCTCGCCGGGGGCAGCCGCCAGCTGCTGGGCTTTGCTTGGCATGGGCGATGGCAAGGGGCTGCACCGCACGTGTCCAGAGCCACCCGGCTGCGGCCGTGCCTCGGATGGCAGGGGTTTGCAGGGCTTCACCCGCCACATGGTTCCCTCTCGGGGAACCTCCGGCAAGGACAATTCCTCTCCCACCCAAGGAGGCCTCTCCCACCACTTCCTCATCTTTATTCCGGGGAAGTTTCTGCCAGCACGTGGCGCAGCTGCGGTTCGGCCTCGAGTTCATGGCAGGGAGCACGGCTCCTCCGGCAGCGACGGAGGTGGCAGTGCGCTTAGGCGTCCGTCATCCGCATTGGCCTTGTCACACCTCTGCCTGCATCCTGCCTGGCATACTGCTTGTGCCGGCACTCCGCGGGCAGCTTGATTGCCTTTTGGGCATTGCCTACATCTGGAGACGTTGTTAAATTATTAATGATAAGTGGAGCAGATCGACCAGTGACCAGGACAGTTTGCGTGCCTCATGGTGCATCCATAGGAATGGGACCAGGGCAGGAGTCCTGGCAGGTGAATTTGTGGTCAGGATCCACAGGTGACTTTCCCCCTCGGAGCCGTAAGGATATCTGGGCACTAAGAGGGTCTCAGCCATCCTCGGCTGTGTGTGCACTCCTGTGGACCCGATCCAAGGTCACCAATGGGCATTAGTACTTGGAGTTATTTCCCCTTTTCCAGTTTATGCCCAATTTCAGGGCTGTGCCTGTCCTGCAGAGCCTGACAGCTCCACAGGAGGGGTCTGTCACCAAGGGAAAGAGCCTGTTGGGGTGGTGAGTGGCTGGGATGTTGCTGTCCCTGGTCAAAGCCAGCAGAGGAGCATGTGGTCATGCTGGCCGGGCAGGTCTGCCGGTGTCTCGGTAGCATGTGGCAGGTTCCCAGGCTTTGCTTCCCCCCTTCCCGCAGCCATGGGCTTGCTCCTCACCCCCGCTCCCAGCACTGCCAACTTGGCCTCCGCTCATCTCATGCTGGCTCCTCTGTTGACACGTTTTTTTTTCCGGCACTGGAGCGGGATGCTTCAAAAATGCTGCCACAAACTTCTAAAAAGTTACCTAAGAAAAGCTGGAGGCTTCATTGGCAAAGATGCTGCCAACCCTGACCTTCCCATGCCGCATCCTCGCCCCACTTGCAGGCAGAACCTGCTGATATCTTCTCTTCCTGTTGCCAGTTGTAAAAGGATTTTCACCAAAAACGTAATGAAAGCGTGGAAGGGCTGTTGCCTGTTTTCAGCATGTGTTACTCAAAAATGAGTGAGAAGTTTGGACATTAGAAAAAAAATACAATGGGCCGATTTCTGCTCTCTGGCTCCGGGGCAATTCCTCTGGGATCCCTGGGGTTCTATCGGTGGCCAGGGAGCAGAGTTTGGCTCTCACTAAATGGTTTATGGGATTTTTATTTTTCATTTAACCAAAAAATAAGAAGGGAAAAATATTCAAAGAAGTATTTGGTGTGGAAAAAACAAAAGGCATTTAAAACCTCCTAAGCTGGCCAGAAGGGATCCCTTTGAGGGGACAGATGTGTTAAGGGGAACAAGAAGCATCCAGCTGTGGGAGCGGGGCTGAGCCAGGCACCTTGAAGGCGGTGGTGATTTTGGGAAGGGAGCGTCGGAGGGTGGTGATCAGCACCACCCTAGCTCCCATGGTTTGGTGTGTGCTGCCACGGGGTGTTCAGAGCACAGGAGGTGGGTGCGTCAGCCATCGATGGGGTCTGCCCTGCGTGGCACCCTTTGCGAGTCATCCTTGAGGCACCCAGCAAGCTGAACATGAAGTTTTGTGGTCTGTTGCTCATCTGACGGCAGCCATGCCTGCCTGCGCTGGGGTGTCTCACCACCTGGGGTGCGAGCATGCTGGTGGCAGCCATTCGGCGTGGGGTGTTCTGCTCAGCCTTTGCACCGGTGCTTGCCCTCCCTCCCCTCTCCTGCTGGGATGTGTACCTGGCCCAAGGGGCAAAGCCACAGCATAGTTGCATTTCGGCACAAGCCATGTTGAATAGAAGTGTCCACTGTGTGGGTTTCCCCTTGGTTTTCACCCTGTTGTAGAGCACAGGGATCTTGTCTTCAGCTTTCAGTTCACTGGTCTTTCGTGAATCTTTTTTTTTTTTTTTTTTTTTCCTTTGAGCAAATTGACTGAGGGTCACTTGGAAGAGCAGAGGTGCCAGGAGGTAGCACAGAAAGGAAGGGCACTGGCATGTTCCTCCCCAGAGGACTGGGGGCAGTAGCAGTGCTCCCGTGGGTGAAAGTGGAGCCATGATTTGGGAAGGGGATGCAGGGACCCCTCTCTGCCTGCTCCAGAGGCCAGCTATCCCTGGGAAGGAGCCACTGGCAGACTGGGTGCAGCTCCTACCCAGGTCTCCCACCAAAAGAGCCCAAATTAGCTGAATAAGTGGTCCCTGTGTTCAGCACCAAATGCGAGAGACCATGTTGCCAAGGCTGGAATTTCTCACTTGATCCGATTAACCTTTGTGGCCTTGCAAATATCCACATATGTGTCACCAAGCAAACACGTGCAGGAAACTTTTGCTAGGTCTTCTTGGAGCATCTGGGCTGCACACTATGCACAGTGCCCATTCCCGTGTGGAAAGGCCCCGGGGGCACCTCAGAAAGGACTGTTGGACCCTTGTGTCCCACATGTTGATGGCATGTCTGGTGATCTGGGCCCATGGGAGGTGTTCCCCCAACCTCGACCATCCCTCTGGGCATGAGGACAGGCAGGATGAGGCTGGATGCTCAAGGCATCAACTCTGTTGAGTTAAACGATGCAAACGTGATCTCGTGGGAGGAACTGGGGGTGATGAGTTAAATCTGTGTTTTTCAAAAACCCATCTGTGTGGGAGCGAAGTGTTCAGCAAAGGTGAAGAAGGCACCAGTTGGCATTTCCCTTAGTCACAGTGCTGGTGCCTGGCTGAGCAGCATCGTGTCCTGACCCAAGGTCTCAAGGCCATGGTGGTCCAGGGAATTGCCTTCCAAGGGCTTGATGCTCTCAGTTTGGAGGCTTGGAGGATTCCTTTCCCCCTGGGCCATAAGCGGCAACTCCCCATGCAGCCCCCATCCTCAGACGTGTCTTTGCTTATGCTGTCGGGAGGAGAGGAAGGTACTTGAAACCAACCGGAGGAGAGCCAGCCATGCCGTGGGCTTCGTCCTGGCACTGCCAAGGTGGAGGGGTGTCCTGCTGTGCCTTCTGCGATAACTCCTGGTGTTCATTATTTATAGAGAAGCCAAATTGAATTATTAATACGGAAAATTCAGATAACATTAACAATTCTCAGTTTATAACAGTTTCTCATTAATAAGGAAAATTGGAAATTTATCACTACATCTGTTCGTTAAAACTCACTGTTTTTTTTTTTTCTTTTGGTGTATTAAATGAAAGCAGAGAAATAACCGAAGAGGAAAAGCCATTTATTCACTACTTCTCTGGGCAAAGTCAGCCCATAATTTTTAATAAAGTCTTTGCTGTTATATGTGGAGGGGAAATCGGCCTATAATGAAAGCAGCTTTTCAGCCATGTCTATGGCGCTGCTCGACTGTAGAACAAATACTCAGAAATACATCCCATTTCTTCTCTTTGTGGGAACGTTTAAGCTGCATGATAGTTTTCTAATTTCCCTCCCTCCCCAGCAGCTCTCCTTGCTTTCAGCATGTGTTGCTCCTGGCTCCGAGGAGTGAATTTTAGCGCCTACCCTGCTTCTTTCAGAGATGGCGGATTCCTATGCCTGTAAAGGTGGAAGGAAAACTGCAGGCTCTAACAAACCCGCTGCCAGCAAAGAAAGCAGGACGGAGACAAGGATAAACCCGCCGGCAGAGCTGCCCAAGCTCGGTAAGGAACTCAGTTTTTCTTTCTGTGGAGGTGAATGGGGCAGAGGGGACGAGCTCAGGGCTTGTGGGGGTGGCTGCCAAAATGAGGGGTTGCAAGCGCACCTTGGCTCCTTGCTTTGAGCCACCAGCAAGGGCTGTGCTGGGCCAAAAAAGCCTAAGGACCCTCGGAGCTGCAGAGAGCCGATCCCTGGGAACAGCAGGGGAGGGACGGAGATGGCCTCTCCCTTTTGAGGAGCGTGCGTCTGGCTTAACGAGATGGGTGTCTTGCTGCATGTTTATCGTGTTGGTAGCTAAGTGTTACATCAAAGGATGGAAAGGCTTAAATGAGTTCAGACCATCTGCTGTCTCCCGTGTCGCTGCCCCTGGGATGGAGGCTTGAGAGTGTACAAGCCCTGGGGGACCCGCTTGCTAAGGGCTGTCACTCTGATGGATAGCTGATTTCTCTATCCAGGAATCTCCAGGCCTGAGGAAATCTTTCTCCTGTCTGCTTATGCTGGGCAGATCCCTTCTACGGGTACAGAGAGCTTCTCGCTGCCTTTACCTCGCTAACAGGAGCCATGAATGCTGTGGGGTGCCTGTACCCAGGGTGAGGGTCAGACCGCAGAGATGTACTTCAGACCAGACACCCAAAATCAGCAGCCTTGCAGAGAAACGCGTGTGCCCGAAATGTTTCCCAAATGCTGCTCTTCCCTTGAGGCAGTTGAAGCTGTAATTGCTAACAGAGGGGTGTAAGTTATTGCTAAGGGGAAGGAACTCCAGCTGTCTGCAGTATGAACATACCTGCGTACGGGAAAGCGTTTTTCCCTGTGCCACATCTTATCAGCACCTTTAAAAATAGAAAATCCCTTTTTTCAGCCCTTTCTTCTGGTTTAGGTGGACTGAAAGCAATGAGGGAGTGAAGGACACTCCATGATGAAGAAAGGTATCATGTTGCTCTCTTTGGGAAAGTGCTGAAGGTGGAAAAGTCTGCCAGGGTTTGCTTTGTTGGGGTGAATTAGGCTTGGTGCGGACTGGGGAGAGAGGGGCTTCTCCTGCAGTTGCAGCAGCCTGGTTGGTGCAGGTGCCAAGCCAGGTCTTGGTTCAGAGAAGCCTTAAGTCCATCGGCAAGCCATCCCTATTTCTAAAGAGCATGCTGTTTCCAGCCAGCTGACTCGGCACATGGCTGCAGTAACCTGCTGCAGGGGCACACAGCCATGGTATCAGCCATAACACTGAGTGCCGTTGCGTTCATATCTCCTGTGAGTGCCTGTAAAGTCCAGGGTTTACTAGATCTGGTGGGTGGTAGCCAGGAGTGGGATTTTGGAAGAGCAGACATGTTTTCTGCTCCTCCTGTCCCTGTCTTTGCTGTCCCCAGCCAACGTTGCTGTGCCCAGTCAACGAGGGCACTGAGAGGTGACTGGACCGGGCGCTCTTTTGCACTTGTTTGTCATGAAACATCCCCAAAACTTTTGAAACTTGTGCAAGTTGTGAAAAGGAGAGGAAAACTGTCACTGAAAATCTGTGTGAGCTGCAGCACTGGATGTGCTGGGCTCCTGGGGAGAGCTGCCTGGAGGGACAGGGATATGCTGCTGTGGGATATTTTGAATTTGGAATATTTTGAAGAGTTTATGTGAGAAAACAGAAAATGGGGAGAGCAATAAGCAGGTAACAGCAGTGTTGTGAGCTTTTGCTGCAAATCATTTATAATTTGGCGGTTTTTCATAAGCTCCCAGCTCATGGAGTCCCATGATGTGCAAGAAACATAGCCCTGTTTCACACACCGGTGAGGCCTTCACTTACATGAGCATGGAGGAGAAACCTGAGCGCGTGGTCTAAGAGCAGTGGAGAAAATACAAAATGCAGAGGGCAGCTGCGATCACAGATGTCCTTCACGGGTACTACAGGAGTTTTGAATGAACCCTTTACAGTTGCTCCAGAACTAGCACGGTTTGGGGTCAAGCTTGCAAAATCGTCCCCTGTCCTTAGGACCATGAGTCATTTCAGGGCAGGAGCCTGGCAGGTAGGAGTCTAAACTGAACAGGGGTTTTTGGGACAGCTTAGAGGCTACCTTGCAGGGGGGGCAGGTAGATGACTTTTTAGGGACTTTTTCTTATAGTCCATAAAGGTCACCACCTCCTGCAGGTGAGGCCTTCTGGGCTAGAGGGATTCCCAAAGGATGCTACATCACGAAGGGATGCTTTTACAGGTGTCAAAGTGGAGCAAACCAGCTGGCATGACTTCAGGGGACTGGAAATAAATGAGCCAACTGTCTTGTTTGCTATTTTACCTCTGGCTGCTGGGGCAGAAGGCATGAAAATGGAGAGAGTGTGTGGTTTTGGCAATGCCTTTGTAGGTAACTGGTTGGCTTTCTGTCTGATCTCTCTCCATTGTTAAAAAAAAATCCTGGATTGTTTTCTGAGTACAGCCAGCACCAGGCTTGGAGCTGAGCTTCAGTTTCTCAGGAGCTAGAGGGATTCCCGGCTCGGCTTCCAGCCTCTTCTTCTTACCTGATTTTCACCAGAGAAGGGTGTTTTACAGGTTGAGTTAATTTTTTTTAATCTCAATTATTCTCTGCTAGCTGTTCTGGGGTTTCCTTCTCAGGGATGCTTTTTGGCTTGTTCCTATTCTCATAGCAAATGGCTTTTACTCCCAGTCCCATTCATTAAGCCCTCCCACATCTCAGTCTGTTTTCTGTACATGGCATTTCCCATTGGCCGCTCACGTCTGTCCAGTTCATCTTTGAGTTACACTGACTCCTGGCATCGCTTAAAGTTACAGGTTAGCCCTCAAAATGCAGCTTAAGGCCTGCCGGGAGCACAGGGCTGTGGGGGGACAATGCTGGGCAGAGGGAGCAGGGTCTTGCTCTCCAGACCCACGGGGTGACCAGGGTGCTCTGTTTCTGCTTGGAGTGATGGGAGGTTGGACGTGAAAGTGGGTTGATTTGGTGAACTGCCCTCAGGCCCTACATACAAACCCCGGTGAAGGTTGTCGTGGTGTTTGTACCACTTTGCTCTATCCGTTTTGGGTGTGAAGTCGGTGAAATCGGGAAGTTTGGTGCCGTTGTGAGCCAAAATGTCTGGTCTGGGGCTTGGCAGTTTAACGTGATTGTATGTGGTGTGCCCCATCATGCTTTGTAGTCTCCCCTGGTTGCAGGGTCTGGTTGAACTGGGCATGATTCTGCCCCACTGGCATTCAGCTCATGCTCAGGATGCCAGAAGAGCCATGACCCCTCATGAAGGTGTCCCTGTGGCTTCTGCTCCCCACCCAAGATCTCCAAGCACTGCCTTGCCCTGTGTCTTTCCCTCCCACCCCAGCCATCTCCATCCCTGCTGCTCCCCATGTTCTCGTCACATCTCCTGCAGCACTGGGGCTGCCCAGCCATGCTGGCCCTGCAAAGGGGATGGGGGATTTCTGTGCTTGATGGCCTGCCCAGGGCCCAGCGTGCTGACCTAGATGCAGATTTCTTTTGTTAAAAAGCGTAGTTGCTGAAGGATTTCCTCCAACCCAAGTGGAAGGATAGTTTTCCAAAGCAAGCCCCAGCCATGCTGAACCTGCACTGTGTAAATGAAAGGAGAGAGGTCAGCAAACACCAGGAGAAGCAGCTGTCTCCCACGCAGGTATCTGCAGGTGTAGGGGCTGTGCACTGAATTGCAGAGGAGCTGACATTGCCTTCGAGGGGAATTTCCATCCTTGCCAGAGCAGGGACACAGCAGCGGAGAGGCAAGGCAGACCCAGTGCAGAGCAAGGGAGCTGGCTGGGCAGCGGGAGGCTGGGACTGGGTAGCAGGATTGCTGGGACAGCAGCTTCTCCAACTTCGCTGGCCAGACAGGGGGTGATGTGCACTGCATCTGTTTGCAGGAAATGCAACCAGTGACAAAACCGAAGGCAGGAAGAAAGGACGACCCAAGGCCGAGAACCAGGCACTGAAAGACATCCCCGTAAGACCCAGCGCGCTCTGGTCCCCAGTGCCCTCCCTGCTTTGCTCCCTCTGACTTGCCCTCCCCATCTTGCTGCACTGCGTGCTCCAGCCAGCCCCATTCCAGGGTTAAACCTGCCTTCCCGGCAGTTTAATCTTCAGAGCAGCCTTGTCTTGGACTCAGCAAGATCCTGGCCCCTGAACACCCTCCATGCCAGCACCCAGCATCCTCCAAAACTCTGCTGGGGAGCAGTACCCCCCCCTCCAGCCTCCCCTTCCCACGACCATTCCCAGATGAGCTGGATCCTCTCGCAGCCACATCAGGTTTGGCTAATGATCCGGCAGCACCAGCAAAGGGATGATTTATTCCCCAGAGAGTTGTGCAGTTTAATTCCAGCACGGTAGCGAGGACAACACATAGAGCAGTTTGTCATGAGAGCATGGGCATGGGGTGATTTACTGACTAGATGAAATGTGGGGTAGTTAAATCACCCAGGCGACTTCTGGCCTGATTTATTCCCCAGCCTGGCTGGGAGCATGTATGCGTTCTGGGAGGCACGGCAAGGTAAATTCTCTGGAGGAACCATTAGCCTGTAGAGCCTGCAGCATGCAGCTCCATCCTGGCACCACTCACAGGAGGCAGCATGGCTATGCTGAAATAGAGCCCTGGGGTCCACTTTGCAGCTGCGCAGTGGGAAGGGGTGGACAGGAAGAATCGCAGGTCCCATGTGCTGCCACTGGTCCCGTTGGGTTGCACCAGCATACCGCCAAGCACACAGTGATCTTCGCTCAGCTATGTCTCTTGTGTCTCTTGTTCCCAGCTCCCCCTGATGAACCAGTGGAAAGACGAATTCAAAGCCCACTCCAGGGTGAAATGTCCCAATTCAGGCTGCTGGCTGGAGTTCCCCAGCATATATGGCTTGAAGTACCACTATCAGCGCTGCCAAGGGGTAAGGAGACTGGAGAGCTGTGTGTCCTTTCCAGTGGCCAGCTCTCACACTGCCATCTACAGGGTAAAGTGCCTCTGAGGTCTTAAACCCCAGGAGAAATATGAGATTAAAATGGGGAGGGTACAGAGGGGCCAGGGACCATTGTGAGGTGTGTACGAGAGGGGCTGCAGTCCCTCTGGCTCAGTGTGAGGTGTCTGGCCTGGGGGGTCATGGACCATTGGTAACAGTTTGGAGGGGCAGAAGGGTGTTACACATGATTTGTGTTTGTCCCTGTGTCAGAAAAATCCTGTCCCCTTTGTGGTCTAATGTCCATACCCACCTGTCTCTCCCTGTTCCGCACAGGGTGCGATTTCAGAGAAGCTGACCTATTCATGCTTGTACTGCGAAGCTGCCTTCACCTCCAAAACCCAGCTAGAAAAGCATCGGCTCTGGAATCACTTAGACCGGCCAGTGCCAACCAGCAAAGCAGAAAACAAAGTGCCGAAGGCCATTGGGAAGAGCAGTGGCAAAAAAAGGTACCAGGCTGTGGCTGGGCTGTGGGAGGGTTGGGAGAGGGGAACCTGCCCGCCTCCATTCCCATGATCTGGGCTGGTGAGGGAGGAGAGGTGTCAGGACGTTTGCCTAACAACCCCTCTTTAAACAAGCCCTCTGTGCTTTGCCCTAGAGCTGCTGAGAGTTCAGCTTGCCCCACCATCCATCCCAAACAGGCAAAGACGGAAAAAGCTGTGGCCCAGGACCACGCTGAGAATGGCGAGTGCCTGGTGGAGAGCCGGGAGAGCAAGGAGTTTCAGATCGCAGCAGCTGAGGCAATGGCAGCCGCCACCCCCACGGCGAAGTCCTCGAGCGGCAAGGATGCCGTGCAGCAGGGGGGCAGCCAGGCCTCGCTGCAGGAGGAAGACCCCGAGAGGATGAAGCACAGTAAGATTAGAGCCTGGGGCTATGCTGGTTCAGGATCCCAAAGATGGGTGTCCTGCGGGAAGGGGCTCTGCTCCAGCCAGTGCTGCTGCGAGTGTCTCCCTGAATGTATCCAAGCCTTGTTTCGACATCCTGATAATTTGCGCCCCTCCCCAGTTTCTTGTAGCAGTGAGTTACACTGGGAGTTACAAATGGTTGCAGGCTGTGGTAGAGGTATTCCTATAGGACCTACAGGATTGGAAACGTGTTGAATTCCCTGCAGCATAGCAAGCTGCCACGTCAGCCCGTCTGTCCTCACTGAGTGTGGCAGTTTCAACCAGGGTGGTTCTGGCAAATGCATTTTCCTGAAGTATTGGGGCAGGGTGAGGAAGCTCACTCTGTCCATTACCACTGTGGGGCTGGCAGGCAGGGCCATGTTTGTCCGCATCATTGCATGAGTTTACACTGCTTGCAGCACCAAAGTGAACCACCACCAGCCACCTTAGCTGCTGAGACTGGAAACCACTTGGCTTTTGGCAATAGACAGGGCCACCACTTCCACTCATTGAATTAGCCCTGGATACCATTATTTCTTCTGATTTTGTGGGGGTATCCTGTTACTGTTTGGTGAGCGGGTGTTTCATTCAACAGCCCCTGTATTTCACAGTGCTAAAGGCCTTCTCTAGGTGATCCACTCCTGACATGGAGTGTGTGCCCACCCCACGCCCTGGGACTGCTGAAGCTCCCCTGGCAGTACAGTTATTTGACCAAATCTCTCTGTTTCTCTCTTTTGAGTCAGGAAGGAAACAGAAAACTCCTAAGAAATTTACGGGGGAGCAGCCGTCCATCTCGGGGACATTTGGACTGAAAGGTAATACGGGGACGACTCTGGTCAGCTGCAGGGTTGTAGCTTCTCTCTGGGGCATTTCAGGGAAGCCCCTTCCCCAAGAGCCCTCCCTGTGATGGAGATACGTGGGAGCCACCTGGAGCCTGAGGATATCATGCTGGAGGAGCTGGTGCCTTTGACCGTAAGAGGGAAAGGGAATGAAAGGCAGCAGCAGAGCTGGCACTTGTAACAACCCTGCCTGCTCTGCTCAGGAGCCTGTCCCTGGGAAATGAGGGAAGAGGAGAAAGGACCTGGGTATGTCCAGCTGTAACACAAAAGTAACAAGCTGCTGACACAAGCAAGTCACGAGAAACATCATATCGTCATCCCACCGTCCTGGGGTGTCACAGTATCAAAATGTGTTGAAAGGATTTCTGCTGCGTAGAAAGGCTGGGTGACGCATCCGTCCCTCAGACATTGTCTGCAATGCTGGTCGCCCACATTCAAGAAAATGAATTCAAGGGGGAAGAGATGTGTTACCGGGATGTTTTCCGAGAGGAGGCTTGGGAGTTGGCTGCTTCGTCCTGACAAAGCAAGAGTGAGTGGGACTGTGGTCATGCTCCATAAATACACCCAACTGGTTTGGAAAGGAGGGAGGAAACCTGGAGCATCGCTGGCACAAGAGCAACTGGATTGGGACTGTCTGTGAAATATGTTCAATCAGGGAAATAAAAAGCAGATTTCCAGGCACTGCAGGAGGCAGTACTTCCAGTACGAGAGGCACTTGGGGGAGAGGCACTAATGGCTTTGAAGGGATTAAACACTTACCAAAGAGCAGGCTGGATGTGGTCTCTGCAATTTCCTTTCCCCTGGCTCCTGGGAAGTCTGGGGTTGTTTCCCTTAACTTCCCCACAGAGGCACTGCCATTGACTGAAATGACTGCTGTGGGTTCCTTGAGAATAAGCTGGTGCCCACAGTGACCCGCTGCCTCAAATGGAGAATGAAGATCAGGCAGGTGTTTGCCAACATCCCCCGGGTTCAACGTGGCAGTTCGTTTCCCAAAGACTAGGGTGCCAGCAGCCTGTCGTGGGGTGCTGTCTCCGTTCAGACCCTGGCTTTACAAGTCACAACCCACAAGTTCAGGAGGACATGGACCCTCATGGGGCAGGTGTGGATCTGACCCAGGCACTCACCGTGTTGCCTGCAGCACCTTCTGTGGAAGCACAGGCGCAGGGCTGAACTGCACATGGATTTTGGGGTCGGTGGACCTATGGGAGAGCCCCCCTCCTCTCTTTACCAGCCTTTCCAAAGCATCATTTACAAGTCACATTTTTCCGTTTCTTATGTCAGCCAGGAACTGCTGAGGGATTCTGCACAACAGAAGGGGATCGTGCAGCACTGCCGTTGCTGGGGTGCTCTTAGCATGTGCTGACCCTCCTCCTGCTCACTTGGCCTTGCTCGGTGCAGGGAGGATGCATCAGTGGTTGGCAGCGGTGCCTTTAGCAGCACACATTTTGTCTATGCAGTCCTGTGCGGATGAGGCACAGGCAAGGTGCGAGGGTGGGTGCATTTGGGAGAGGCTGGCTGAGAGCCTGGCGCTCTGCCCTGCATTGAAAGCCCTGCCTTCAAGTTCCTCTCCACTTTGCAGGCAGGGTTAGTGACAGTCGCCAGCAACCCAGGGTAGCTGCACCAGGTTTCCTGTTCCCCGTGCGCCTGTCACCCAGTCACCCCTTTTGTCTTTCTGTTCTTTCCTGTTCCTTCCCAGCACCCAGTGGGACCAGGAGAGACCTGTGTTCATCGTGACAATTGCGTACAGATCCAGGGATGAAAGGTCCTGTGGGAGCTGGTGTCTGGGATCCCAAAGTTTGCCCAGTTTTCTAAGAGGGACCGCAGTTCCTTGGCATAAGCAGTTAGACAGCATTTCCAGTACAGGAGCATCAGAAGGAGCATCACTTACATCCTGAATTTGTTGTTTCAGTTCCCCCTTTCAGTTTCTTGCAAAATGCCCTTTGCCTCCTACCCAGCCTGTCTTCCCCACAGTCTGCCTTGCTAGAAGCATCATACCCTGCTTTGCTGTGGTGTTTCCATAGTTCATAAACTGTCCGGGTTGGGGAAATGGTTCTGTTTATAAAACACCATAAGCTGTTATGATATTGCTTGTCATAATTATAGACCTGATCCTACCCATACAGCCTTGGCAGGCCTACAGCCAGTTCAGTGTCCCTGGTTTTTTTACCTGCTAAATGCAAGTTGGTCTGAGTACTTCAGCAAGTACTGAATAAAAATCCTCTCTCTGTCTAACAGGTCTTGTCAAAGCAGAGGACAAGGCAAAAGCACATCGAGCCAAGAAGTTGGAGGCAAACACCAACATGGAGGAGCTGAAAAAGAAACCTCCAGGAGCTGGTGTGAAGAAGGAAACAGCTGTGCATCTACCAGCAGGTAAGGCTGGTGGAGGCAAAGCACTGGCAGCAGCTCTGTGTGCAGCTTAGCTGCTTATCCTGTGCTCTGCTCCAAGGCCGCGTGGTCTCTCTCTTCACCTGCAACTAGTGGTGCCTGCACCCCTCCCAGTCCAGCAGGCTCTTTGCCGGGCCAGTTTTCTAGCAGGTTTGTGAGCAGAAGCAGCACAAAATCAGAAGTACACAGCAGGGCACACAGCTCCTGCCCTTTTGAGGTGTAGCACAGATGTGGGGGCAGCTGCTGCTCCTAAAATATTTGTGCAGCCACAATTAACATCCCAAAAGGGTTACTTGACCTTTGCTTCACTGCCAGGACAGACTGCTGCAAGTGTTGGGAGATAACTGAATCCTGGTTTCACCTGGCTTCACTTTGACCACAATTTGGGTCAGTGTCTGGGGTGATGGCATTTTTCTAACATCATCTCTGTGAATGATGCCAGTGCGCAATTCTGGCATAATTATGTCTTCTCCGAGGTGCAGCCTACACCCTAGCACAGGTTGCTGATTTTCCCTGGGAGCTCTGACAGCAGGAGAAATGCAGGATGTGCAAGATAAACACAGCTGCAATGCCTTACACTGCTTTCAAAGTCAAATAAATGACTCTCTGATCTCACAGCCATGCAAAAGCAGCCAAATAAACAGACTTGGTGGATTTTATTCAGACTGGGCTTCCCTTGCTGGAAGCCCAGTGCTGTTTTGCTGAGAACGCAGTGTGAACTCTGGACCTGGGAGCAGGTTTTAGCCCCATGTATCTCTTACTTCAGGTGTTTTTTAAGCTGGTCACAGCCATTCAAATAAACACATGCATGGAAGCTAGCACTCCCCTAGCTGCCTGTGTGTCTGCCAGGAAGAGGAGTGCCAGGGAAGCTTTCCAGGCACACATCCGTTTGGAGCCAAGATGCTCACCCACCTTTGTTTCACTCCCGCTAATTGTTTCGTTTGGCCAGGGGGAGTTACTACAGGCAGGACAAGATGAGGTGGCCAGGGGTATCGTTACATTTTGACTCCCAGCATGCAGGATACCAGCAGGGTTGGGAAGGTGAACCTCCTTTTCCCCATGAAATGCTGGCAGGCCACGTAACTCCACGTAAATTGGCCCAGTAGATCCAGTTTGCTCAGGCAGCTGCAGGAGGTGCGGGGCAAGCAGAGCTGCAAGTGCCTGCATTGTTTGTGCCTGGCTTGGACCACGGTTGGGAGAGTATTCTTTTTTTAACATCAGGAACTTTTTCCAATTCAGTGCTTTTCAATGTAGCAAACCAAGGTTTACGATAGCGCTCTCTGCCGAGCAGCCCAGGCAGGTTGTGGTCTCTGCGGCTGGGTGTAACACCTCTCTCCTCTCCTCTCCCTCACCAGCAAACCCCGAGGACCAGTGGCAGCGGGAGATCAGCGAGAAGGGAGAAGTTGCCTGTCCAACCTGCAGTGTTATAACCAGGAAAACTATTGTGGGGCTCAAAAAGCACATGGATGTCTGCCAGAAAGTAAGGACTTGCTTTATTAAATCACGCACATACAGATTTTGGAGGGGAATGGACATGTACATGTGCCACTCCTAAATGCATATTGGTGCCCCTAAAACCAGTTCTGGGCTGTGTTTTATAGAGCACTTGCTAGTCATCTTCAGAGAGCTGGCTGCCTTGCATCAATTCAGAGGGATTTGGACACCTAATTCTCAGTGATTCTGAATCATTTTGTGGTCTGGGCCCCTTGCCCCAGTGTCTCCAGCAGAGTCTGGTGTTTCTAGTAGCTAAACGAATAGTTTTAAGGCTGGAGAGTTTTTTGGGGTTGTCTCTAATCTGGTCTCATCTGGAGCCCTGGCTGAGGGATTTCACTGTGTGCCATGCCTTGCATCAGGCCAGATAAATTGTGGTTGAATGAGAGCACGTCTTGGGGAGACACCGAGCTTGGATGTGCTCAGGCAGGCTGTTAAGACACAGGAGTTCAGTAATGGCACAGTGAAAAATTGTCTCTCTGTTGCACTGCCATCCATCAGAGCACAGGATTACGTCTTCATCCGTCACCTGGTGTGGTGCAGAGCCATTGCCGCCGAAAGCCAACGTGGGATCGATGCCTCCTGCTTTGAAAATATGTGGCTTGGTTTTGCTTCCACATTCATTTTCTGTAAATGCCTCCTCAGCCTTTGCCTTGCTATTTATACAGCAGTGGGAGGCTACTCTCCCTTTCAAACCCCATGCTACATTGATGGTGGCAGAATCCTGCCTCCTCTGATGTTCTCCTGGCTTCAGTGGAGTGGGGATCTTGGCCACCACTGCTCACATCTCCTGCACTTTGGAGCATCTCCCAAGCCAGGCAGGCTCTGCGCGGGCTGCACGGCCAGCCAGCCTGCTGAGCGTGATGCTGCCAGAGCACTCAGGCCTGTTTTCCTCGCTATAAATAGGCCAGTGGGTGTTCAGCCGAGGAATCAGGGCTCCAGCCCAAGGAGTGGATGTTTTCTCACCCTTCCCCAGGAGGCATGGTCCTTGCTGGGGCTGGCTGTGCCGCTCTGGGAGCTGGGGTGCTTTGCAGTGTACCTGCCAGAGCAGCCTGTGGCCCAGGGAGGACAGTCGCCAAGCTCTGTGTGTGCGACCACAGGTCCAGCTCTCAGCATTTCACCTCTGAGATGAACCTATGGCACGTCCTTAGTGAGGCCTCTAAAAACTCTTGTAAAAAAACAACAGAAATTGATTCCTCCATTGCTTCATTGTCACTAAGCAGTCTGCCCTGTTTTCTTTGGTTTTTTTGTGAAGGAAATAAGGTATGGGATGGTTGCAACATGCTTGGGCTCAAAGCAGATGAGGGCAGGTGTATTCTCCTGGCGTACCAGGTGGGAGGGCTTGTTAGAATATGGATGTGGCATGTTCTTCAGTGTTGACTGGAGGAGTAAACCCCAAATTGGCTGGTGTTGGCATCTGATGAGTCAAGGAGCTTTTAGCATCTACCTTGTTAGGATCAACACTTGACATCTGGAACAAGATTAACTGATGGGAGCACAACTATAAGCGAGTCATTCCCAACTGGCTGCAGTGGGCTTATTCTTCATTTCCTCAGAGCTTCAGGATGAGGAGGGATTTGCAGCTCCATCTTCGTCCCCTCTCCAACTTCTAGTCCAGGCTTGATTGGAGGGGAACTGGTGAAGGCGGAGCATCAGCCAGGCAGAAGGAGCAGGAATGGCCATGGCTGTCCAGGAACTGGCTCCCTATCGAGTCCTTCTGTCTCTTGGTGCCCAGAGTGTTCACCTCCTGAGTCAATAAATTCTGGTACCTGCCCCAGCAAAAGTTATGATCTGCATACTCGCTGTGCAAGTTTCCTCTGTACGTTTAATGTGTGTGCATTCAGTGCATCTTCCTAGTCACTCAGGGGGCCAAGTTGGGTCAAACAGCAGAGCAATATGAGGGGAAGTATTTTGCTGTGATCGTGTCCAGCACTGTCTTAATTTCAAACAGCCCAGGCACCCATAAAGCGTATCGTACACCAGCATCTGTTGTAGTTAATAGGGCTGCAGAACACAGTCCGCTAACATGTTGGTAGATCAAAGCATCTTTTCTTTCCTAACCCTTTAACAGGAAGACTAAGATGCCAGGTCCAGATGTTTCCAGCCAGTGGGGCTTTAAATCTACATCCAAAATGGAATGTTTTCCAAAAATTGGGGCATGTGGGTTTGATAACAGTATGCAGGACAACAGAGAGAAAACTCTGAGCTGCAGGCTGGGATTGGGATGGGGGACGGGGATGCTGTGTTGCCTGCTGGGTCCCACTGCTGGGTACTGCTGCAGCAACAGCTACCCCTGGGGCTTGATGATGAGCAGCAGCAGCCCTTGGAAGAATCAGTAGTGGATTGCGGCCTCCACAGTGACTTGCCTTTAATTTCTTCAGCTGCAGGATGCCTTGAAGTGTCAGCACTGCAAAAAGCAATTCAAGTCCAAAGCTGGGCTGAATTACCACACCATGGCTGAACACGTCAGCAAGGTAAGAGAGCTGGGCTGTTCTTGTCTCATGCCTTGTTTCTTGATGTAGATGCAGAAGATGAAGCTATCAGCAGCCTGCTTTCCTTTGTCTTTGTAAAGGAGGAATTCACAACACCATCTTTGCAGCATTTCACATAGTGCTCAGACCGAACAGTGGCCTTTCCTCCTCCCTGCCAAGCAAAGCCGTTCTTTTCCAAGCAGCTAGTTAGGCTCACGTTGGTCCCAGGGAGCAGAGCAGAGGACTGGAAAATAAAACAAGATTTCAAATCCCAGAACAGGGAAAGATTCAGTGAATACGATGAGGCAAATTTTGAGTGGCAAAGCTCTGTCTCCAGAACTGTGCCCGCAGATCTGGGACTGATGGGTTCTGCCTTGCACGATTCTCAAAATCCAGTCTTTATCTCTCCACCATGCATGTGAGAAGTAGCCACAGAATTTATCATGAACAAAACCTGGCAAGCAACAACTTAGATGCTGTTCTTAAAAATCTGGTCATGTACATCTCCAAGATACCAGGGCAAGGCATAACTACATTTCTTCATGTCCCATGCTTACTAGTTGTGACTTGTCATTTACCTGTGCATTAATCTCCTGCTCTTCAGTCTGGCTGGTGAATCCTCAGTGCAGGAACTGCTCCTGGGTTTCTCAGCTGGCCCTTTGGGTGCAAACACAGGAAAGGCATGAGCAGATCTGGTACCTAACGATAAAGGCGTTGGCATGTGGTAAAGCAGTGGGAGATCCAGCTCTTCTAACGAGAGGTTCCACCCAGCCAAGGGCAGCTCCAGCATGGCAGAGGTTTACCACCCAGTCCTGGCACAGAGGAGATGAGCAAATGGTTGACTCTGTCACTTCTGTTACTTCCTTGTTTCCAGCCTGTTCCTGTGGAAACCACTGGACTTGGTGAACAGGAAGAGCGGGAAAGGCTGAGGAAAGTGCTAAAGCAGATGGGAAAACTGAAATGCCCCAATGAGGTGCGAGAATAATTCTTGTTTCTCGTTCTGTGAAAAGGTGGAAGGAGTGAGTCCAGAGGGGGATGTGCATTCTCCTGGCATCCCTTGGCATGCACTCGACCTTTCCGCCTTAGCTCAGCCGTCCTAGCCCTTGTCCTGCTGACTCCGTGCACTCCGGCAACAGGCCATTGCGGCAGGAGGGTGGGCATAGGGCAGGTTGAGGAGTGCTGAAGGGCAGGTCCTGCCTCCTGAACTCAGGAAGGGGCACAGCCGGCACTGTCCTGGGTACAGCGCAAAACTAAACCAAACCACACCAAAACCAGTCACGAGCTGGTTGCAGACAAGTCACTAACAGGTAATGGGGGCATGTGGCAAAGGTTTGTCCCCACAGATGCTTTCTCTCCGCACAGGCCTTCCCCAATGCCTTCCCACTTCCCACTGTGCATCTGTCCAGAGAGCCCTGTCGGTGTGCTGGGCAGGTAGCGCCGGGGACAGGGGCCGCTCCCCCATCCCTCCATGGCACTGTCATGCCTGTGTGTGGCTCTTTGGGGTAGAGGGGCTGGCCAGCAGTCCCCTATTGATTGGAGGGGATGGGTTGGTGGAGCTGATCTGCGAAGGGGGCTCCTCGGGTCATGTTCCTCCCTGGAGCAATGGCACTCGATGGTTTTGACATGGGCGTGTGAAGCCCCAGCCCTCCTTAACCCTGTGCTTCTTCCCATCTCCATAGGGCTGCATGGCCAACTTCTCCAGCCTGATGGGCTACCAGTACCACCAGAAGCGGTGTGGGAAGCAGCTCACCGAGGCCGACAAGCCTGTCTTCAGCTGTCCACACTGTGGCAAGAAGTACAAATCCAAGGCTGGCCATGACTACCATGTGCGGTCAGAACACACGGCCTCAGTGAGCCCCCCGGACGCCTCCACAGCCCGAGGAGCGGGGCCATCCACCCTGGGGGGCGACTGCAGAGCTGCAGAGCCTGTGGGCAGGACAGAGCCGGGCAGGGCCAGGCCGGGCAAGGCAGGTGCAGACATCAGACCGATGTTGTTTTCTCCCTCACATCACTGTGCACGTGTTGTACGATGTGGTGTTGCGGGGGGAACAGGCTGCAGCCCCATCTGCCCCTCTGAGAAAGCGGGGAGCTGTGTTTATGGGAGCAGAGCAGTTGGCAACATTCCCCCTCCCTGGTGCCCATAGGGCTGTGCTCCAGCCCACCCTGCATTCGTGCTCTGCAGGGAGAAACATCTCAGGCCCCTCCCTGGGCAGCAAGCAAGCACCAACTGCTCGCCAGTGGTGGGGTGGCAGGATCTCTCCCTGGGGAGCATCCTTTTCTGTTCTCTTGATCCCTACTGACAGTGCATCCAATGCTAATAGCTCCCTGACTAATAAATGGAGACGCTTATACACATGGGAGTGTGAAAGGATGCAATCAGTCCAGCACGTGTCTATCTGCTGGGCTGCAGGAGGCGGGGTGCTCCACTTGTTCCCATGCTTGGGTGCAGAGGCACACTGGGGTGTCTGCAGCCCTTGCTTGCACAAAGCAGGTATACAGATGCACAGCCCAAACACCAGCATCCCTGTCCTGGGGCTGGAGAGCTTGCTGCTTCTCTTCTTCTTGTGCCCTTCCTAACTCTATCTCTGTTACAGCCTCCGGAGGAGCCAGAGGTGAAGCCAGAGCCCACCCCCATAGAAGATTTTGAAAGGACCCCGAGTGGCCGCATCCGTCGGACATCAGCCCAAGTAGCCGTCTTCCACCTTCAGGAGATTGCGGAGGACGAGCTTGCCAGGGATTGGACCAAGCGGAGGATGAAGGATGACCTGGTGCCTGAAACAAAGCGGGTGAGAACCTTCTATTTCTACTTTTTTTTTATGTGTGTGTGCTAGCCAGGCACAGAGATCCTGGGACACCATTGCGGCCCCAGCTGGCTGAGGGCTCATGTGGCTCATTTTCTGTGCGTTAAATCAATTAGCTGAGGTAGTAAATTTATTCCTGAAAAGCCCACCCAGAACAGGTTGAGCCCCAGTGGTCTGGAGGCTCCATACAAGTCTGGCAGCAGGCAGCTTTGCCCTTGCCACTGCAAGGGCCCAGATCTAAATGGAACAAAAGGTGGTGCTTTGTGGGCAGTGGAGAGATCAGAGTCCAGCCCAGAGGTTGTTGTGGAGGGGGGTCAGTTCTGGTCCATGCTCAGCAGCGAAGTAGGGCTGCCAGCCAAGAGGAGCATAAGGAGAGAGCGGAGGTCAGATCTGAAAAGATCTCCTTTGCATTGTCAGAGAGCAAAGATGCCCCAGGCAGAATTTCCTCTCTTCCATGTCTTTTCCTTAATTTCTGGGAGATGTTTCCCTGGAGGTAAAGGGCCAGCAGTATTGCCAGAGCAGTGCTCCTGCGAGTGGAGGAGGCTGGGGCGTGGGGGAAGGGCTCAGCCCTGCAGTCCCCAGCAGTGATGTTTGTGGCCTGGTGCTGCAGGATCGGTATGGTGAAAGTTGGTGCCTTGGCAGTCTTGAGCTTCCTGGAGGCATTGAAGTAACATGTTAAACATCCCTCCTGGCTGTGGGAGGAGGTGATTCCTGGGAGTGTCCCAAAGTTGGAAGTTCCCTCCAGGAACCCTCCTTCTGGACTGTAAAAGGAATAAGCAGCAACGGATCATAAACCTTTTCAGTGTAAAAGGAAAAAAAGAGAGGGAGTCAAGAGTTTTTTAATCCTGTAGTCAATACTTTCTGGCCAGCACTGGGACTCAAAGCAGAATCAATCTGCAAGTCTCTGCACAAGCTGCAGCCTGTTTCCTGAGCAAGTAACTCTCCAGCTAGATGCCAGGTCTTTTCCTTGCTCTGAACAGTTGAATGTCTCTTGTCCAGTGCTCTGAAATTCACCCTGGGCAGGATACTGGGCACGTTGCAAAGAGGAGAGTGAGGGACAGGGAAACAGGTTAAAGCTTTGCCACAGCAGGAGAGTGTGGCGGCACCTCTGCCACGAGCATGCAGTGTAGGACAGCCCCAGCCCAAAGGACCTGTCTCAAGCCAGGAAAACAGCCCAAGTCCGAGAGCCAGCCTGCAGAAGTGATGCGGCTCACCCAAGGAAAATAGGTGGCACAACAGCAGAGCTTCAGCCAAAACGTCTTCCAGCTGCTGCAGCCTGTCCCACGCTGTCCTGGCACATGTGTGTTCTCAGAAGAGCCACCGTCATCCTGCAGAGACCTGGAGGAGCTGAGCCTGACTCCGCTCACAGTCTGCACACAGTGGAGAGGTGAAAAACTAGCATACAAACAAACCAATGTCTTCTTTACCCACCTTGGCATCTGGTGAGGCAGCTAGCGCAGGAGGAGATCCAGCCATGGTGCTGCCATCCGCCTTGGAGCAGAGCTGGAGGGTTTAGGGCCAGAACTGGTTGCAAACCTTTTATTTCCCCAATGCTTGGTGTTGTCATTATTCGTTTCCAGATGACTCCAGCTGCAATGCATTTATAACATAAAAAAATCAAGCCCAAAGTAGCTGTTTCATTTCAAATGTTGTGGGAGGAGAGGTGTGGTGCTGTCTTCTCCCCGCTCCAGCCTCAGCACTTGCATTCCTCACTTTCCTCCTTGAATTGCTCGCCTTACTCCTGACTTTGGGTATTTTCTGTTTGAATTGAGGGAGCAGCCAAGAGTCCCAGGCCTGGACAAGGGGCCCATGTGCACGCTGACATACAAAGGCATTGTAAAGGTTGCAGCAACTGGTCTAATTGCTCCATGAAATGCTGGGGGTATGTGGGGGGGTGTTTATAAGACATTTCTAGTGTTCAGAATCTAATTGTTCAAGTTTAATTGAGCCCCATCTTGGCACTGAAAAACAAAGAGAATTGCTGTGAGGTTGGTGGAAGGAGGTCTGCATTAAAGATGAGCAAGGAGGGAGCTGGACCAACTCCCAGGTGGCAAAACAAGTCTCTTGATCTGGATCAGGACCTTGGGCCCTGCATGGGCTGCTCTCCCTGGCTGTCCTGGCTGTGTGTCGCACAGATGGATTTCAGAGGAGGTCAGTGCAGTGGGCCAGTGCATACGTAGCTGTGAGTGTGCCTGCGGGTGCGTCTTGCAGTGACTGTCACGTTCCCTTGACAACATTCTAAAATATAATCTGTTCAGTCTATGACATTTTTTCTTAACAAGCGGTGCTGGAAGGAGGAGGGAGGCAGGTTCTGCCTGGGGAGGCTGGTGGGAGCTTGCTGACTTCAGCACACTCTGTGCTGCACTACTGAGCAGCCTCTTGCACCGCTCAGGACTGGTCTACATTTACAAGTTCAGTGTGCAGGGAAAAAACCTCCCAAATGCGAGCAACTCAGACATGCCAGCAAGCACCCTGTTGACCCTGTTACAGCCCCAAAAATAGCCATTCCCTTGGAAGTGGCTTCAGCCATGACAGCAGGACAGCTCTGTGGCGGGTCCAGCCTTGGGCAGCGCAGGAGGTTTGGAGGAGCAGCAGCATCCCCACGTCCCCATGCCACCACCCTGCCAAGCACACATGGTGACCATCCCTCCAAGGGAGCCAACAGCCTGGAGGCACTGGAGCTGCAGAAAGACAAACACCAGTGAACCATGACCAGGGCAGTAGGACTCATGGTTACCAGCAATGCTGCCTTCCCACGGACCATATCCAGCCATTGGGAGTATGCTGCCGGGCCTGCAGGCCCCCCTCGCTGGCTTGGACCTGGACAGAGGTGGGATGTCAGGGATTGGTGGCAGATTGCAGCTGCTCCTGCACCATCTCAGCAGGACCAGGGGATTTCCATGGTCCCAGAGGGACGGATGCTTCCCAGCTCTAGTCTGTAACCAGTGATGGCTGGGTGCACCTGGACTTCCTGCAGCACAGGACCTGCTCTGTCCCCAAGGTCTCCAGTTACCCTCCGTGGCCCCAGAAGTCAACGTGGATTTCAAGGGAGCTGTTGAAGAAAGCCACCCCTCTTCTCCATCCCTTCTCCAGGCAGCAAAGCTTTTCCCCAGGGGAAGGCAAGCAGCTTCTCAGCAGGCTAGTGAGATACAGGGGTTTGCAGCCCCATGGCAGGCATGGCCCACGTGGCAGCTGATCCCAGCCAGGGAGAAGGGACTTCGGGTTTGGATCCTGTTGGTGGCCCATGCCGGGATGCATTCGCCTTTCCCCGGGAGGATGGATTCCTTCGCACCAAAGCAATGGCATTAGAATAAACGATTGCTGCTCGATCCCAGGCCCTGCTCTGCCTTCATTCTGCACTAACCAAATCCAGCATTTCTAAATATACACTGGAGTCTTATTTTCTCGCTCCGATCTTTATTTGCCTCTGGATAAGCTGAAACAGATGGGATGTTTCACAACAGCCGCTTGCTGGGGATGTCAGATGGGGAAGGGCACACCCCTGCTGCTTTTCTGGGAAAAAAAATCCCCATTCCAGAAGGTCTGTGAAGATGATGCCGATCCTCCAACCCTCCTCTGGTCTTCACCGGGGCCATCGCCTGCCCATGAGCTGTTGTGGGGCTGCCATGGAAGGAGTGAGAGGCAGGCAGGTTCCCAGCTTGGTGGTGCAGGCAGGCTGTGGTAGCCTCTGGAATCTGGCAGGGTATGATGACCTTATGCATTTTGGAGGCTGGATTGAGAGAAATAGCCTCCTCGAGCAGAGGGAGGAGGCATCGAAGAGGCGAAAGAGGAGGTAACGCCATGGAAACATCACTCTTCCATGGTGTGATGCGTTCCCTGTGGAGCTCGAGGTGGGTGGCTTGTTTCAAGATGCCGTGAACACTGTGCTGGAGGTGGTGGTGCCGCACAGGGAGGGATGCAGAGCTCCTCTGTGGGGTGCAAGAGCACCCTGTTCACCTCCCCACAGCTTGGGGCCTGGGTGTTGCTGCAGGGCTGGGAGCAGCCACAGAGGCTGCACATCCCCCCAGAGCCTGGGTGCTGCATGGTGGGGTGATGGGGGTCCAGAGCAAAGGGTTGCCATAGGCCAGTCATAAAGCTGAAGGGGACAAGTCATGTCCAGGCTCGAGTTTTTAAGAAAACCCCATCCTGGAGCCAGGATAGATTCCAGAGCAGAAAAGCCTGGCTTGGGTTGATCCCCTAAAACAATGGCCCTGCGATCCGGGTGGGAGCCAGGCTGAGCCCTGCGGACTCATGTCACTGGTGGGCCAAAACAGATCCCAGCTCCAGCTGCTGACCCGGAGCTTGGCCAGGCCGAGTCCATCCTTCCTCCCCTTGCTCGGCAGCGCCAGTGTGGTGTGACCCAGCTGCCCGGAGCCGCGTATGGGACCCGGCTGCTGGCCAGCACCCCTGGGCGTGTTTTGGCTTTGCCTCCCAGACAGCATCAGCCACGGTTTCCACAGGACGATGGGAGAGCCGTGCCTCACGCTGGGGACCTCGGAAAGGCTTCCAGGGGAGTTTGTTGGCTGGGGCCGAGGCAGCCTGCATGGTTCTCATTTACTGTGATATATTTTGGGGAAGGGGAGAGCGAGCTGTCTAGGGAGTGGAGAGGATTGAAATATGAAAGTTAATTAAATAAAACCATCAGTCAAAGAAAACAAGTCTTCCCACCCCAGCATCCTTCGACTGTTCAGAAGGGATGGGCTGTGGCCAAAACCAGTTGTAGTCGTTTAGTGATTTGGCCATGAAGATTTTCACTTACAGGCTGTTTGAGGAAAATAAATGGAAAAAAAATTAAAATATTCCATGCCTGGGGCTCCCCCTTAATAGAGACATAAAGATGACTTTGACATTCCCAGAACCGCAGCGCCCCGGGAAGACATGGGATTTGCATGTTATTGTGCAGGGCTGTTGGAGGAGAGTGGGGAGGGATTTTTCTCTGGAGTGGGAAGCTGGAGCAGCGGAGTCTGCATCTCTGAATATCCCCCTCGTCTGTTCCCCAGGGATGCGCGGAGGGAGAGGTTGTTGCTGGGGCTGTGTGCAGTTACCGTTAATGTTTACTCATTCATGGGATTGATTGGTTTTTAATTAAGGAGGCCGTTTGGTGTCCTGGCTCTCAGTATCAATGACAAAAAGGGACTCCTGTGTTCTCCCCTGGAGGTGGCATTGCCTTCCCCAGGCTGTGAGGACCAGGCGGTTGGTATATGTACCATCCCAGTGCTTCAGAGAGCTCTGCTGGCATCTCCCCCAGCCGCGAAGCACAACAGAATAGCAGCACACTGGGGCTCCAGGGATTTTTCCACATCCGTCCTCACCAGCATTCATAGCACTGTTTCCCAAGGCCTTTTGCCCCTGCCCCTCACATGGGGCCCAGCTCTCCGCAGGCTCCCTTCTTCAGCCATGCCCCTCCGTGTGCTGAGGTGGGGCTGTGGAGGCTTGTGGATCACTTAAATTTGGGTGGAAACAAGCAGTTGCTGTCTGAGCCTTCCACATCCCCAGCCCTTGGTGGAAGCTCCCCTTTGCAGGAAGGTTTGGGAGCAGCCTGTTGGAGGGAGCTGGACAAAGGCAAATTTCACAGCTTCATCAGCATGTTCAGTGAGAATCACAGCTGAAAAAGAAATCCAGCCAGCTGCCTCCCTGCTGCGTCAGAACCACAAGCTCCATGTCCTAGGGGCACATTTCGAAAACAGGGCCTGGGTTTGCACCTCTGCAAGTACCGTTTGTCTGTGTGTCTTCCCCAGCCAGCATGGATGCTTTGATGCAGCTGTGCCCCATGCTTGGAGGTGCCCACGGAGAGCAGCATGTGTTCGGGTACCCGTGCCCATAGGATGCCATGTGCAAGCGCACCCAGCCCTGCTCCAGCTTGGGGCAAGTTTGGGGCTTGGGACCAAAACAGCATCCATCAGACCTAGCAGAGCTCAGTAGGTTGGGCTGGGAGTTGTGCTGACATTGTGCAGCAGGCAGTCAGGCAGCTCAGATTGCAGGCAGAGCAGTCTCCTGTCCCCTGTGGACTGTGCCGTGGTGGAATGCAGAGACTGGCCCTGCAGGTAAGGCTAAGTGCCACAGTTGGGAGGCACAGAGATGCTGCAGCCACGTTTGCTTGTGCTGAACACGCAGAAATGGAGTTGGGAAGGCCGGTCTGCTATGCTAGACCTCAAAGTTGCTAATAAAGTGGTAATTAAAAGCACTTGGAAAGAGCTGCCCTGCCAGAAGGAGAGGCAGAGACACAAGAGCCTTTCATTGTTTAACGGGTTGTGCCCATTCATCAGTGGAAGGCAGCCATGGAGGCTCTTGGCATCCGTCCCCTCTGCCCAGTGTGCAGGGCTGTATATTCTTCTGGTTATGAAACGCAGCGGAAGGGCCACGCCAATGCGATGCACTGAAAACAGCGGGTCCAGGCCTGGCCCCACCATGGAGCAGGAGCAGGAGCCTCCTCTCTCCCGTGTGCCAGCACCATGTGGTGGCTGTAGTGCAGGGGGCTCCTGCCCTGCTCCTCGCCCACAGCCACCCCTCAGCCCAGCTGCCACCTTGCCGGTAGCAGAGCAGTGGGCAGAGCCACCCCCCTGCTGTACAGTGCCCCAGGGGGGAGATGACATCTCTGGGTCAAGCCTTCCAACTAGTTTTCAGCCCTGATTCACTTCTCCGAGGGGGTGGGCAAGACCCATGTGAAGAGCGAGGACTCCACTGAGGACCAGACTGGTGCGTGCCGCTCTGCTAACCATCTTCCATTGTTTGCAGCTCAATTACACCCGACCGGGGCTTCCAAAACTCAATCCAAGGCTGCTGGAAAACTGGAAGAACGAAGTGAAGGAAAAGGGCCACATCAACTGTCCCAACAACGTAAGGACCATCTCTGTTCTTCTCCATGCCAGCTGGTCTCAGTCTGTGGGAGGAAGGTGGGAGTTTTGGGGCAGGTTCTTGTTGGGCCCCAGACAAAGCTAGCAGTGATGCTCAGACCCTTGTTTCACCCCCTCTCCCTGGGGTTGTTGCCATGCCTGATTGAAGTGTGTCCCACCTTTGGAACCATCCTGGTGCGCATGAGCCACTGGCCTCGGGGACCAGGCCACCCTCTCCCCAGGTGCCCTTGGGCTGATGGTTCAGCATTGCCTGATTCAGGATCTGGAGCTGCGTTTGGGGAGCTCCTGAGATCCAGACTGGGCAAAGGCTGCACACTCTATGCTCAAGAGCCTTTTTATGCAGAGAACCTGCTTTTCCCAGAGTAAAGCCGAGGCTGGTTTTAAGCCGTTCTTTTTAAAGCCCTATGATAGGCAAAGACCTCAGGGACGTGGTGCGTGTCCGTGCAGCATTGGCCTGATCTGGCAGGGAGGTGAACTCCACCCTCATGCTGGGCTGTTGATTTATCATCTGAAACAAAGCCTTGCTAATGGCAGTTTTGAACGAGGCTGTTACCGCAAGGCCGGGGGAGACGCGCTGGCTAATTAATGTCATACACAGGCACTTTGAAAAGACGTTGCTCAGAAACTGGTCATGCTGCTGCCCGGGTGATTTCTCTTCTCCGTTAAGCGTCTGCTGTGGCTCCAAGAACTCCTGTAGCCCAGCAGGACCTCCTGACTGCTCACAAATGTACGTTTTCCATGGAGACATTTAGGGGAGACATTTTTCAGCCCGTTGCAGAGGGATGTGGCCACATGACTCCCATTAGCGCTAATAGGAAACGTGTGACCAGAGCCCTCCGCGTCTTGCAGAGCATTAACCTCATGCTGCTTAGCCTGGACCGGTGGCCTTGCTGGCGCAGCAGGCTCCTGGCCCTGGCACAGAGGAAGGCACGGAGATGAGGGGGGATTGTGGCAAACTCTGCTTTGTTTCTTCCACAGTGCTGTGAAGCCATTTACTCCAGCGTCTCGGGTTTGAAAGCTCACCTGGCCAACTGCAACAAGGTAGGTCCCTCCTTTTACAGTCTCAGCTCAGAGATGGGGTTAGATTTTGGGTTTTTTTCCCCCCAGGGTTGTTGGGAAGTGACAGGCCAAGGGACAATGGCACAGGTTAAAGGAACATGACTGCTAGGAGGGCTGGCCGAGCCATGCCACTGCCTGTTGAGTTGTCACCGCTCAGCCCGTTGTTGCACCATCCCAGTCCAGCTGCTCGCCCTCAGCACCATCCTCCTGGGCAGGATCAAACCCGCAGCTGAAGGCAGAGAGGCTCCAGGTGCGGGGGGGGATGTGATGAAGGGGTTTTAGCTACCGCCCCAGCCTTGGAGGACAGGTCTTGCAACACAAATGTCTCACCCAAGAGCCTAGACCTCTGACACACCCGGTGCCTCGGAGGTGGGGCAGTGGGAGCAAGCCCGCCTACCTCGCATTCTTCCACCTCAGCGTCCCTGTCCTGCAGCAGCCCCTACCTAGCACGGCTTCTGCAACCCGAGTTGTGTGCGAGCCTTTAGCTACCCAGCGCAGCCAGCACCTTGCACACAGCCACGCATCAGCCACAGCAGCTCAGAGCCAGGGGGTGGAGTGTTGGAAGCTGAACGTTATCTGAGGCAGGTGGGAATCAGGGGTCTTTCTCCATTCATTTGGGCAGCCTGCAGCCCCTCTGGAAGGTCAGCGGTTTCCCCAGCTGGAGAGATGCTGGTGGGGTGCATCCTGGGGATGGAGGTGAGGCCGGAAGAGGCGGCCGCTCTCTGCAGAGACCAGTGCCCTCTCGCTCAACAGAGCAGCAACGCTGCTGCCTCAGTGAGCTCCGGTGGCCTGCAGCCGCCGTGGGGGAGGGATCGGGAGCTCAGCGTAGGTCCCTCAAATTGGAGCTGAGTAAGAGCTGGTAAAGCTTTATACCCTGAAACGTTTCCAGCTGCAGCTTCCATTGAATGGAGCTTCCAGGAGGCAGCTCCAATACATACCCCGTAGTTATTAAAAACACAAACTCCTGCACTCCTCCAACACTAGCTGGAACATCAAACCCTAATGAGATCATTTAGAAAATGGGCTGCAGAGATCCAGCAGAAGAAGCTGTATTTATTCAGGATAAAAGTGCAAACGCAGGAGACTAGGGCAGTTCCTTTGCTAGCCTGCAGCACCAGGCAGCCCACCAGCAAACAGTCTCCAAGAGAAAATGGAGCCATTTCCTGGCTGATTCTGCGCACAGAAAGCAGCCAGGCGTTTGCAAGAGCATTTTCTTTAACCGCTGAGCTGCACCCTTCAAGTCCGGCAAGTCCAGCGTAGCTGGGGCTGAGTACTGGGGGTCACCACTGGGGGAGTTAGCTGCTTCATGTCCCCCACACGCTGCCATCAGCAGGACTCTCGCCTTTACAGAGGATTTACTTTTGCAATGGATATATGGGCCACCAAATCTGGCATAAATCACAGCTCCTCCTGAGCTGGCCTGTGATTTCTGCTGTAAAATCCTGCAGAATTGGTTGAAATACATCAAGCCTTACTGAGAGCGGAGGATGCTCCCAGGCAGTGCCCCATCCTCAGCAGGTATTGATGCACAGAGGTGATTTTTGCATGAGTGTTTCTGAAGCCGGCCTGCAGTGGGGCCAGGCCTGCCCGCGTCCTGCCTGTCCCTGAAATGAAAGACCTGTCTAACTCCAGATTTACAGCGCAGAGCGAGCAGTGAAGAAATTCCCAGGGAGCATATATATCGCCTGGAGGGGCCCATCCATAAACCCCTCGTCAATAGAGAGCACATTATCTCCCCTGTGCCGTGAACTGCAGCAGAGCTGGGAGATCAGTCATCCCCACAAGGGCTCTAATGACAGAAATCCAGCAGTGGCTGCATCTCTTTGACAGCATAAAAGGAAAATTAGGTGAGTGTGTTGGACATAAATTAGGTGGCGGTTCAGTCCCAGGAGATCACAAATCTGCTACAGTGATGAAATGGGGCGATCGGCCCTGTCAGCCTCGCGAATGCCCAGGGACACACACCGTGTTGGAGGTAATGTAACAACCAGTGTTGGGGATGCACAGGCAGCAAAACCTGCCCCTCGCTGCCCTCTGAGCTCCTAGGACGCGACACTTTGATGCCTGGCACCAGCACCTCGACAGCCATCACTGCCAAAGCTGCAGCGGCACAACCAGCATGGGCTGAGATTCAGAGCAGAAGAGGCAGTTGTAAGCTCCTGGCCTGTGACCAAAAGCAAGCAGAAATCTGGTGGTTTAGAAATGAGTATCTATTTTCTGTTGCTTCGAGGTTCTAGCATCATCCTCTCTGCTTAGAGGGGAGCACAGCAGGGAGGGCCACCCCTCCAGGGTGTTTCAGCTCTGCTTGGGGTTGCAGGAGGATGCTGTGTCTTGCAGGGCGACCACTCGGTGGGCAAGTACCGCTGCCTCCTGTGCCAGAAGGAGTTCAGTTCCGAAAGCGGGGTCAAATACCACATCATCAAGGCTCATTCAGAGGTAAGGAAATGGCAGGGGCTGATCCAGGCTTGTCCCTGCTCCAACACACCCATCCTCAGGCTGTCCCGCTCCATCCATCCATGTCTGCCAAGTGCAGAGCACAGCAGCTCCCAGCAGCATCAGCAATGCTGACAGCCTGAGGGGGACCTCCCTGTCCCCCTTTTGAGTCCCCAACACCCCTGGGCCAGTTGCAGCTGCGCAGCACTGCTCAGCTTGTCGTCGGGGAGGTGGTACCAGTGGGGCGTGGGGTGGTCCAGGCATGGGCAGGTGAGGCATGGGTTATGTGTGCCAGTGCCTGGCCCCAGGATGGTCACTAACCTCTGTGTCACCCCATGGACACAGAACTGGTTCCGAACCTCTGCAGAGGCCAGCCGGAAAAAGAAAAACAGGGAACAGCTTTCTTCCAGCAAGGAAGAGAAAAAAAAAAGCACAAGCGGGAAGAAAAGGGGGAGAAAACCCAAGGAGAGGCCTCCAGAAACGTCCCCAAAGGGCAGAGAGAGTGTGGCAGCAAAGACTAATCACAAGAAAACCCTCGAGCACTGGGAAGGCTCCCGAGGCAGCCCCGACAGGGACGAGCGTGTCCCCAAGCTCCCGAGCCAGCGGAAGGGGGGAGCCAGTAAGATGCCCGAGAAATGAGCAGCTCAGAGACTCGTCTCCGAGGATTCGTTTACAGCCCAGGGTAACAGGGTGGGGGTCTCTCCCAGTTTTCTGTCCCCCCCATCCCACCTCCCCCCCACCCTCCACTCACCCCTTTTTACAAAAAAGAAAAAAAAAAAAAAAAGAGACAGAAAATACCAATTAACCACTTTAAACAAGTCACAGACCTTGTTTCACACTGGAAAACAAACAGGATCAAGCAAGCTGGACCGTTCTCCACCCCCCGCCCATGTACATACCCCTCTGCCTGCACCCCTGCCTGGCAGGACCCTGCTGCCTTCCCCCCTCGCCCTGCCCGTGACTTCCCTTCTTACTCCCTGCGCCAAACTGGTGACACTTGAGCGAAAGAAAAGTGCAATAGCAGCGGGGTCCCCTTGGATGGGGTCTCTCTGCAGCTGCGTGCCGGAGCAGGGGGCTGCCCGCGGCAGTGCTGCCTGCCTGTCTGGGCAGCCTCCGGCGGGCTCCAGCCTCCCAGTGCAGGCAGCACCTGCATCCCTGCTCCCAGGACAATGTTTCCAAAGATGTTTGACCCATGCAAGCGGCCGAGTAGGGGCAGAGGGATGGCAGGGTCTGGCAGTTGATGCACTGGGGGTCCTGGTCATGCATTCCTCACAGCCTTGGGCTGAGAGGGAACGTGCTTCGGCGGGGACCGGCTGCGTGGTGAGTTGGCTGTGTGGCCAGCACAGTGCAGGGGTTTGTCTTGGCAGCGCAAGGCACAGGCAGAGGAGCGTGGCATGGGGCCGGCACAGCATCGTCCCGAGATGGCGGGGCTGGCCGTGGCTGTGAGAGGGGGTGCGGGAGGTGTGAGCACCCCTGGAAGGTGATGGGAGAGGGGGTTGCTGTAGGACGGGTCAGGTTGGAGGGCCTAACCTAAAGTTGTGGGAATGCCGTGAGCGCTGTGGAGCATCACGGTGAGACCGTGGCAGGGGTGTGATGGAGGGAGCTGCGCCCCAGTGCTCAAGTTGTCTTTGCAAATGTAGCTGGACGTGGAGCACTGCAGCGGCAATGGCAATGCCGCGATGGCAGTGCTGGGGTCAGGGTGAGCCAGCAGCCGTCGAGCTGCCTGACCAGTGCGGGCAGGTCCAGCTGGCAGAAAGGGCGATTCAGGGGCCCCATTGCACCCCATCCCAAAGGTGCTGATTGCCCAGGAAGGACAAACGGGGTTTCGGTCACCCAGCTGCAGCTGCGGAATGGGACAGGGACAGGGGGCAGCATCAAGTGACAATCATGGGTCCTGCTTTACAGCATGTCGCACTTGCCTTGTCCCTCCAGCTGGGACCCACCGTGGGGTGAGTCTTGGCCCACCCGTATGCATCCAAGCCCCCACCCGTCTTCCTTGGGGGTAGGGAAGTCCGTGCATGGTGCGCTGTCCCTCGCTTGCTCTCTTTCCCCGGGCTTTTATTTGCGTCTGTACTAATACCATCGTAACACCTCGCTCTGGCCTGGAGGGAACCATCCCTGGACCAGGATGTGTCTGTCTCCAGACAAAAACCAGGCTACCTCGGTCCTTGTGAAACAGGCACGTTTTCTCTTGGTAACAGAACAGAAAAACCTTAATTCAATTCTTTTCCCCAATGCAGGAGTCAGGAAGGTGGAGTCGGGGGGAGGAGAGCTTCTGCTTTTACTTTAATCAATTAAAACTTCTAACCCTCAGTTTCCTTCGCCACTCTTCACTGCCTGTCCTCCGCCCACCGGAGGCTCAGTATCATTTCCCTGCTCTGAGGAGCCACTCAGTAATAATTGTCATCCTTCTCCACTGGCAGGTTATTACAGCCACGGAGGGAGGGAGGGTACGGCAGTGTCTGAATCCAGGGTGGGTTCTCGGGGGAGCCGATGCTCCTGCTCCGGCTGCGGCTCCCGGCAGCCAGATGCCACCATCTGCATCACCCGGCGTGCTCGGCCACGAGCTGGGCACGTGCCTGCAGGCAATGGAACCCGTCCGAGCACTGCTAGTTGCGCCAGATTTTGAAGCAATTAGTAAGAAAGCTTAATTAGTTGCTGCGGCTCAGCCTGTTTGCTGCTTGCATTCCATCCAATCTTTGTTTTGATGGTGTCGCCGATACAAATCCTGCCTCCCCAGGGAAGGGAGGAGAGCTTCAGGAACTGTAGGACCCACGCTCTCAGAGCCATCTCAGTCTTTGTCACGATGGGGACGTGGGGACGCTGTCCTGGCAATGGCATTTTGCTGTGCTGAGCCCGAGGGATGGCGCCGGGTGCGTGCAGAGCTCCACACCCGCTTGCCAAAGCAATAACCACTGGAAAGGTCAGTGAGGAGGGACCCCTGCACCCAAGGAAGGTTCTTGGGGGCACGCCATGGCTGTTGGGGGTGTAGGCAGTGGCAGGATGGGGAGAGCAGGCAGAGCTGGGGACCTGGCACAGAGTTTGGCACCAAAATTTCTGTGAAGGGGTGGAGGGAGCCGCTGGATCCTGAAATCCCTCCATGGGGGAAACGCCCTGGCAAAGCTCCAGGCCCGGGGAGGGGGGACCCACATGGCCCCGGCTGCTGGTTTGGATGGTGACCTTATAATCCCACCACCTCCCCTTGGGGATAGCACAGGGCTCGATTCTCATTAACATGCAATTAATTGGCTTCTCATTGATTAAATTAACAGCCAGCACTGTGCTCCATGCTGAGGGTGAGCCCCGGTGCAGGCGCTCGGCCAGGAGCTACTCGGTGCAGGAGACCTGGCGAAGGGCTGACTTGGCGGGGGGTCATTTTGGGGTCTGGCTCGAAACCTGTCCAGCTGCTTCAGTAACAAGAGTGTCTCCAAGCGAGTGTCCTGGGAGGAGCGAGGGGCAGGAGCGGGGACAGCCGCAGTGCCATCGTGGGGACGACACAGTCTCAGAGGGAACCCCAGGGACGGTCTGGGGTCTCGGGGCAGGTGATGGGCTCAGGGCAGTGGGGCTGGTGGTCCCAGTGCTGGGGCTGTCCCCCATCACCCTCAGAGCTGGGAGACACTCCTCACAGCCCCTGTGAAAGCAGCGCCTTGGTCAAATGGAAATTTTTATGAGAAAGCGAACTCTTCAGGGTTTTTAACCCCCCTTAAAAGGTATTTTCCCCCCAGTAGTCATCACTCAAGAGGAATATATTCTCCCACCACCACCTTCTTCATGAAAGATCTTGTTGTCTCCTGCTTGTCCAGGGAAGGCTCCAGAGCGATACCAGGAATACTGGCAGCTGCCTGCCCCACGGCATGTGAGCTGGCAGGGACGAGCCGTGGTGGCATCATGGGAGCCTGTTGGGTTGTACCTGGCAGGTTGTGCCCATCAGGTTGTGCCCATTGGGTTGCTCTTGTGTTGTGCCACTTGGGTTGTGCCCGTTGGGGTGCTCCCGCTGAGGCAGTGACTGGGGGGGGGAAACTCAACCCAGAGGGGCGGGCAGAGGCTGCAGGGTGTAATGGGGGACAAGCACGTTCTCTCCCGTCCCCTTACCCGTGGGCATTTGGAGACTCTCAGGTCTGGCAGTGTGGGACCCCCTGGGCCTGGCGTCCCTGCCCTCTGTGCACTGGCCAGGGGCCTGAGCAGAGGGTCATCCCTTGAGGCAGCAGGGAATAACCTACGGTTAATGTAAAGCCCCACGAAGGGGAGGGGTGGTGGGGAGCGGTTGTCACCCCACGGTCCCGACTCACTGCCTGGGGTGCTTGGGGCGGGGTGGCTCATGGTAGGTAAATGGGAGTGTGGGGACTGCGAGCATGGTGGGGGCTTCGGGGCGGCTCCTCCAGCTGCAGCCCCGTTTGTCCCTGGGTGGCTCTGGGGACCGCAGCACCGCCGCTCTTGCAGCTCCTGCACCTCCACCGCTGCAGAGTCCTGCCGCCCGTGCCCCTGGGGAAAGGGCTA
This sequence comes from Phalacrocorax aristotelis, assembly GCF_949628215.1. Classification (NCBI taxonomy): domain Eukaryota; kingdom Metazoa; phylum Chordata; class Aves; order Suliformes; family Phalacrocoracidae; genus Phalacrocorax; species Phalacrocorax aristotelis. Next base: position 10,588,898 of record NC_134288.1, on the reverse strand, counting down.
AACCTCCATGGGGACGGGCGGGTTGTGACCCCACGGGAAAACATCATGAGCTGTCCCCGAAAGCTTCAATCACCAGGGGCTGCCATGGGCGGGAAACCCTCGGCGTGACCATGGCACGCTGGTGAGGTTGGCTGTGCTGTGCCGGCAGGGCAGGAAGCGAGAGCTGCCCCGGCCTGGAGCATCACTCGCACCCACAAACGCTGGGAGTGCTTTGTTCTTTTCTTTCTCTCCTGGTGACACCCATCCCACGGCATATCCGAATGTTTCTCGTCAATGCCAGTTATTAGTGCATAAGTGTATTTTGGGGAAAAAAAGAAAATGGAAAAAAAAAGAATTTTCAATTTATCACTTGTAACCATATATATAAATATATAAATATATATATTAAAAAGTGTTTATTTGCAAAAAATAAAATTGTTTTAACAGTAAACTATCTTATAATAAACTCCCGATTTGTGACGATCTGTTCTTTTGTTAATCATTGACAAATCCTCAGTTGGAGAGTACTGTAACAGCAGCTCTTAACAGCCGCGCCGCCGAGCACCGCAGAGGGGTAACTCGATGTACTGTATGTATTAAAAACAGCTGTATCGAATAAATGTTTATTGATTTTTTATTATTACTATTATCATCATTATTTTGCAGTTCAGTGGGAGGGTTTGATGCAGGATAGGCTGGGTTTGTCCTCCCTCCGTGGGCAGCTGGTGGTGGCTGAGGAAGCCTCCCAGGACAGCTCAGCTTGGTGGTGAGGATGGAGCTCACAGTCTTCATCCCAGCGTTGCCCCCAAAACCAGAGTGCAGCAGCTGGGGGGGCCGGGGCGAGGACTGGTGATGCTTCCCGTGCCTGTGCTCGGCCCAGCCACCCATCCCTAGTGCCGGGAGGCTACCACCAGACCCACAGCCCAGTGCCTAGCTGCCCCCATGGCAAAAATCACCCCAAATCTGCCCCTCTGTTAGCAGCAGCCAACGTCTCCCAGCACCAGGGGCCACATCCAGAGCGGGACCTTTCCCCCCAGGGAGCCCGGTGGGACCCGTGGCACCCCCAGGCACCCCCAGCCACCCCAGCGTGGGAAAAAGTCCTCTTCTGCTTCCTAATGTCTTTTTTGGCACAGAACCCGAATAAGCATCAGATTTAGGCCAATCCCTCCATTGCTGACCATTAACCCTGTGTTCCCTGACGGATGGTCCCGGCTCCCCAAGGGTGTGTTGGGGACCAGGGGGAGGGGTGCTGGCCCTCGCCCTTCCAAACACGTGGCACCACAAACCTCAGCCCCAGGGGACCCAGGCCATGAGAAGGGAGCACAATGCTGAGAAAAAACGGATCCCCAAGAACCCTGGTGCCCCAGAGCCCCTGCAGGGCTGGGGTCCTCCCAGCCTCCCCGCTCCCCTGTGCCCTGTGACCATTTCAGACCCTGGGGCCACGCAAATCCCTGATGCCCCCCAGCTCTGCTGGCAGCTCCTCAGGTGCTTGGGCATGGGTGCTCCTGCACAGCAGCCTCACAGCACCCACCCATGCCCACAGCACCAGTCTGAGCCCACGGCACCCACCCATACCCAGAGCACCCACCTGCATGCCACAGCACCAACCTAGACCCCAGAGCACCCACCTGCACTCCACAGCACCCCCCATGCCCACAGCACCCACCTGTGCCCCACAAAACACCCACTGCACCCTACAGCAACCCCCCGTGCCTCACAGCACCCACCTATGCTGACTGCACCCACCTACACCCCACAGCACACGTCAGCACCTGACAGCACCCACCCACGCCCACAGCACCCATCGGCACCCCAAAGCACCCACCCGCGACCCACAGCACCCCCCCCCGCCCTACAGCACCCCCCGCACTCACAGCGCCCACGCCCCTCCCTCCCCCCCCCCCCGCACTACAAGTCCCGGGGAGCCGCGCGGCGGCCCCGCCCCGGCCCCGCCCCGGCCCCGCCCCTCTCCTCCCGTATCCCGCCGCTTCCCGCCCGCCGCGGCCCCTCCCGCAGCACCATGGCCGCGGCCCCGGTGGCCGAGGGGGCTCCGGCGGAGCCGCACGACAGGTAAGGCCCCGCAGCCCGCCCCGCCCCGGCCCCGCAGCCCGCCCGGCCCCGCTTCCGCGAGTGGGGCCTCCCCGCGCCCGTCGCTCCTTCGTTTTTTCCCAAGAAGCCCCAGCGCCTTTTCCCGAGCCGCGCCACGGATGCGTCCTGTCGCGCAGCAGCAGGGAACCATTTATCCAGTGTTCTTACCAAACTGGGCTTATTTCTTGTTTGGGGGGGGGGGGCGTTCCTCTCTCTTATTTTCCTTCTTGTTTTTGCTCCTTTCCTGCCCTGCCCTTGCAGCGGAGGAGCTGCAGCGCCCGTTTGCGGCGAGCGGGCACATGCACCGGCGCCGAAAACCACGAGGCGCCGGCGGAGCGGGGCAACCTGCAAGTTCGGTACCGAAAAAACGCACAGGGGGGATTCCCCCCCGCCCCGCTCCGGTTTTCTCTCTATGTTCCACTCCCTTTTTCACCGCAATCCTCAGGCACGGAGGAATGCGACCGCTCCCAAACACCAGCTACCTGGGAACTGGCTCCGGAGCACCACCAGAGCACTGCCGATGCGGCGGGCCCGGCTATAGGGATGGGAGCATCCCTGGCTGTCGGGTACCAGCGCCCGGGTGTCCCCACGGTGCCCACCGAGCCCGGCCCCGCCTGAGGCAGTGCCAAAGCAGCCCGCGGGTTTCGGCAGCTAAATACAGAGCCGGCAGCTGCCCGTGACGGTGCTGCCTTTGCCCTTCCTGTGAGTCAGCGGTGGGGAGGCTGAGGATGAGCAAAGGAGGAAGAAGCCGCCCCGAGTAGCGCCAGCCACGCGGGAGATGAGTAACTGGGTTGTATAACTGAGCCCCTTCCACCGCGGAGCAAGCCACCGGTGAGGCTGGCCACGCAGCTCCCACGGCCCTCACTCTGTATAAATAGCAGCGAGATAATTGGGTTTGAAGAGGGAAATGTTCGTCCTTTTGTCATTAGGAGTCCTTATCAGAGCTGGAAGAGAGTGTGTGCATGCTTGGGATGCTCCAACCTGCTCCAGGGTGACTCCAGGGCAGCGGCAGAGCTTGATGCGAGGAAAACGGGCGCAGTGCCCGATGGGTTTGCAGGAGGGGCATGGCACGGCTCTCGACGCCCCTGGAGCTGCTGGCAGTGGGGTGGCAGCCAGGTCTCTCCATCCCGACACTCAGGGCTTCCCAACATTTTTCCTTGTGCAATCCCTGTGTGAAACTCATCCTCTGGCCTGGCTTGCTCGTAAGGTGGCGGGATCCAGCCCACCACTGTCTTGGTCCCTGGACAGGGGGTTCCTGGTGCAGGGCTGCCCCGTGTGGCCCCCGGGTTTTGTACCAGGCTGTTGCAGTACAACTGCTGTCGGCTTAAGTTAAAGATGCCATAGGATGTGGAAGGCCCAGCTGAGGGCTGGACCAACAAAGACCATGTTCAAAGGCGGAGGGAAGCAGGTTTGGCCTCCACGTACCCACAGGTGCTGCTGGCAGGGGTGGGAGCTGGGAGAGGGACCCACTCCCGTGGGGCCAGGCACCCCTTGCTGTGGGTTTGGTGTGTCCTGAGCTTTTACACAGATCCAGTGATGATATTCGGGTCACAGCAACCAGACCAGGAAAAGCCACCTGCAATTCGGCTTCTGTCCTTAAATCCCAAGGAAAACTTGCCAACCAGCTCTCCGTCACTGAAAGGAAAAGCAGAGCCCAGCTGCAGGGTCTGCAGTTTCTCCCAATTTTAAGTCCAGCTCCTGGAGGCTGCCATTACAGAGGAGCGATTCACACTTAAAAATCATCTGGAAGAAAAGTCCGGAACCCAGGCATTTCGGCCTGTGCAAGAGCTCCGAAACCAGGAAGGGAATTGGGAAGCGGACGCGACTTGCCGAGGAGCGTGTGCTGGGAGGAAGGCTTTGTTGCTGTCGGGGTTCAGAGCTGGTGCGGCTGATTCCCGTCCTACCTGGGAGCCCAGCTGGAATGTCGGGTGAGCTTCCAGGAGAGTTGCTCCCATCGCTTGGATGTTTTAAACAAAGGCAGGAAAAAAGGCACTGGGGAGCGTGCGATAAGGAACAATGTCGCCTTGGCAGGGGCAAGGGCTGCTCACCGCCAAGTTCCTTGTGCCTTTTCTTCTTTGCTTCTTTAATGAGAATAGAAATCGCGGCGGAAGAGAATTTTATTTTTAAACTTCTGAAAGAGCTTTTACAGAGAAAGGGGAGTCTGTGCTGAAAACAGAGGATGGAAAAGGTTCCTTTGATCATCGCTCACTTTGCTGGCGTTGTTGGGGCAGCAGCCATGGCTTGAGCTGGGGACAGGTCACCTCTGAAACCCTCCCATCCCTGTCCTGCTCCTCCAGCAGCCCCTGTGTGGGCCCAGAGCATGTCCCTGGTCTCCAGCACTGTTGTAGTCATTGCGATGTGTTTCAGGGTGATGCTCTTTTCTGTGGGTCCCGTTGCTGGACAGGAGCAGGAGCAGGAGCGGGCTGGTGTGGTCGTGCCCGGTGCCCATCATGTTCCAGAGGGGTTTGCTGAGGACACTGGGATGCAGCATGTGTCCCCGCCTCTGGAATAACCCCAGTGCTTCGGGGAGAAGGAGAAGGGAGTCTTCTCTCCGTCCCTGGCCCCATCTCTAGATGTTCCGCCCTGCTTGATGCTAAATGTGGGGGGAGCATCCTGCCCGTACCCCCTCGGAGGTGGGTGCGCTGACGCCGAGCTCTTGTCTTGCTGTGCTGGGGAGGGCTGGAGGCTTGTTTGGTGACTGGAGGACCTCGTCGTGACAAGCCGTGTCCCTGGCAGAGCCTGCCTGCTGCTGCCTGCCTGGCATTTTGGTGTGTCCTCCCCCTTTCTCAGCAGCCAAGTACTGCGTGGTGGGTGCTGCTCTGCCCCCACCCCTGTGCTCCAGGGCTGGTCAGGACCCCTTCTCCTGCAGTCTCCCCCTTCTGCCTGTCCATCTCCCACCCCTTGCTGGGTATCCTGCCCTTCAGCTGCTGCCCAGCTTCCCCCACAGGCTGCTCAGCACTGGGTGCCTGGGCTCCCTGTCCTCCCCAGCGAGGTTGGTGCAGGGAAATGAGCTGAAATGGCTGGAGGGACGGCGGGCAGCTGGCAGTGGGAAGGCTGAGAGAGCAGATTGCAGGGCCCAAGCAGCCAGCGGGATGTTATTCTTAGCCACCCGCAGCCCCGGGGTGTTGAGTTTCACCCACTTGTTTACTCCGGGGCTGAGGGGATGTCAGGGGCAGCTCTTCCCCAGGGAGCTGAGCACTGAGGGGGCTCGCAGCCGGACCTCCTGCTGCTGGGAGCTAAGGGAGGGGAATGAGTCTCACACCAAAAAACCCAGCATGGCCAGCAGCACCCCAGCCCTAGTCCCAGCCAGCTCCATCAGCTGGAAGCGGGGTGCTGGCTGGGTACCCCCTCCATCCCTGCCCCAGGGATGTCCCCTCCTGTCCCCCTGCAGCCTCCTCCCCGCCAGTGCCGGGAGCTTGCCGGTGCTCGCAGCCGCGCACTTACCGGGCAGGCAGCAGAGCTGCCCTCCACGCCGCCCCAGCGAGCCCCAGCGTCCGAGGCAGCTGAGCGAGCCCTGGTCCCAGGTAGCAGAGGTGCAGGGGAGGCCAGTGTTTATTGCCTGTGCAGGGGGGCGGTGAGGGGAGGTGTCACTTCACCCCTCCAACCCCCCCGCTTTTTCTTTAATCAAGCCAGTGCTATTAATATCAGGTAATGAACGTAATCTCTAGGTTAAGCTATCCTCTTATGTGTGCTGACCGCTCCACAGCTCCCAGCAAGAGTCTCCCTGGCAGTGCTCTTCTCTCCTTCCTCCATCTCTGGATCTGTTGGGGGGTCCACATCACCCCGTCACCGTGCCAGGGGGGACGCTCCCGTGCATGGCGCTTTGCGCCGGGGTTCGCCTGGGGAACCCCACTGGCACGGCCGCCCTTTCACCACGGTAGTGCCGGGAGGCTGGGGGGCAGGAGCTGAAGGGACAGGGGTTGAGCACGCTGTGCCCAGCATCGCCTGCTGCTCCGCGGCAGGGTGGAGATGAGCAGTCCCCCGGCCTTCTCCAGCGTCCGCATATCGGGCTGCTGGGCCCTCGGGCCAGATGGCGGGTAAGTTCCTCCTTTGCTTTGGTTTTGGGTGGGTTTTTACTTTTTTTTCACCTGTTAGCTCTCAGTCCCCACTTGCTGGAGCGAATGCTCGGCAGTCCCAGTCCCCCAGCTGAGGGCTGTGAAAGCGCAGGCAGCAGCTGGGGGAAAGATCAGCTTCCCACAGGACTGTACAGCAGGGTGCGGGGGACTCGGCGGGTGGATTTGGAGGGCTGGGCGCTTGGTTGGCGTGTTGTTTATGGGGCTCAGGGCTGAGGATGAGCTCTCCTGTTTGCTTGCTGGTTCAGGTTTGGGGCTTTGCCATTTTTCCTTGCTGACTGCAGGGACCTTTGGGACCTGCTGTGTGTCCCGTCCCAGCCCAGCCCAGAACTGGGACGATCAGGGGACTCGAGGGCAGCGGGATGCAGAGAGCCGTAGCATGGAGGGCACAGGGATGGGATGGGAGCAGCAGTGGGGAAAGGAGAGGCATGCCCCTCTCACGGCATTAAATCTGTGGTTGGGATAAGTGGGAGCAAAACACTTCCTTCATTTGTGCCAGTATGTCTGCGGGGCTGGAGAGCCCTTTTGGGGAGCAGACCCTGCCACCGCGCATCCCCACAGGGAAGGCAGAGCAGTCAGGCAAACTCCAGCGAGGACGCACCAGCCACAGGGAAGGCAAAGCGTCCCCAGCAGCTGGGGACACTCTGTACAGAGCTGTTGGCGGTGGAGTCCTCCAGGAAGTCTTTGCAGGAGAGGGGTCACATTTCCCTTCATATTTGCCTTGTGGCATCGAGTCACTGAAGCCCATGGGGTACCCTCTGCTTGGGAAGGCTGGGGAGGTCTGTTTGGGACGAGGACCATCCTTTGGTTAGAGCAATGGCATTAGCTTCAGCTATAAATAGAGTCCCCTTCCTCCGGGCACTTTACCTTGCGGGTAGGGGCATTGCACAGGCTTTGCTGCTGCTCCAGGGAGGTTTTAAAAAGCAATAGGAAGAAATGGCTGAGTGAGATAGCTGTGAGGTGGCTGGGATCAGCCATTCCTTTGGAGGGGAGGAGAGTCCCGTCCTGGCAAAGGCAGCTGCAGAAAACATCTACAAAACTTGAAGTGTAACATTAGGAGAAAATGCGTGACCTTTGCAGAACTCTGGGACAGTCCCACAGCTCTCCCCATGGCTGTGCTTGTCTGAGATAAATCATGGAAAACATTGATTTAAAAGGTGTAAAATATCTACCTCTTGTATAGATACAGACGGAGAATTCTGAATCTATAGATAGAGAATTTAGGTGAAAGTCCAAGAGTGTTTGGATGAGAGGAGGCAAAACAGGCCAACTCTTGGAACAGAATTAAAATGCCGCATCCAAGAGCGGCCCCGGGCGTGCGGGGGGAGGACGGCTCCGCTTCTTGCCAAGGGCCGTCCCTGCACCGTCCCATCCCTGAGCGTGTCCCTGCGTCCTGCAGTGATGCCCCTGGGCAGAGCTGCTGGGTGGGTCCCCTCTGTGCCAGCCCCCTTGGTGTGCTGCAGGCGCCTCGGGGAGCAGAGGGCTGGGAAGGCGGGGTGTCAGCTGTGACTGCAGCCTGTAATTTTGGGCACAGCCAGAGCCATCAGGGCCCGAACCTCCTCATCCGCGCCAGGAGCTGGGTTATGTTGGTACTAATGAAAGGCGCTGGTAGCAGACTTCGCAGAAGTCAGCCTCTCACGTAGGCTTCATTCCGGCTCCTAAAACCAGAGTTTTGCCCAAGTCAGAGTCACTCTGGGAATTGTGACCTTGGTCAGCATCGCAGCGTGTGGATCGTGGTCTCGGCCACGGCATTTGCGGGCTGAGGTTGGTGTAGGAGAGCTCGGCGCTGCGTTACACCAAAGAGCAGAGCATCCTGAAACACTTGCCTGTCGGGCGGAGACCGGCATGTATCCCCAGAGGAAAGCTGGCTGAGCAGCTCTCGGCAGCAGCGCCAGCGGCACGGCTCTCGAGTAACCGCAGTCCCAGGAGAGGGGCTGGGATGGAGATGTTTTATTTTCTGGTAAACAACTGTCTTTGTCATCTCTTGCTTTTATCAAGCCAAAATGACTTTGTTTATGCACCGACATCGTCGGCTGATGTCAGCCCCGCTCTGGGAATAGCGCACGGTGGTTAATTACTGCTGCGGCATTGCTGGTGGGAGAGGAGACCAAAGTACCCTGCCTGGGTTTGCTTCTCCTGCCTCTCTGGTGGAAGGAGCCATATTTGCACAGAGATAAACCCCAGAAGGCTTTCCCGGCAGGTCTCACCTCCTGACATTGCTTTTTAAAAGCGATCCTTGGCGTGTTTACGGGTCCTGGGCGAGCCGGAGGCTGGCAGTGCTTGGTGCTGGCTGTGCACACTGATGGGCTCATGTCTGGGACGGGGCATTGGTGGCTTGAGGCTCTCATAGGGGACTCTGTAGGTGCACACAGCTGCAGCCTCCCTTTTGCTGGGAGAGGTTCACCAAAGCCAGGCAAATCTCTGTCTCCTTGCCCGCTCTGCAGGGATGTGCCAGTGCAGAAGGTGCAGGTGGCATGCTGGGGACCTTGTGCCATGCTCTGGGGGTGTGCTGGGTGGCTTTACGGTCAGATGGCTGGTCTCAAATTTTGGTATTTATCTAAAATTGTTCTAAAAGGCTGGAGGAGGGAAGGGAATTAATCTTCATACCAAAACAGCTTAAAATCAAACCAAAATCTGTAAAGCCCCACAGTTTAAGCACTTTCAAGAGCGAAAAATAACAAGAGAGGCAGCAAAGCCCCGCCAGCGTGGCTGAGCTGTACCAAACAGTGCTGGTTTTGGTATGTTTGGTGCCCAGGGCTCTCTGACCTTGCAGAGGCTTCATTTCCAGCCCAGTCATGGCTGGGGAGAGGAGCAAGCATGAGCAGAGAGCGCCCTTTGCACCTTCTCACAGGGAGGAGACATCCCTCCCGAGGTGGTGAAACTGCAAGCAGGGATGAGCGAGAGCTGGTATAAATAATCCTCCCCATCCCCGTGCTGGCTGAGTGGTGTGGCTGCAGCTTATCTCCTGGCCAGAGGCCACTTATCACCTCGCTGCTCTCCCACTGCCAAGCTCAAAAGGGCTCCAGAGGATGGTTTTTGCCTCTCCCTCTCCAGGGCTGCAGCAGGAGGGGAGATAAGAGAGAGGCATTTAGCAGCTCCAGGGCTCAGCCATGCTCCGTGCTTGCTCAGCCACACAGCAAAACAGATGCAAATGGCTCAGCAGCCCTGCTGCCCACCTCTGACCAGCTTGCAGGCTTGTCCCCAGGGGTTTCAGGCCAAAAGGGTGGGAGAACTAGAGGTTTGGGTGGGAGCAGGGGGGAGGAAAGGGATTGTGCATGGGGCATGAGGATGGTTGAGCTGTGTGTTTGGCTTCCACCCTCCAGAAAGGTCCCTTGGCACATCAGGACAGGTTATTGCCCTCTGTAATAACACTCCTCAGTGCTTTTGAGAGTTCACTGGAGTGTTTATTTAATGTAGACATTCCCAAAGCAGTAAGGCTGTAGGAAGTGATGCTTGTGCTGCACCTTTCCCAGGTTAAAATGTGGTCCTGTATGAGAATGTCTTGATGTTGGCCATGGCCTGGGGTTGCAGAGGCTCAGGTGCTGGTAGTACTGCAGCAGGACTGTGGTTGCATCTCCCCCTTTTCTACTGTGTCCCTCACCCGTACAGTGTGGGATCCCCTGGAGACCCCACTCCCATGCAGCGGGAACACAGGGAACACCACCAGTAACCGAGCTCCTTCCTCTCCCCATCCCCAGTAGCAGCAGTGCTGAATCCTTAGACCGGCTGTACCCTGCGGTGGGCTCCACCAAGCCACCCCGAAAGCGGACCACTAGCCAGTGCAAGTCTGAGCCACCCCTGCTGCGGACCAGCAAGAGGACCATCTACACAGCTGGCCGGCCACCATGGTACAACGAACATGGGACACAGTCCAAAGAGGCCTTCGTGATAGGTAGGCAGAGGCAGCACACGTCCAGGCTCTGTCCCACCTCTGCACTTCAGCCGGTGCAGGCTAGCACAGGCAGCGTCGGTGCTGCCTGCCCGGTGGGTCTCCATGAGGTCTTGGGAGGATTCCTGCCCCACAACCTCCTTGGAAACTTGAGGTTGGCTCCAGACTCCAGTCTGTGAGCTGCTCAGCCTGGGAAGGAGCTGTGAGAGTCCCCATGGTTAGTCCAGCTTTGACTGGGTGAGCTGTCAGATTGGGGAGAAGCAGAGAGCTTGCAGATGGGGGTGGTGGATTATAGCAGGCACTGGGCACACCACCCACAATCTTTGCTTGTTTTTCCCTCAACTCTCGTTGCCTGGGTTGTCACGAGTTCCCAGGGATTTAGTCTAAGACTGGTTCTCATGCCAGCTCTCCCCTTGTTACACAACCATCTAAGGAAGGGTTTCCCAGCTTTTGCTGTGCATGTTGCTGGCAGTTATAGTATGTGCCATTTGACGTTTTCAAGGATAATCTCTCTTGTAGTGCCTATTGGTCTCCCTCTTTAGAGGTTCATCCAACTCAGTGCAGCAGAGCAGGACCTTGGCTCTGGCCTGTGGTTGGAAGGGCAGACTGTGGGGCTGGTTGCTTCATCTCCTTTTCCCTGGCAGGCCTGGGAGGAGGCAGCGCCTCTGGGAAGACCACGGTGGCCACCATGATCATTGAGGCTCTTGATGTCCCTTGGGTGGTTCTGCTGTCCATGGACTCCTTCTACAAGGTGAGGCTGCACATCATCCTGGCCAGGCTCCTTGGGCTGCCGTGGCCCTTGGCATAACCCCCTGGTGGGGAAACAATGTGGATTTAGTGACAGTCTCATCGTTTCCCCTTCAGATGGTTCTTGGGGCAGGGGGAGAGGTTGCTGGACACAGCAGTGGGGAGGGAGGGCTGCTGGTGAGGACAGCCACGTGCACTAACCTCTCCTCTGTGGACAGGTGTTGACCAAGCAGCAGCAGGAACAGGCAGCCAGCAATGACTTCAACTTTGACCACCCTGATGCCTTTGACTTTGATCTCATCATCGCCACCCTGAAGAAGCTGAAGCAAGGCAAGAGCGTGAAGATCCCCATCTACGACTTCACCACCCACAGCCGGAAGAAGGAATGGGTACGGGACACTGAGGGGCGTGGGACAAGGTGGGGGGACTGCCAAGGCAGGAGACGGGAGTGCTGACTGGACCCCTCCAGCCCCTGCCTTTTGCAGGCAGACTTTTGCAGTCACCCTCTGCTCTGTGACTGGGCCAGGGTACATTTTTTGGGTGAGCTGTCAGTCACTAACAACCCAGAGAGATTCCCTGGGATGGGGCATCTTCGAATGCATGTTCTGTACCTAACCACATCCATTTTGACTTCACAGAAAACCCTATATGGCGCCAATGTGATTATCTTTGAAGGAATCATGGCATTCGCAGACAAGGAGCTCCTGAAGGTGAGGAAGGGTGTAGAATCGGTTCCGGGGAAGCCTGACAGGTGCAAGTGCTGCAGTCCCCTCTTCTGCAGCCTTATATTACAGCACAAAGAGTCCCAGGTGCCCTGGGGTTGTTGTGCACCTCTGGATGGGACCTTGTACTCCCACAGTGCTTCAGCATCACCCCTACAAACCAGCCCTCCAGCCCATTTCCAGCTGGGGGGAGATGGTGGGAGCATACTTTGTCCCGAGGTTCAGCAGCAGGGAGGTGACCTTCTCTTCCAAGTTACGCTGGCTGCTGTGGCACTTCACTGTGCAGGAGAAATAGGCCCCAACTCTTGCAGCGGTGGGGGAAGAGCCCACGGCAGAGGTCAAGCATTTCAGCAGAGACCTTGATCTCAGCCATTCATTCCCAGGAACTGGGAGCCGAGTGGTGACCTGGTCCGTGGCAGTGGTGGTGCACCTCATGCTGCATGCTTCAGCTTGCACAGCCGGAAGGAAAGTCTGCTATACTTCTACTGCACAAAGCCTGATGTTCCTAGCATGGACTCATCCAGCACTTCAGCCTTTCTTGAGAGTTATTTGGATGCATGAGAAATGCTATAGGAGGGAGTGAGCTATGCACAAACTTAGCCAAGCTCAGTCTAGAAAGTTTCCTTCCCTGCCAAGGGAGTGTTAGGGTTCCACTTTCCTGGAGCAACGATGACCTCCAGTGGACAGCTGGGTAAATCCCCCAGGAGTTTCCTCTGAGCAGCCCTGCTCTTGTTTCTCACAATTAAGGGCAGTGTCAGGAGCTGACCTGCTGTGCTTGGCTCCCCTCCAGTATTAATGAGCCAGCGCTCCTGGGTTAAGCCTCTTGGTCTGTGTTGTGAGCATTAACTTCTCTTGTCTCCTCCTCACTCTTAAAAAACATCCAGCCAAAGTGTTGGGGATGATTAGAAGAGGAGACAGGGTTTGAAGCAGGACAGGTCTCAGGGGGCACGAGAGTAAGGGGCAGGTGGCAGCGAGGGACTCACTGCAGCATCTGCACTGCCAGCCTGCTAGCCAGGGCCAAGTTCAGGGGCTGCAGAGGCAGAGCTCCCACCAGGCCAGAGCAGAGTTGAGCTGAGCTCTCTTAAAGCGGTGTTGCGCTGTGCCCAGGGCTCAGCCTTTTGGTTGCGGCTAGTGGAGAAGGTCGGTGCAAGTTACACGTGTAACCTGGTGGGGTTTGTTCCCTCCCCTCTCATTTCAGCTCCTTGATCTGAAGATATTTGTGGACACGGACTCGGATATCCGCTTGGTGCGTCGCCTGCGCAGGGACATCAGTGAGCGTGGCCGTGACATTGAGGGTGTCATCAAGCAGTACAACAAGTTTGTCAAGCCCGCCTTTGACCAGTACATCCAGCCAACCATGCGGCTGGCTGACATTGTCGTGCCCCGAGGTACCTACCCAGGGCTGCCCCGAGCTGCCGTATGGCTCAGTCCTGAGCGGGACCTGACAGACCCTGTCCCACAGCCCTCAGCTCTGCTGGCCGGTCCCACCACCCTCTGGCTGGCGAGGATAGAAGAGAGGCTGTCCCATGCTGTTGTGGTTTAGCCCCAGCCAGCAACTAAGCACCACCCAGCTGCTTGCCCACTCCCTGCCGGTGGGATGGGGGAGAGAATCAGAAGGGTAAAAGTGAGAAAACTCACGGGTTAAGATCATAGAATGGTTTGGGTTGGAAGGGACCTTTAGGGGCCATCTAGCCCAATGCCCCTGCAGTGAGCAGGGACATCTTCAACTAGATCAGGCTGCTCAGAGCCCCATCCAACCTGACCTTGAATGTTTCCAGGGATGGGGCATCGACCACCTCTTGGGGCAACCTGGGCCAGTGTTTCATCACCCTCATTGTAAAAAATGTCTTCCTTAAATCCAGTCTAAATCTACCCTCCTTTAGTTTAAAACCATCACCCCTTGTCCTGTCACAACAGGCCTTGCTAAAGAGGTTGCCCCCGTCTTTCCTACAGACCCCCTTGAAGTACTGGAAGGCTGCAGTAAGGTCTCCCCTGAGCCTTGTCTTCTCCAGGCTGAACAACCCCAACTCTCAGCCTGTCCTCGTAGCAGAGGTGCTCCAGCCCTCGGATTGTTTTTGTGGCCTCCTCTGGACCTGCTCCAACAGGTCCATGTCCTTCCTGTGCTGAGGGCTCCAGAGCTGGACGCGGCGCTGCAGGGGGGTCTCCCCAGAGCGGAGCAGAGGGGCAGAATCCCCTTGCTCACCCTGGTGCCCATGCTGCTTTTGGTGCAGCCCAGGATGCAGTTGGCCTTCTGGGCTGGGAGCACACATTGTTGGCTCATGTCCAGCTTTTCATTACCAGGACCCCCAAGTCCTTCTCTGCAGGGCTGCTTCTCAATCCCTTCATCCCTCAGCCTGTATTGATACTGGGGGTTGCCCCGACCCAGGTGTAGGACCTTGCACTTGGCCTTGTTGAACCTCATGAGGTTCTCCCAGGCCCACCTCTCCAGCTTGTCCAGGTCTCTTTGGATGACGTCCTGTCCTTCTGGTGTGTCACCTGCACCGCTCAGCTTGGTGTCATCTGCAAACTTGCTGAGGATGCACTCTATCCCACTATGTCACTGATGAAGATATTAAATAGTACTGGTCCCAGTATGGACCCCTGAGGTTCACCTCTCGTCACCGGTCTCCACCTGGACATCGAGCCATTGACCACTACCCCCTGGGTGCAACCATCCATCCAATTGCTTATCTGCCGAGCAGTCCACCCATCAAAACTATCTCCCCAGTTTAGAGAGAAGGATGCTGTGGGGGACTGTGTCAAAGGCCTTACAGAAGTCCAGATAGATGACATCCATAGCTCTTCCCTTGTCCACTGATGTAGTCACTCCATCATAGAAGGCCACTGGGTTGATCAGGCAGGACTTGTCCTTGGTTTAATAGGTAAAGCCAAACAGTAACAGTAATAATAATAACATAATGAAAAAGAAAAGCAAAAGCCATGCTGTTACCAAAATGTTCCCAGGCATGATCAGCAGTACAGAAAGCAGTGAAAGCAAAAAGCAGCCACTAACAAGCACTAGAATCTAATATACAGTGAGGCAAGCAAGCCCCATGGCAAGCACAGAAGCCAGATAATTAATAACCAAACAGCAATAACAGCTATAAACTCAATCCAGTGCATTCCGATCAAATCTGTCGTTAGCTCAAACCCTTTCTGTCCCATGTTGAGCACCAAAAAGGACTGTCGTGGTTTAGCCCCAGTCGGCAACTAAGCACCACACAGCTGCTCGTTCACTCCTGGGATAGAGTTAAGAAAATTAACTCTATCCCAGCCAAAACCAGGACACATGCCAAAACAAAGGTCCCTCCAGTTGCGTGTCTCCAAACACTGGCTGAAAGCAGATTCTGAGGGGAAAGCCTGCACTTTTCCCTAAAACAGTCTCCTGCCCTACCAGCTCCTGCAGCCTCATGATTTAAAAGCTAGAAGTGACTTCTAGATATTCAATGATAGATTACTAAATAAGAATTTAATAATAGCAAGGATGTCTCCTGCTGGATGACGCTTTGCTAGGGAAGGGATGTTTGGGGTACGGTGTATTTTTTAACATAGTGGGGAAGAAATGTGTTTGAGGCACTGCTAGCTAGCACTGTGGTCCTGACCAGGCTGGTTCTCTTTTGCTTTTGGTTCACTCCAGGGAGTGGAAACACAGTGGCTATCGACCTGATTGTTCAGCACGTCCACAGCCAGCTGGAAGAGGTAAGAGCTACCTGGACCCCCGGGTGTTAACGGTGGGGTTGACCTTGCCTGTGCAGCAGTGGCATTGCCAGAAACAGTGCTCTGGGTGCCAAGGTAGGAATGGCCTGGCTTCCCTCCATGCTCCAGGCATGTAAGCCGTGGGGCTGTCCCCATGAACTTCTCCCAGCCCTGACTGCCTCGCCCCTGCGCTCTGGTTAGTGCAAGGCTCCTCTGCAGGCTGTGGTCCAGCAGCAGCTTCCTTCCCTCCCTGGGAGAGCAAGTCATCTGGGGACAAACCAACCATCCTCCAGTGATCCGAGTGATGTGCCCTCACTGCCTGCAGCCCTCCCAGGGCCAGCGTTGCCCCAAACCCTGCAATACTTCAGCTCACTGGCTCTGGCTTCTCTTCACCCCCTTGAGACACGGCTGCAGTCTTTGCAGTCAAGAGCCCACTTTTCCACTTCTGTGTTAGGGGCAGCCCAGGGGTTTCTAAACCCAAAGTCTTGTCATGTTTGATGCCCAGCCTGAGCCCAGAACCAGGCAAATGCTCCCGTATCCTTCCCCACTACTGGGTTTAACAAGTCGTCTTCTGTGTGTCCTGGGCCAGGCCTGACCACTGGTTTGAGCCTGGAGCCCTTCGATCAAACAACGCAGTTGTGTGTCGCTGTTCCCTGAGCAGCACAGCCTCCTCCCGCCCCAAGTTTGTGGCTTTGGTGTTTCAGTTCTGGAGATGCTCAGAGTGATTTTCTGGGAGGCGGAAGGAATGTGACCTGGAGATGGATGCACTTAAAAGTAAAGGGCTCGATTCCTGTAGGCCTTCCTGAGCTCCCAGACGGCAGGAGCCGCTCGGCCCCTGGATGTGAGCGGGCATGCGACAGCATCGTGCCTCCTGCGCCTGCTCAGGCGGGACCGCTCTGATGCAAGTTCCCCCTCTCAGTGCACCCCGCTCTCCGCAGGGCTGCAGGCAGCAGCCGGGGCTTTCTGACTGCCTGCATCTACAGCACTAAGTTCTGGCAGATCGGGAAGTTGGTTGTTGGTGTCTAAACCCTAGGTCACAGGAGCGAGGATCAGAGCTCTGGCATCGTCGCTAGCACTGGGCTGAGGAGGGCACGCAGCCATGGGGCACGGGCCACAATGGGGAAGTGGCTGTTTCTCCCATCTCCTGGGATCTGGCCAGGGGGCAAACACGGCAGCTCCTCCCCAGAGCACTGCTGTGAGCCAGGCAAGGGATTGGCTTGGGGGCGGCTTTCATTTACCTGGGACGGGGAAGAAGGGGAAAAGGCTACATGTGAATGCAGGAAAATATTCCTATTTTTCCTTTTCTTTTATCTTGAAACGATCCTGGTGTTGACAATGCTTAATACCGGTTGCATTGTGTCTTTGTGTTGCTGCCACAGCGTGAACTCAGTGTCAGGTAAGAGCCCCTAACTCTGTCCTGTCTGTGCAGCCCGAGGCATTTCCAATGCCAGGCACTGCTTGGCCTAACCCTGACCTGTAGTCGAGACCGACAGCTCGCGTAACGCACGGCCTCATCACGCTCAGAGCTGATGAAAGGCGGCCTTGTCCTTGGCTTTGGGACCAGCAGGGACAGGGCTGTTCCCCAGGGATGTATTTGTCCTGAGAAGGTACCACCAGCTTGAGTGCAGACATCCTGAGGCAGGGGCAGGGCCGAGGTTTGTTAGCTGGGGACCCCCGACCTCGGCAAGACGGGAGGCTTTGCGTCCTTGGGATTCTCTTTTATTTCCCTTCATCCTCTAAGACAAATGGTTGTTCAGAGCCACTTCCATCCCTGATGATTAAACATTATTAAACATCAATTATTAAATTAAACAAAGCAGCTCAAGGCTGGTGGGAGTCCTGGATCCCTCGCCATCACAGAGGCACTCAGCTGCAAGCCCGACGGCACCCAGGTGCGCAGCAGCTTCAGCGTGGCGAGAGGTACCCGCTTTCCTGCAGTGTCTAAAGACTACACAGCAACTACTTGGGGACTGAGAAAATACTTATCCCCTAATCCATCAGGATTTCTAATTTCCCAGTATCTGCTGGTGGATGCTGTGAAGTATACATTGATTTATTTAACCTCTTCAGCATGTGGATCCAGATGGGACTTTAGCTCTCTTGCTTCCATGAAGCAGCCAGCTGAGTTTCCAGGTATTTTTGTAGGAAGCAGAGGGTATGCATTACTGCAGATGGATTTCCATTTAGATCTCCATCATTTTATGGAGATGCTTAACTCAAGTATCTCTAAAATTTACATTCAGCATGCAAAAAGCTTTTAAAATACCTAAGCTGAACAGAAATAGATTCTGCTTTCCTTAGTTCTGCTTAAGCCATTCATTTCCTAGACTAGGCAACAGGACGTTTTATTTTATTTCTGTTTGCTTGTTTAACACCATGGGGCCTGACATTTCCATACAGACAGCATAAGCTGCTCTGTATATCTGGAGGTCCAGGTGGGAAGATGCTTTTTAGCATGGAGGGAAGCCTGTTGCTTTAAAAAAATGGCAGGAATAACATTAGAGAGTAGGGGCGGGGGGGTGTGTGTGTATACATGCATATATGCCTGTACGTATGTGTGTATGTATACAGATATAAAATTTCTTTTTTCTCCAGGGATTGTCCTCTTTGATTAAAGTGGCACTCAGTACAGGTAAACTCTTTGTGCACCTTAAAAATAAAATTTTTAATAACATGTCAAGAAAGTATAATGATAACAGGTTTGGAAAGGTAACTCCAGCCTCCAAAAACAACTCTGTGTTAACCACAGCCACAGATATTTTTATATTCTGCTTAAGGCTCATGGTTTCCATTTATGCCTTTGCCAGAAAGCCTAGAAAAATTTTCCTGCAAAAAATCTGTTTACACTCCTGGAGTCCCAGTGCTTTTACTGCCGCTGCGGTTTCCCATCAGCTCCTCTGCAGCACTGCGCTCGCAAGAGGAGCGAGGTGGATGGAGAGACACGTGTCAGGCGAGATGTGCTCAGCAAACAGGGGGCTTTTCATCTTAAACAATTCCCCATCCTCCTGTCTTGAATGGCTTCATCTAAATGTCACGGTTGTTTTTCTGATGTCACCGCCTTTTGGCGGCCGTGGGGACACAGTGAGGTCTTTGTAGCTGATAGAATAAAACCTGGATGCTTAGATCTGGCCCCAGTCCGAGGTACTTCACTGGTCCTTGTGCTCCAGGCTGGCCCTGGGCTGCCTCTCCTGCCCCAGCGGGTGGCTGGGACGGGCAGGGAGTGCCTCTCCCCGACTCTCAGCTGATCAAATGGGTGAATTCTGAGGAGCGTAAAGAAAGTGGTGCCATTCCCTGGACCTGCAGGCCTTTTTTTTTCCCCTCCTGTAACTGCTGGCTGCTGAGGAGCATCGTTGCCGCCTTCTGTATTCCCTCAGAGTGCAGGTCAGACCTTAGCATCCTTGCAGTTGGGATGTTTCTTGTCCAGCTTCCCACATGTTTAACTGTGCATGTGCTGGGGGTGTAATTACAAACAGGCATTCCCAGGTGAGTATTCCTCCTCGAGCCCAGCAGCAGGAGCCAGACTGGCGAGCCCATGCCCGCCGAGGCGCAGTGCTCTCAGCCAAGCCCGTTCTCCGTCCCTTCTATTTCAGCAACCGGCCCAGCTCTCGGAGCCAGTGCTCTTTTCAGCTGAATTCCCCTCACCAATCAATATTCCCCACCCCCAAGGTCTCGATCAGCTTGGCATGCCCTTTGCCAATTGTGTCTTTAAATATCAACCTGTGGCGCAGTTTAATAGCCCTTGTTTGAAATGTCAGCTGTGAAAGCCAGCCGCTGTACGTGTTTGAAATGCCTTGACTGCATTAGCTCCTTTGTAGCTGGATGTCTCTTGTCTGCTTCCTGCTTGATAGCATGCTCAACAAAGAGCTGAGGATGTTCCCTGAAGCCTTC
The DNA here is from genome assembly GCF_949628215.1 of Phalacrocorax aristotelis. Lineage (NCBI taxonomy): Eukaryota > Metazoa > Chordata > Aves > Suliformes > Phalacrocoracidae > Phalacrocorax > Phalacrocorax aristotelis. The sequence continues at coordinate 10,569,816 of NC_134288.1, read as the reverse complement.
CTGAGAGATGGTCACCCCCTTCTCTCTCTCTCTCTCTTTCTTCTTCTTCTTTTTTCTTTTTTTCCTTTAAAGCTTTTATTCTAGAGGGGAAAAAATAAGTTTCCAAAGTGAGACCTTTTCTTGACGTGCTCATGGTTGCCCATCTGCATTTTCCATCGCAGTCCTGCCTGGTAGGGGGAGGGACAGGAAGCACTGCTCTCGACAGCAGGCTGCCTGCGGGTCGTGGTGGCACAGACCCGCTCCCTCCATCCCGTCCCTCCCAGCAGGGCTGGGCAAGGGGTTTCCCCACAGGCAACACGGCTGAAGCAGGGCGGCTGCCGGAGAGGCTGAGCTCTTCTCTCTGCCTCAGCCTGCAGCTGCCCTCCAAGGGGTGGCAATGCCAGGGCAGGTCCAGGTGAACTTGGGGGAAGGAAGGTCTTCCCGGCAGGTGGTGATGTTCAGTTCAGAGCTGGTTCCTCTCCACATTCCCAGTGCTCTTGGCTTTCCAGGCTCTCCAGGGCTTCAGCAGACTGCCTCTCCAGTGTGCCAGGAGATGGGCACCCCTGTGAGCCCACAAGCAGTTTGCATGGGTACGGGGCAGGTTGGGTGAAGGTTTTGCAAGCTTGGCCTTGAGCACCTGCACTTGATCTGGGATTGCAGCAGAGCCCCAGGCGAGGGCTGGACATTTCCCTCCAGGCTCCAAGAGCTGCAGCTGGTGTTGCAGTGTGGTACCACATGGGACAGAGGTGTGACAGTGTCCCTGCTCTGACTCCGAGGTGGTGAGAACGGACAGACCTGTCCCCCCGTGGAGCTGGGAGGGGTGCTGGTGCCATGGAGAGCAGCCACGGCATGACTTGGTCACCAAGGGAGGAGTGCTGGGGTCTGTACGGCAGTGGCCCAGGCACCAGGCAGGTCCAAGAGTCATAGATCAATTAGGGCTTTCTCCCCCCCCTTTGACTAATGACAGTGCTTCTTCCTTTGTTTCATGTCATGTTTGTCCCTCTCCCCTTAAACTCTTGTGTTTCCTGTCTTGTCTCCCCTGAACATCCCTCCCACCTGGTGACCAGAGGAAGCTACGTTGGGATATGTGAGGAGACAAACGCTAATGGCAGTGTTTTGGTTGTGACACTAATGCCGGGGACTGGGGGTGAGGGCTGTGCAGTGTGAGCCGCGTTACTAACCCGGGCAGACAGCTCACAGGGTCCTGCTTTGCTGGGGCTGTGCAGGGCAAACAGGTGGGGGGGCTTGAGAGACCATCTCTATCCTCACCCCAAAAATGGGACTGGCTGCTGTCCCCCTGGAAAGTGCTGTGGGGACCCGACAGCACTGAGCATCTTCCCTGGGCTGTTGGGGACAGGGGCCCAAGCAGGGTTGCATCTAGACCTCCCCAACACTCCACTGAGCACCAGCCCCTGCATGGGTGTCACAGGAAGGTGCGGAAAGCTCAGTGATAAAATGCTGACAGCATTTCCCTAGGGGCTGTTGACAGCTCGGGGTGCAGGGGAGGTGTTCCCAGGCACGCGGGGCTCCTCTTGGGGATAGGAGTGCTCCCTGGCCTCTGGGGCAGGGAGTGGGAGCCGGGTCACACCACATCTCACCTGCAGCACCACAGAGACCACGGCAGGAGAGGGGGGCTGGGGGGCTGTCTGCCCCCCTAGAAGCAGGCAAGCAGGCAGCCCCTGTGCAGGCGCCAGTGTCTGCCAAAGGCTGGGCTCAGGCCCTTACCTGCTGTGTGGGTCTGCATCCCTGGGACCAGGAGGGGTTTAGGCAGGGCTGGATGGCAACTGTGCCCCAGAATCTGTCCCTGGGCCAGGTCTGGCAGGAGGAAGGAAGGGGGGCTGCAGGGGCAGAGCTGCTGGATGCTGCCAGCAGCACAGCCCTGGCATGGGACCATCTCCCGCTAACCCACGTTGCAGTGAATAACAGAGTGAGGTCGCTTCAGTGATGGCAGGTCCGGGGCCTTGAGGGCTGCTCGTACCAAACAGGTGGTGGGGTCTGTGGGCAGCGGGAGCATGCTGGGCTTGGCCCCAACCCAGCCGGGCTCTGCCGGCAGCGGGCAAGCCTGTGACGGGAGCACAACCCGTCCCACACGCTCCACACAGCTGTGAGCTGTCTGCGCTCTTGGGAGCGTTCCCTGCGTAGGGGCTTGCAGCTCTGCAGGACCAGAGCTGGCAAAAGCAAGAAGGAGCCCTTAAGTACCCACAGGCCTTGGGAATGTCTCGTTTGGTGTTGGTCAGCCAAGACCAGGAGATGGCTATGTGGATGGAGGCCTCAAGTCATCTAGCGCTGCCCTCCTCCATTCCTACCCAGTCATCTTCTCTGTCTTCTTCTCTGCTTATGTGCCCCTGTGTGTGTGTGTGCAATTAATCCAGGTTTCTGCTTGATTTGAAGCCTAAATCACCTGGTGCTTTCGTTTGCTCTCTTCTCCTCCCCAACATCTCTCCAACGGGGATGCAGCCGCTGGCACATGTGTGATGTAAAGTGTGGCTTTTGGACCCCAGCCTTCCTCCCAGACAAAGTCGCTTGTCCATCCTGCCCAGCCTTGTGGAAGCCAAATAGATGCGACCTTCATCTCATTACTGCCGCTCTCAAAGAGCGAAGTGACTAATGGGGCCCCATTGTGCGCTTCCCCATGAATGGTGTTCCCTTGATCCAAGAATAGCTCCCAACCCTATTAGTTGTGTGGAGATGAGTCACACAAAGCCAGTCCTGTCCAGCCGTAAAGTCTTGAAGCTGTTTCCAATTTGGTGTTGATCTGACTACCCTTGAATGGGCCAGGCGCTCTCTGACATAGTCTCGTTGCAACCTGGCTCTACATCGATCCATGTGCCAGCACCATGGGCCTGGCTGCCTGTCCCGTTCCTGGTGGTGTCTGGCACAACCACAACAGCTGCTCCTCACCCATGAGTTCAGGATCCACCACCAGATAAGATTCCTGGGCAGGAGAAGGCTTTAATTTTATTTTCCACTTTCTTCCCAACCAGTGGAAACCAAGATAGGCCGACCACAGGTCAGCTGCCCAGCAGGAAGGGCTGCGAGGTCCCCCTGGCTCCACCGACCACCCAATGCTTCCCTGTTCATGGGAGCAGGTCCCTTTGCCATTGCAGGGGACTCGGCAGAGCTGGCCCCTCATTTGGCTCAGCTGGATGGCCTTGGTGTGTGTTTGCAGTTTGAGCTGATGTCTGGGAGGAAGGCTTCAGCTGTGTGCTGTGCACCAGCCTTCAGGCAGCCTTGTCCAGAGACCTTCTGACTGTGTGTTTGGTTTTCAGGGCCGCCCTGGCCTCTGCCCACCAGTGCCACCCCCTTCCTCAGACCCTCAGTGTGCTGAAGAGCACCCCTCAGGTGAGGGGCATGCACACCATCATCAGGTAAAGCCCCCACCACAGCGGTCTCCTGGGGCGGAATAGGGCTTGGCTGCCAGCTTGGCTTGCTTTGGACTCCCGAACCCCACTTGTGCCCTGTCCTCATGACTTGGGGACATGGGACAGGATAGAAAGTGGTGGACCCTGCATAGAGGAGCTGTGCTGTGAGCACTCCATGGTCCTGCCAACAATTTTTCTGCCTTTTACCTTAGAACTGCCACCACAATTCCAGGCTCAGCCAGTAGACCCCATGCAAAGAAAACCCTGACAGCCAGACAGGGGCTGGGGCTGCCCCCCTCCACGCAGCCCCTAAATTCTGTCAGCATGTCCTGGGGCACATTTTGGTCCACAGCTTACATTGCCTTTCCCTCCGCTCCAGAAACAAGGAGACCAGCAGGGACGAGTTCATTTTCTACTCCAAGAGGCTGATGCGGTTGCTGATTGAGCATGCGCTCTCCTTGCTCCCCTTCCAGGTGGGTTCAGGGGTGTAGCTGGAGGGATGGGCAGCAGGCGCTGTGTTTCCGATTCCTAACCCATAACTGCCAGGGAGCTGAGACAGTCCTGGTGCTGCTCCTCCAACCTTCCCCTGTATCAGCCCTTTCCTTCTAGACTAAAAAGGGGCAGGGCTCCCCTAGGCTGTGGAGCAATGGCGTGGCCCTGCGTGACAACTCTTTGTCCAGCCTCAGTTTCCAAGGGTCCGGACCAGCCCGCAGCTGGCTGGCTCCCCAGTACCAGGGCTCCTCTAAGAGCCACGTCCAAGCCCCTGGTAATGCTTCTCACATGGTTTTTGCAGAGTTGCACAGTCCAGACGCCGCAGGGACAGGATTATGAAGGGAGGACATACAGTGGGAAGCAAGTAAGTAGAAGCAAAAAGTACTCACTATTCAAACCTGCCCCGTGGGGTTACATTGAAAGCCCTGTGGATGCAGGGGAAGATACCCCTGGCTTCTCAGGGCTTCCGTCAGGCCTGGGTTTCATGTCTGTCCTCATGACACCCTGTATCATCGGGATGGGCAGCAGGTTGTCCAGGGGTGCCATCAGCAATGTCACTGTGCCACTGCTGCCTTCCCACTAAGGGAGGCAGCCTGAACTGGGAGCAGCACAGTCTTCTTGGAAGGGATGTGTTTTGGGGTTGCCTGTTAGAGTCCCCCACTGTCGGGGCCCAATGTCCTATGGGGGTGGTGTGCACCTTGTACACCATGCCTTCCTGTTCACTCTGGCTGTGTGCTGCAGATCACCGGCGTGTCCATCCTGCGTGCGGGCGAGACCATGGAACCAGCGCTGCGAGCAGTGTGCAAGGACGTCCGCATCGGGACCATTCTCATCCAGACCAACTGCAACACGGGCGAGCCGGAGGTAAAACCGGGGGCTCTGCACTGCCAAGGGCATCTCCTGGCGTTAGGCTGCATGCAGGGGGTGACTTGGGTATTTCCCAAGAGCACTTCAGCGATCCAAGACTTGATCTTGGCAGGGGGTGAGTGCTCAGAAAGTGAGTGCTTTGAAAGCTTCTGAAGTGGGCTTTGCCAGCATGCTTGTGCGAGCAGGGGTTGGTTTTGTGTCCAAGTGTTTGCACCAGTGCCTGGCTCCAAGCTGACAGCTGGGGTCCCAGAAATGGAAATGCATGAAAGATCCTTCAGCCCTTTAAAAGAAGGGCTCAGGTTGCTCCGTTCACCTTGAGCCTGCAGCCTCTAAGCTGATCTCTCTTCCCCCTGCCCAGCTCCACTATCTGCGGCTGCCGAAGGACATCAGTGAAGACCACGTCATCCTGATGGACTGCACAGTCTCCACGGGTGCAGCAGCCATGATGGCAGTGCGGGTGCTGCTGGTACGGAGGATGTTGGGCACACTGCAGAGGGCGGGTGGTTCACCCCCAAATAACATGCAAGAACACCAGCTGCAGCCGTGCTGAGGGGCCTTGCACTGAAACTCTCTCTTCCTTGTGAAGGAGGGTGACATGGGAGACAGCGCAAGCTGGGGCGACTCTGTAAGCAGGTGTTGACAGTCACCCCTTCCTTGTGTAGTAATAGCCTGGATTTAATTGGTTTCTTGGTCCTGTGCCCAGTAACCCCAACTGACCACAGAGAGGGGAGGAGGGAAAGTGGCTCCTGGAAGGCCCTTGAGTGCTCTAAGTGCCGCTCACTGGAGGCATGGGCCATAAGATGCCTTAGGTAACCTCACCCCAAGCTGCCTCTGCCTTTCCTGTAGGATCATGATGTCCCAGAAGACAAGATCTTCCTCCTTTCCCTGCTTATGGCAGAGATGGGTGTCCACTCAGTTGCCTATGCTTTCCCCCGGGTGAAGATCATCACCACAGCTGTGGACAAGAAGGTGAATGACCTTTTCCGGATAATCCCTGGCATTGGTGAGTATCTGGGTAGGAATGACCTGCTGCAGGGGGATTTTCGGTGCTTCAGGCCCACTCACCAGAGGTGGTGAAGCCCTGGTTGTCATCAGCAGCCTTAGGTCTGGCCTTATTTTACTCAGGGACCCACTACCTCTCCTGGGACCTGCTGCCATGTGGGTGGTGGGATCGACATGCATGCTCTGAGCTCTGTCAGGCAGCCGTAGCCTTGTTGGCAGTGGGAGCCATTCCACGTGCCATGAGCCTCCTCCAGCCCCAGGTAGAGAAGCTGGGCTGGGACAGCTGGAGCAGACCTGTGTCCACCTCATTCCCTAAGCTGTCACTTTAAAGAAGCTAATCCAAAACAAGCTCACTCTCTTCTTCTGTTCCCACCTCTGCTGTCCCAGGAAACACCCCTGTGACGGGGTGATAAAACAGCCTCCAGGCTGCTCCAGTTTTGCTGCTACATGAGTTTTGGAGCTTTTCAAGCTGTTGGATAAACGTGCTTTTGTTACCTTGCCTGCTGGGACGAGGGCAGGCTGGAGGACGGGTCCCAGGGCTCCCTGCAGAGCTGCACCATGACTGCATCTCTTTCTTTCTCCCCACAGGGAACTTTGGCGATCGGTACTTCGGGACGGATGCTCCTCCCGACTGGAGCGATGATGAAGATGCTCTTAGCACTTAGCTGGATGTGAAGATGCCACTGGCTACAGGCAGCTTCAGCACTGCACCTTAACCCCTTCTGTCCACTGCAGAGATTTCTCCTTCCTTCTCACCAAGCATAGATATTTTTTTCAGATGTTACATTGGAGATCTAGGTCATATTTTTTCAAAGAAACGCAAATCCTAGTTTGACTTTGTGGACAGTTGCGTGTCCCAGCATAGAGCGGAGTTTATTTATTTTAATTTAAATATTTGCCTATATAACTTATTGGAGATATTTTATAAAGAAAAATAATAAATTTTTTTGTCTGGTTTTCTTGAATGGGGCCATTCTTTGTCACGCCCTGGGGGTGCCCAGAAGGATTTGTAGCCCTTCATCACTGCTGCCCTGGGAGGGGAGATGCCGTGAGTGGCAAAGTAGAGACCCTGTTGCTGGGGAGCAGGCTGACCCTGCAGCCGGGGAGCAGTTATTATGGCTCTGTCTTTGTGCTGGTTACAGGCAGGTGGTGGTTGTTTCTCTTTGGTGAACACTGAGGCTCTTACACCCCAGGGAGACCCTGCCCTACAGGATGCGCTCACTCTGTCCGATGCTACTGAGGCAGGGAGGGAGCCTTCGCCTCATGGGAGCTGGTGGGGACAGAGAGCACCCTGTGGCCTCTCTGCAAGGACAGCATAACTCTCTTCAAACCAAGGTCTCCTGCCTGCAGCAGGGCTGTGAGCAGGAGAAAAACCCACCACTCCCATTCCCCAACTCCCGCCTCTTGCTGCTGTGCGCCAGGGAGGAACTACCATGCTCTAGATCCAAGTGAAGGGTTGGTACCAGAGGAGAGGCAGTTCTTCACATCTGCACAAAAGCTGAAGCTCAGCTCGGATCACGTCATGCTTTAGCTTAAGAAGCATCAAGCCCCTGTTTCAGTTCAGCAGCCAAAGTGAAACACAGCTCACCCAAACACCAGCTTGCTTTTGCTGAATCGGAGCCGCTCACAACGTGGTGAAGAGCAGATCTCGTAACGGTCTGCAGGAAGCTGTTAGCAGGCCAGAGTAACCTCAGCGGAAGGGGAGCCGGCCAGCCCCACAAGGTGGATTTAGTCAGAGGAGGCTGTGACCACTGTGGCTGTACACAGAGTATTTTCCTTTCCTGCATGATTCTAAGTACCAATACAACATCCTTGTCCTGGACATAAATGGGCCAAGAGGAGCAAACCTACCTTATGGCTGGGTGTCCCTGGCTCAGAGCCGGCTCCTGAGGGGTTAGGCAAGGCAGGCACTGCCAGCAGGGAGGAGAGTGGGGCAGGGAGGGGGGTGTTCTGCCAGGCCCTTGCTGAAATGGAGAGTCGCCTGGTGATAACTCAGTGTGGGCTCGGGTGTGATGAGCCCGAAATAACTGCCACTGCTCTGCGGCGTGTTGGATAAAGTCTCAACTAAATTTAAAAGAAGACACATGCCCGAGTTTCTGCAAGCGCTCGGCGAAAGCACGAGCCCTCGGCTTGAAAGCCACGCTCAGAGCCAGCACTGACACTTGATTAGTGTCTGCTAAAAATAGCTCCTTGCGTAGGTGGAAGGAGAGCTCATAAGCACAAACACAGGAGGATAGGCAGACGCAGTGTTTTTTGGCTGGGGCACCAGGTGAGCAGCAGTGGGACAAGGGACAGCAGCATCGTCAGGCCCGTGGAGGAGCACATCTGCACCCAGAGTCCTTCCCCTGGGCTGCAGTCACCAGTGCAGGAGCTCAGTGCTGGAGGAGCCCAGTGTCTTCTTGCTAGACCATGCTCAACCCCATGAATGAATACTGCCATCATCCTTCATGCATAAAGCTCCAGCAGGCATTGTTTGAGCGGTGCTGTTGGCCTCCTTGAGGGAGACAAGACCATGTGTGGGTCTTGAGCAGGGTTTGCCCCCAGGGTCCTCCGTGGGGGTGGAGATCCTACAACACCCCCTTCGGGGGGGGGAGGGGGCAAAGCACCTTTTCTTCCCTAGCATCCTTTATCCCAATCCACACACCCAACCTCCTTGAAACATCATGGATACAGCCTATCTGGGCCCCTATGATGGGTAATGTGTAGGAAGTGGCCCAGGAAGGCATGTGGATGGAGAAGAACTGGGGACAATGGGGCTGTGACCCACCATGCAGAGCATCAGAGGGTGTCCTGCACCCATGGTCCATCCCATGGCCCCGATGAGCCTATGATGGGCATAGACAGCAGCTGTAGGGTACTCAGCTATGGGAGAGGAAGACAAAAATTGGGGCATGAAGGGTGTGGGGAGGAGGAGGCATAACCAGAGCCTCAGTCAGCCACGTCTTGTTTTGCAGCACTTCCAGGCTGCTGAATGCCACCCACGCACCCAGGCAGTCCCCAGCATCCATGGCCAGTGGCTACCACACCCATGATGGCACAGCAGAGTGTGGCATGGCCCCCACCTTGCCCACTGCATTAAGGCTTAAGTGACACAGACATGCTCCCAGGGTGGAGGAAGGTCCCAGAGACCTTCGCATCTAGGGCAATTCTTGCTTTTAACCCAGTACATCCATAATTTTCTTCAGCCCATCTGCACTTCCCTTCAGCAGATCCACATTTTCCCTCAGATCTTCATGTTACCTCAGTAGATCCACATTTTCACTCAGCAGACCCGTATTTTCCCTCAGCACATCCACATTTCACTCCGACAAACCCAGTTTTTGCCACTACACAGCCGTATTTTACCTCAGCAAACCAGCCATGCACCCACACCAACAGTTCCCCCAGGGAAGGTTGCTCCCACTACTTGAAAACATGGCGCCCTCCCCTCCCCTCCTTCCCTGCACCCTGCTGGAGGTGGCAATGGCGAATTTAGCAGCAAATGCTGTGGCTAGTGGCCTCGAACCCAGGCAGCCTCCTCACCACCATCACTGCCCTCATCCCCGGGCCATGGTGCCATCTTAGATCCCCTCAGCTTCCTGTGGCCATGGTCCTGAACGGCTGCCAGGCCCCTCTCCCCAGCGCCGCCATCACCAGTGCTACAAGACTGATTTTTCTTTTGTTTGTGACAAGCTTCTGGCAGCAAGCACACCACGTCGGAAACTCTGCGTGGGAGGCAGGCAGGTCCCCTCCCCACCTCTGCCTTTCTGCCCTCCTGGCCGGGATGCATGCGTGCTCCTCAGCGCTGGCCGTGCTGACCGCTCACAGGCTGGGGTGGTGAGAGCGAGAACAAATAAAACCACTCTTTTTTGCCAAGATACTGATCTAAGGCTTTCTTAGACAGCCCTGGCCTTGAGGCTGCCTCACAGCAGGGGTGACTGGTGCTGCCCACACTGCTGCTGCACCCCTCGGCAGCGCTGCTCTCCTCACCAGCCCAAAAAGCCCCATAGGGTCACACCATTTTCTTTAAGTGGAAAAAGGGGCAAATGTGGTGGTTTGTTGAGCCGTAGCATGGTGCCCGGCTGCCATGGCCAAGCACAGCGCTCCCCAGACCCTGACCGGGAGAGGCAGCAGCCACCCTCGCACACTGCTCCAGCTCCAGCTTTCTGCCTCTGTTGACCAGCCTGGCCAGGACCGTACAGCACACAGGGACACCTTGCAGGACAGCCACCCCTGCAGCAGCCACAGCCGGTCTCCCCATGGCCTCCTTCCAAAACATGGGGATACGTGAGAAAGGTGGCAGTGGGGGAAATCCCTTTTTTCTCATTACACGTCTGGGCAATGCCACATTTCCAGCTCTACCATTAAAATAACCAAAAAACCTCCCAAAGCTGTTTGATTTATTGCTATTTCAAGGTGCCTGCAGGCTTGGCTGCAGTCCCCCCTGCCAAAGTTGGGGTCCCACCCCACCACCGCAGGACCCCCGGTCTCGGCAGCGCCTGCAGACCCAGTGCAGTGCCAGGACAGTCTTTGCTTGGCTTCCTGCCCAGTGTCGGGAGCAACACAAACCACAGCTGACCTGACCAGCAGCAGAGACTTTTGAACACCATCCCCTTGTCACTAAAGATAGATTGGAGCAGTTTAAAAAAAAAAAAAAGAGAACAATATCTGCTTGACCATCAAAGAGAAAACACACTCATTTCGAGGCAGGAGCACCTGAGAGGAGAACTTTCAGGTTGTATTTTCTTTTTCTGCAGCAGATGGGCTTGGTTTTCTTTGAAACAGATGAAATATCTCATTGATGCCAGCCCGAGGTAACTGCCTGAGGCATCTCCAGGGCTGGTGACTGCCCCATTCTTGGGCTTGGTGGGGCTGGAAAGCAACCCAATGATCAATCAGGTCAGAATAAATGGCTCATTTTCCTTTCAAGCTTGCTACCCGCTTGTTTCCTATTTGTACAGAAAGAGGCAGAACTTGTGGGCTGCCCCACCACTCATTTGAGAACTTGGCAATTCATTGCAGGAGTGAGCTGCACTGAGAAGCGTGAGCAGCAGCCTCGCTGCTACCTCCTGGCACCTGGGTCTGGGCAGAGCAGCATGCTGCGGCCCTCTGGACCTGGCAGCTCCATCCCACAGCTCTGCAGGATATAATCCTGGTTAATTGTTAAAAAACCGCTTAATTTCTGTGTATTATAAACCAGGAAATTTGTTGCAAACAACCACTGGCTGGGCTTACATTAAAAACGCTGCTCTGCTAACAGAGGCGGTTTTTCAGAAGTCGGTATCAAAACAGCAATGGAAAATGGGGTATTTTTAAGCTGTTGTATGAGGAGTATTTGAGACGGCAATCAGACAATGCATCTGACACATTATACATTAACATGCTTACCTGGTGCTGCTGGAAACTTTTTCACCAACACCTTAAGTTAAATTCACGCCATCTCTTGCTGAAAGCAGTCCTTGGTGAAGCTCACTGACCACAGAGACATTTCTAAAAATCAAAGACAGTTAAAAGATTTTATCCAACCTCAGCAAATGTACGCTGAAGATTCATGTGACCCCATCAACCCATAGACTGAATAATTGCAATAAGAAGAGAAAGGATAGGGAAATAGTTCAATAAAAAGATTCAAAGCACAGGAAAAACCTGAAGCCCACTGCAGTGTCCACAGCTCAAGCTTCCAGCATTTGGGATTTTGTGGTGCAGCACTTTGGGAAGCTTCTCCCTGTTTTGGTAGTCCTTTGCAAGCCCATGGATACAGATGTCTCAGCCATGTTTAGAGCCGGGCTGTGCAATTGTCCTGCTGTTCTCACTGGCCTTGTGCATGTGGAGAGCAATATCTGGTGACCAAAATGGTCAGTGCCAAATTTCTGCCGTGGCCAAGCCACCACGGTGGAGCCGTACCAACCACCAGCGTGGGGCTGCTCCACGTGTCACAGGTCTGGGGGGGTCTGGTTGCGGTCAACTGGGGGTGCAGGAGTTTGGTTAACGGCAGCCACAGAGTTTTGCACGCACACATTTGGTAGCTTTTAGCAGCCAGTCCAAACTCATCTGGCTTTCTTTTCTAAGCCTTATCCCCGTGTTTTATACGGTTGGTTAGCCAGTAAAATCACAATACACCTTGAAACTCAGTACAACAATCTTGAAAAGCAGCAGCAAGAGTTTCAGGAGTTTTTCAGATGCTGCTTCATTTCCCAGTGCCCAGCAAATACATTTGCAAAATTGTGCTATTTCATCTATCTTCCTCGCTGCCACAATTTTTAAAATATTAATTAATGGGAAATGATACTGTGGTGTTAATGATAACTTGCAGGGTCTTAGGTACAAAAGCAGCAACACACTTGCACGCCATAGCTGGGAAGACAGATAGCTATTGAGAGAGTCACATTGTCTAACTGACCACCTTTTTTTCTCTCTAGTACCACAAGCTGTGCTGGGAAAGGGTAGGTTTAGCGTGGAGCACCCGTGGGTGCAGGCTGCACGTGTGGGCTTCCTTGCCGGCTAGTAGCAGGCTGGCTCAAGCCAAAGGTACGGGGCCCTGCCATGCCAGGATCTGCCGTGCGTCCCACTGCTGCCGAGTTTGGGCACCTCTAAGGGAGACACCTGTGCTCTGGGAAAAACACGGGCGTTGAAACACACACGGAGCAGAGGAAGAAACCTTGGGACCCAAGTATTCCTTCTCTGCTTTTAATAAACTGAAAGAAAAAACAAAGAACATGCAAGTGCCCCCCTCCCTTCCTTTCTCATGCGATAAGAGAAAAGGAGGGTTTGAGCAGCGCAGCCTTTCCAAGCAGCTTGCTGAGCTATGCTAACAAGTTTGTTACAGGTACTGCTTAGTCCCTGAGCAGCCTGGGTTGGACACAAACAGGGAGAAAAACAAAAGCCCTGAAAGGAGAGACTGCAAGGGCAGAGCGTGCAGGGCTCACAGCCTCCCTGCGGGCATCCGTCCCATGGGGACTGCAGACGAGCCCTGGCAGGGCCGAGATGGAGAGCTCCACTCACTATGAGGCACCCTGAGCCTGCTGCACCCGGGAGCTGCTCCGACACCAGGATATCCAGTCTGAGTTGTCTTTGAAGGATGTGGCTCAGTTGGCTAAATATACCGTTCAAATGTCCAGCACCGACCACTGGTGCTGGTACTGAGGCATTTCCTGCACTCATCGCTGCCTTTGCTGGTGTGGAGAGACACACACGCTGCCTGCTGCAGCTGAGGAGGTTTTGCAGATGGTTCCCGCCACAGGGATCCCATGCAGATACATATGCCAGGGCCACAGCAACTCCCAATGTTGCAGCTTTCCCAGAGGTAGCACAGCATTCACACACAGAGCTCGGGAAGAGCTGGGCTGCAGCTCCACAACCCCTACACTGTCGTGCAGGACCTCCTGGGAAGGGGCGCTGAGGAAGCGATGTCCCATGCGAGGCAGCAAACCAAACGCAGGTCCTTGAGCCACCAGGATGCCTCCCTCCACCATTACCACCGCTCACCTGTGCAGCCCCATTTCAGCTCGGAAAGCAGCACATGGGGTGTTTTACACCGCCTAAAGCAGGGCACAGAGTCAGGATGAGACAGGGACAGCCCAGGGCACTGGTGGGGCCAGGGGAGAAAAACAGGCTGGAGCAGACCAGGAGCTATTGGAGACCGCAACAGCTGATGGAAGTTGCCCTTTGCAGAGGCGGTGAGGAGCACAGCTTGCCCCACAGCAGTGTGTCCTTCCATGTACACACACTGCTCCAGCCCCACAGGAATGTGCCGTGCCCCTCCAGACCAAGGGGTGCTGCTTCAGATGTGCCTGGATCCTTTGGCAGCACCTGTATTGTCATGGCAGCTGGTTTTCCACCTTTTCCTTTGTTCTACAGCCAAAACAGCTCTTTGGGTGTGCCAAGGATTAATGAAAGCTCAAAATTAATCTCTCCCCTCCAGATCTGCACTCTTAGAGCTGCAAGACATGGGAGCTGCTCTCCACTCCAGGTTTGGCCTCCATGGAGGATCTGCTGGCTGAGCTGGAGTGGCTTTAGCAGGGAGGGGGATGCAGCCCTCGGTCAGGGCAGGACAGAGCTTTGCCTTGTGCTCTGGCTCCATTCAGAGAGGCAGCAATGAGGAAACATGTTTTTTGGGTGAGTGGTGTAGAAATGAGAGTCTTCTGCATGTTGAACTGAGGAACAGGACCTCTCCAACCCCTCAGGGACAGAGAAGGGGGAACCCAGAGTAGCTTTGTGCCTGGGCTGGGCCCAGTATTGGAGGATGCTCTGCAGCTCCCACAGCCAGGGCATCCCTCCTCACTGCCCTCTGTCTAACAGCAGCCAGGCACTTTCTCATTTTCAAATGATTCAAGAGAACCACTAAAACATAGAGGAGTGGTGGCTTTTTTTTTTTTTTTGCTTCACTTCTCTTTGCCGCCCTGTCTGTCCAGCGTGTAATGGAAATTTTACCACAGACGCTTGCGATGAACAAACAGGAAGCCAGCAGAAAGTGTGGCAATTCGCTGTAGCCTGGCTCAACTCAGCCGAGTGACAAGAAAGGCCATAAAAGCCGGCGTGGGGGTGGCAGGGTGGAGGAGAGCAGGCGAGAGGGGCTGGGGCCGGGCAGCCGGCGCAGGGCAGCCGGCATCTACTTCACCTCCCTGGGGACGCTGAAGGTTCGCAGGTAAGGCAGGCACTGCCCTGCACCTTCTGTTTCTCCCTTCTCCAGAAGTGGTTCCTATTTATTCTTGGAAGTCCTCATTGCATTTCTGTTCATCCCCTTGCAACGGAGGAGGTCGGGAGGAGTCTGCCTCTTCATCGTTCTTTCCCAAACTACCTAAAACTTAACCTTGCTCTGAGAAACTAATTCTATTTCCCTTTTTCTCTTTTTCTGGTCTTTGCAAGATCATAATGCAAAGCTTAAAAACGCCCAAAAGCTGATCACAGATTTCCAATAGAGGTATTCAGAAGCTAAAGCTGTGCTGTGGCCTCCACAATCCCCTTAGTTCCTGCCTGAAAGATTTTTCTTTGCTTTGCTCCCGCGAAAATCCAAGAGTCGCTCCATTGAAGAAGATTGTCTTGGCTGTGTACGGGGTACCTAGAGATTCATCTGGCTCAGCCCACCCCATATATGTGGGAATGTGTTAGGACCCAAACAGAACAAAAAATCCAGAAAGGGGCTGAAAATAGATGACATGTTTCTCTGTGCCTTTTTCTGACAGCTTTTCTAGGCCTGCTCACATCTTGCATGGAGCTTGTCGTAGTCAATCCTGAAAAATCCTTCCCTTTGATTTTGTAGTTTGTTCGCTCATTTTAATTGATGAGCTTTTAACATTCATTTTTCCACAGTTATGGCAAATCACTCTGCCATGAGGCTGCCACAAGTGGCAGCAAGCGATCCCTTTCCCCCAGAGAAGCAATTTTCAGCATCCCATAGCATTAGCAAACCTAATCGGGAAACTCCCCCCTTACCTGCAAAGATGGGCAGAAGATTTTTGTGTTGCCGAATTTCAAAATCCAGGGCAGCCCCCGCAGGAGCATGTTCTGCCACTCCTGCTGCTCGCATGGGTGCTGCCATCTGCAACCAGGGGAGCAGCTGCTGCGAAGGGGAAGGAGGTCTGCTCTTCCCTTCCTCCGTGGCTGATGGCCCAAGGAATCGCAGCAAGGGAAATGCATTAGCCATGAAGACCATTTGAAGACAATGAGGTGCTAGAGGTTTTCCTGGGGTTCAGGCAGACTCTCCATGAGTGGTGTTTCTAGGAACAGGCAGCTCTCGAAAACGGTTAAGTCAGAGTTAACCCTGCAGCCCGTGCCAAGCCCAGACTCCTCCTGAGCCCAGCCTGGCACCTGCAGGACCCAACTGCGCTTGGCAGTGACGCGGTGTGTGCCAGCTCCCCGGTACTTGACAGTGGAGGAGGGGGACCTGCAGGGTTGTATGTGCCCCAGGGCCTGCATGACTTTTGTTTGCAGGGGTGCAACCCGCTGTGCGATAGCCTGGAGCTGAACTCTGCGCCCTTTTGGTCCCCTGCAGCCCCATACAGGGTTCTGCATGTTCCCAACCTGGGGCACTGCATCCCTGAGCCCCCGTGTCCAGCACTGGGTGATTTCAGCCTCTCTATGCTCATGAAGCCCAGTGCTCTGCCCGACACTGCGAGATGCACCAGCAGAGCCAGACTGCTCCACGTGCTCCCCAACTTACTACACGTATTGAAATGCAGCTGATGCCTGTTCTAGCAGGCATGCAGCCTTCCTTCTCCCTGCAGCCCCCTGTCATGTGCCTACCAAAAGGCTGTAGCACACCCAGGCATGCACCCCCTTTCCTTTAAAACCAAAAAAAAGCCACACAGAAGAGAAGTAGGGCCAGGATTTCAAAGGGCCCACACTCACGTGGTTACCCTCCTCTGTGCTCCCATCAAGGTAAAGGGTGAACTTTTCCTCCACCACCAAATGCAGGATGACGTGCAGCCCCGGCTGCTCAGGAGCACAGCGTGGAGCCAGCAGAGGCAAGCTGCTGTGGAGTCACAGCCCCTGCCACTGTCTGGTGGCCATGACCATCCCTGCTTTGCCTTCCCAACCTCGCTAAGCCCATGCACAGCGCTTGGCTGGAGATGGTTCACACTGACCACTCTCTCTGGGTCCCTGCCTGATGCAGCTTGTGCTCCCAGAGGCCCTGGGCGCCTCCTGCCATTCACCTCGGTGGCTGGAGTGGGACAAGTCTTGTATGCATGGCACGAGCCTCCCTCCTGCCTCCACTTTCCGGTTGCAAAACCTGCAGGGCCACAACCAGGTCCTTACAGGAGCAAAGCCCTGTGGCTCGTCCAGTTTGAATCAGAAGGAGATGCCCATGTGCTCCAGCACTTTGCCTTGAGCAGGAATTTTAATCAAGTGGCTCAAAGCCTATGGGGCCAGGTAGGTAGGAGGATCAGGTAGGTCCCATAGGCAACCCCAGCATAAAAACTAGAGTCCTAGTGCCACCTGATAACACAGACAAAAATACCCCTTATCGTGTTATACAACTGTAGAAGAAGACTGTAATGAGGTGGCTGTTGGTCTTTTCTCCCAGGTCACTAGCAATAAGACAAGAGAAAATGGCCGCAAGTTGCATCAGGGGAGGTTTAGATTGGATATTAGGAAAAATTTCTTCACTGAAAGAGTGGTCAGGCACTGGAACAGGCTGCCCAGAGAGGTGGGGGAGTCACCATCCCTGGGGGTGTTCAAATGACGTGTAGATGTGGCACTTCAGGGCATGGTTTAGTAGGGATGCTGGTGTTGGGTTGATGGTTGGACTTGATCCTAGAGGTCTTTTCCAACCTTTATAATTCTATGATTCTATGACCCACTGCTGGCTGTTAAACCCATGCACATGGCCATTTGGTTGGCCCATGGCTGCACGTCCCCAGCCCAGGGACACAGCCCTCTTCCTGCCCCTTTCGGCACCCGCTTCAGGATGCCAAGCCTAGAAACATTCGTGGGTGCTGCCGTGAGCCTCCCCGGCAATGTGCAATGGTGGGAATGAAAATAAAGGGAAAAGTGTGGAGGGCAAGCTGCCAGCCCGGCACCAGCCATGTGCAGGCAGGGGTTTGGCCCTCTGCAAGGGCCTTGGACCTCTGTGTCAGTGCAGCCCCAGGGGAAAACAGCCTCCCACCAGCAAACCTTTGGGAAGGGGCTGTTCCATGCGGAGACCAGGGGTCGAGCCGGGATGGAAATGAGCTGAAATGCTACTGTGGGAGGGCAGAGCCAAGGGGCTGCTTGTCTTCTTCCTCTTCCAAATTCCTTAAAGACTGGGGGGGGTTGGGGCATAGGGCACATGCCAGGGGGTTCGGCGGCTGCCCAAGCGAGGGGCATCTCAAGGACTGTCTAACCTGAGAATGGTGAAACATAAGGGTCAATCTCAGGTTCGTCAGCCCATGAGACGCCTTCTCCAGAGCAGGACAGGCAGCGTCGGCCCTCACCGGCACCGTGGCTGCCCCTTCCACCCCACACGCAGGGGGTGCGCGGCGGGGAGCAGAGGGGCACCGGATCTTTGTCTGCAGCCTTCCTCCGATACACGTGTGAACCCTGGTATGGCTCTTTGTGACGATGGGGAAGGACCGGGGTGGGTACCATCCCCCAAGGAACAAAGGGAGGAAAGTGGCTGCCAAGTCCCACCAGTTCCTTAGGAGAAGCTGCTGGAAGCTCAGCCACACTTTAGCGCCAAAGCTGTCACGGTCGGCGAAGCAGCGGCTGCCACGTGCGACTTGCTGTTCGCGAGACAGAAGGCTCCAAGTGCTAAAAGCGCCTAATTAGGAGCCTCTCTGACTCCCACCAGCTGCGAGGCCGCCAGATCCATGCCTCTGCGAGCCAATGAGCACAGCCGAGGGGTGAATTTGGCATCCCTGAAAGCATCATTAACACGTCGCTCCTTGCACTCCTGACTAGAGGAAGAGACAGTGACATCCCTAAAAGTGACGATAATGAATCCCCAGGCAGCACGCGGGGTCCTTCAGCGCTGAACGCGTCAGTAATTCATGAACGGAGCAGAAAAAAATATTTTTTTTTTTTTCCAAGTTGAGCTTCCTAAATAAAACACAAGTACAAGACCCACTTGTCGGATTCACTGTCTTTCCTACAATTAAATGACTAATTCTAAAGCATATGGACTGAAAGAAAAGTAGTCTAAAGCATTACCAGCCCCAGTGCTTGCTGTGGGGGGGTAACAGATGAACTGAGCTGTACCTCCCTGCAGCATCCCGGCCGTGAGGGTGTCAGTGCAGGAGCAGCTCTCCCTGCCCAGAGCTGCTGGCTTGCTCCTCCCAAGCCAGTGCGGCCCCCAAAGCTCCACGGGTGATGCCCCTCTGCTGCAGCTCTCCCACCCCACACCCGTTGGCCCTCCCAAGTTCCTTCTTCAGAGCAGCCCCAGGAGATGGGGGAAAAAAGAGTTTTGGGGAGAGAGCCCAGGCCCACGTGCAGGGGAGCAGCCAAAACCTCTGCCGCTGGGACTCTCGGGCACAGCCACTACCAGCCGGCGGGCAGAGCAGCCCTAAAACATGGGCCGCCCCTGCAGCGAGGGTTCCCTGGCTGTCGGTGCCCGGCCTCAGCTGCTGTGGCTCCGAGTCACCTGCGGCGACCTTTCCCTGCGCTTGGCCTACGTAAAAATAAACACCAGATTTGCTTTCATGTGTTGCACCAACACTGCCCCACGTCAGCGAGCGGCCGGGCAGGCAGGGAGCACCAGTGCCCACCAAGTCCTGGTTCAATTTCGAGACTTAAAACAATGCCGGGGACCCCCATGAGCAGCTGGGCAGCATGGGGGGCAGCTCCGTTCCCCCTGCACTGGGGCTCCCCAGGGCTGGGGCTCTAGTGGTGGAGCCTCTTCCTTCTCCTCTTGGGATGTGGGGGGTGACATTTGCCCCCAGCACCCAGCAGGTCTGGGAGGCGCCTGGGAGCTGTAGGCAAGCTCAGCACCCTGCCAGCGCGGCCGAGGGCTCCCGCCAGCACGGCGGGGGCAGGCTCAGCGCCCGGCACAGCCACGGCACGGGGTCAGGCTTCGGGGGACAGAGGGAGAAGCAGGCTCAGGTGGAGCACTGGAAATGACAGCAGTTCTCGATGATTCAGTAAAGAAAAGGACTTACACAATGCACCACGCACAAAGCAAGTGGGAGGCGGATGCTCCCCCCTCCCGCCTGCCCAACGGCCGCTTTGCTTCTGCTGGGAGTTATTTTGCAGCTGAGGGGGAGTGGGGGAGCCCCCGGCTTCCCGCCCTCACAAATGCCCTTAGCCCTTCCTGGGGACCCTCCAGAAAGCAGCAGAGCCCTCGTTTTTCAGGTGGCTCCTTACCTGGAGGAGGGCAGGGGGTTCTTGCCATTCATTCAAGTTCTGTTTCCTGTGGGCTGGGGTTTTGGTTTTTATATTTTTCCTCTTCTCTTGAAATGTTTATTCCTCATGAGGGAATTTTAATTTTAGAGACAGCAGCACATTTGCAAGGTGAAGTGATTGCTAAGCTCCAAGTGCCGAATGATGGAAGCTCCAGCAGGGAGGGAGGAAAACGCAAATGAATCGCATGCTTGAATCCCTCGGACCCCGATTTGCACCCCGAGGTGTGTATCTGTGCTGGGCGATCGGGCCAGGGAAGGAACGTGCCTTTTGTACACTGCCAAGGGGGGGGAAATTGCGCTCCAGAAGCGCATTTGTGCTTCTGAAGTGAAGTTTTCATTTGCTTGATGCAAGGAGACGGATCGCTCGGAGGAGCCGGGGAGGGTGCCAGGGTTGCCTTCGATGGCCAACTTCTGAAGGAGCCGCCGGTGCTGGTGGGGAAGACTTCCCCTGCATAACGAGGGGCTGGAGATCCTGCACACGCGTGTGCGCCCCGGCGTGCCCCTTTGCTGCCCCCGTGGGGACCACGGTGCTCCGAGGGGGTGTTCAGGGAGCTGAGCGTGGATTCGCGGCCGAGCACCTGGAAACATGTCCCTGTGCGACACGGGAGCGGGGGGCTCGGCTGGCTGGTCCTGCTGCACCCCCCATCGCCCCCAGCACACACACGGGGTCCCTCACGCACATGCATGTGTACACACACACACCCCGGCCCCCGCATCTCCCAAACACTGCCACCCCTCTGACACACACAGCAACACCCCACAAACCATGTGTGCTTCTTGCAGCTGCACCCTGCACCCCTCACACCACTTTGGGACCACCATATATCCCCCAAAACACTCACACACCCCCACCACAAATACCCCCAGACTCAACCCCACACACCCTCCGTGTCCCCCCCAGACTCTTAACCTCTCACCCCCATGTACACCCGTGTGACCTCCCTCAGACTCGCACCCCCACGTGCCCCCCAAACTCACACTCTCTCAGCCCCAGGTTCCCCCGGGTACCCCCAGATTTGCACCCTGACGTACCTCCATGTGCTCCCTGAGACTCTCAGCCCCACGTAGCCCCATGTCCCCCCCCACGTAACCCTATGTGCACCCCCAGACTCGCACCCCCACGTAGCCTCGTGCCCCCCCATGTGGTCCCCCAGACTCTTACCCCACCGTGTTCCCCCCAGACTCTCACACTCTCACTCCCACGTACCCCCGTGCCCCCCCCGCCCGCCCCTCCCTCTCGCCGCGGCCGTTCAGCACCCCGGACAGCTCCCCCGCCCCGGCCCCGCGCCTCGTCACGCGTGGGGTGGGGGTGCGCCCCGCACCGCCCGGCTATAGCGCGGTCACGTGGGCCCCGCCGCCGCCCCTATATAGCGCGGTGGCGGGCGGCGGTGCGGAGCGGTGCGGTGCGGAGCGGTGCGGTGCGGAGCGGAGCGGAGCGGCCGGAGCGGCGGCGAGCGGTGAGCGCGGCCGGGGCGGGCACCCCCACCCCACTCCGCCCCACTCAGGAGCCCCGGCCGGTCCCGGCCCGGGGCGGGAAGCCCCAAACCCCGGGGAGGGGTGTCCAGTCCCGAGGATATGAGGGTCCCGTGCCCGGGCTGGGGGGTATCCCACCCCCGGAGGGTCGCGTCCCAGATCCCGGGGGTGCCACATCACGGGGCGGGATCCTGTCGCAGCGACCAAGGGTGCCCCATGGCCCGGGAGGGGAGGGGGTCTCACCCCGGGAGCAGGGGTGTCCCATTCCCGGGTGGGGTGTTCCAGCCCCCGGGGGGGGTCCCGTCCCAGGGACAGGGGAGGGGGGTCCCATCCCCGGGGGGGGGTGTCATCCCTGGGGTGGGGTTCCCCATGGCGTGAAGCCCCGTGGGTGCCCCCTGACCGCATCGGGGGGGATGTGAGGGTCCGGGGTGGGGGACTGCTCTTGCAGGCAACTGGCCCCGGAGCGTCTGTGATGCGGGTCAGGATGATTTCGGCTGCCTCCGTCCTCGTCCTGCTCTTCCTGCCCTCGGAGACCTGCTCACCCCTGCAGTGGCCCCGGGGCCCGACCCGCAGGCTGACCCTGGCCCCCCAACCCACCTGGGAGCCCTGGCCGGGAGCCCCGCGACCCCCCGACCCCGCTGCCAGCCCCCTGCCCCAGAGACTGTGCCAGCCCCGTGAGGCAGAGCCCACCCCAGTCCCACGCACCCCACGGGCGCTGCAAACTGGCAAGAGGCGAGACGGCAAACCCAACTCACTGGATCTCACCTTCCACCTCCTGCGCGAGTTCCTGGAAATGTCCCGGGAGGAAAGACTGGCCCAGAAGGCGCTCAGCAATAAGCTCTTGCTGCAGAGTATAGGAAAATGAGGGAGGGTCGTGGGAGGGAATGAAGGAGACCAACCCCATAGCGAGTGGCCATGGCAGAGCGGAGAAGAGAGGGGGGATGCTGCTGCCCAGCTGGAGGCTGGAGCTGTGCCCAGGGAGCCCCCCCTCACCTTGCCCAGTGGGGTCCCCGTCACTGCGTCCCGTGTGTTGCTCTCACTGTTGTGCATTAAAGTCACCCTCGCACTTGCTCCGTTGCTGTGCTTTTGTGCTTTCCCCACCGCTCCAGCCCTACACGGGGATGGCAAAGGCGACCCTTTCCTCTCCTCCCTCGGAGGGGGCATCCCTGATTTTGAGCCCTCTGGATCCAACCCCTTTGCAGGCACAGGGTTTGGAAATGCTTTGATACACTGATGTTGCAGCAACCATGGGTACGGAGCATCCTTTTCCCCTCCCAGAGCTACCACCACCCATGGACCCAAAATAGGTCTCCCCAAAACCACCAGAGCAATCCCAGATGCATACCTGGATGAAAGGCACCGGTGCAAAGCACTCTGAGTGGTGCAGCTCGCACCTCTCCACCTGAGGAACAAGGAAAGGGCAGGAGAGGCACCAGCTGCACCACTCAGTAGCCACAGGAGCATGGAACACGTGTGCATGTGGACACACACGTGTACATGCATGTGAAAAACCACCATCAGCTGCACAATAAGAGGTGAGGTTACACAAACAGCCTCCACATCAGGATGGGGCAGCACACGCTGCAGAGGGGCCTTTGCGGTCAGTCCTGCAAGAGGGTCTTGAGTTGGTTGGGGTGTGGCAGGGGCGATCATGTCTCACCATGGCCTGTGAGATCTGCAGCACCTGCCAGTCCATCGCCATCACCCATGCAGCCAGGCACCAGCATCCCACAAGGTCCCAGGGGTCCCTCATCCTCCTCCCAGGGCTGTGCTAGCAGCAGCTCCGGTGCTGGCAATCTAAATTATCCTGGAGAGCTGTCCTGGGTCTTGCAAACAAAGTTTGATATTCTCTGAAGATGGTGGCTCCATGGGACAAAGCTTCTCCTTGTGCTGCTAATGCCCTGTGATCTCTTTGTGGGCTGGGTTTTTCCTCTATAAAAGTATGTTTTTTTCCCATTATGAAAAAATGTAAGGAATACATAAAAGCAGTAATTACTGCAAGGAAAGGGAGAAACAGATTGTTGAACCAGAGGCAATTATACACAGCCTGAGGTATCTGGGGTGGCTCAGAAGCACTTTTAATCCTATAGGAAAGCTGGGGCCTCGCTGGGGCAGGGGGTATGGGGCTGGCTGAGCCAAGGCCCCCAGACGTGGTGGGAGGAGGAGGATGACGATGATTTCTGCTGCTTGCAGGGAGCTGGGTGCCAGCAGCAGCCTAAGGCAGGACAAGTGCTCAGGACACAAGTGGGGGACAGCTGGGTGTGCAGGTCCATCCACGGGGGGCTGTAGGGGATGTTACTCTCTGGGATGCTGCTCTAGGGACAGCGGCTTGGCAGGCACTGGTGGTTCTTCCTGCCCCGTGAGGGGTCTGGCTCTGTCTGTGGGTGCTGGCAAACTCCAGCTGGAGCAGCCCCATGTCCTCTGGCCTCAGAGCTCTCCCAGGGCAGACACGGCTTTGACAAATGAGGTTTGCTCTGAGCCCCAGGCTGGGAGCTGCACCCCAAAACCCAGCCGGGGCTTTCCCTCCTCCAGTATTGCTGTGAGTGGCTCCAAAAGCTGCCGCTTCCCAGCCTCGCAGCAAGTCTGTGCCTTTTAGTGTCACAGCTGGCAGTTCGGGGTAAGGTTTAATGAAACCTCAGCTTGGTGGCTTTGAGAGAAAGACGAGCATGCCTCTAAGAGAGTTCCTGACCGTGCATCAGCAGCAAGAGCATCCCAGGCCCCCAGGGGTCCTGGCCCCTCCCTCCTCACACTGCCTCCTGCACTGGGCCATGGACCCCCCATTAACTCAATCCCCCTCCCACAGACACAGACCCGCACTCGGAGAGGCCGTGTCCACCGCAGGCTGTGTGGGAACTGCTGCCTGCCAGCCCCTGCCTGTGCTGCCAGCATGGGGCTGAGCTGCTGCACTGGGGCAAGATGGAGCTGAACAGGGTTTGGGGAAGGCTCCCAGGCACAGACCATCCTGGCAGGAGAGTTTGCTCTGCTGCATCCCCGGGGGCAAGGAGGAAAAGTGTCCTGGGGCTGTGCACAGAGCCCTCTGCAAATCGTGGGGTCTTTGGCGTCCCCTCCCCAGGGCCAGCTCAGCACTGGGTGACAGACAGGGGGTGGGCACAGGGAGAGACGGGCCCTCTGGCACCCTGGGGACATCAGAGAGGGGATGGTGAGGGAGCAGCAACTTGTGAGGACAGAAATCAAGGTAAGAGGTCAGACCATGACGAGACAAGAGCACAGGGGAGTGGGTGCCGTGGCAGAGGCACGCTGATGAGGAAACGTGCCCAAATTAAATAGCTTTGACCTGGTTTTGTGAACCCAACCTAGCCTGACCCTGCACACCCTTCCTGGCTTTTCCTAGGATCTTCTCTGCCAACGCGGCCTTTTTCCTCTGCCCAGCAGTGCCTTTTCCAAGGGAGGCTACAACAGCTCATGGTTGATGAGCCAAACATTGGCTTTCAGCTAGGGATCGCTCCAGCCCCAGCTCCACGTCCCTGCAGCCCCTGCCTCTGCTGTGCCATGTCCTCCAGCTCCGAGCCTGGAGAAGGACCTGAGGCTCTGGATCTCCTCCTGCTCATCAGTGACCCTCTGCATCATGCGCTTCCTTGGCCCCTCCAGGCCAGCATATGGGGTGCCAAGGACATGCTGCTGGCGGGCAGAGGCAGGGCATCCCTCAGCTGTTGGCACACAGGCAGGGCATCCTTCAGCCTGCAGCACACAGGCCACTGCTTGTATTTAGCATTTCAAAGTGATGGGAAATCAAGGCTGAGAGTGTTGGGGTTGTTCAGCCTGGAGAAGACAAGGCTCAGGGGAGACCTTATTGCAGCCTTCCAGTACTTCAAGGGAGACTATAGGAAAGACGGGGGCAACCTCTTTAGCAAGGCCTGTTGTGACAGGACAAGGGGTGATGGTTTTAAACTAAAGGAGGGTAGATTTAGACTGGATTTAAGGAAGACATTTTTTACAATGAGGGTGATGAAACACTGGCCCAGGTTGCCCCAAGAGGTGGTCAATGTCCCATCCCTGGAAACATTCAAGGCCAGGTTGGATGGGGCTCTGAGCAGCCTGATCTAGTTGAAGACGTCCCTGCTCACTGCAAGGGGGTTGGACTAGATGGCCTCCAAAGGTCCCTTCCAACCCAAATCATTCTATGATTCTATGAAATTGAAGGTAGGCAGGCAGCAGCGGCCCTCAGCCATGCCACAAACAGCCTGGCTGCAGGGTGGGAGCCAGGAGCCTGCCCATGATCAGTGGCCCTATGCAGGTACCAGGTTTCATCGAGAGCTGGGATGAAGATTAAATTCATACACACAAGAAGCCCATGACACAAATGCCAAAGTAACGCATAAAGGGGTTTAATTTGTTATGAGGGGGAAACAGCCAATAAAAAGATAACCAGAAGCCTCAAATAGAAAATGTCACTTGATGTGAATGGCCAGACCCACCACACTCCATCCTGCAGCACCCTGGGGGCAGAACGGCCAGAAGGTGCCTGATGATGGGACACCTTTCCCCAGCAAAAAGCAGCCAAAGGGGTCCCTGCTGGGCCTGGATGTGTCCAACCTCAGGCTGCCAGCGGGAGCATTTTGCTTGCTGCACCCTGCCTGCGCTCCAGCCAGGCATCCCCAGCCACGGCTACTCCACAGCAGAGCACCGTGTGATGGGAGCCCCTCCTCAGCCACCAACGTGCTCTGCTGAGATGGCTCCAGGACACAACTGAGCTTTGGCACGAGGGGAGGGCAGTTGGAGACAGCGGCCCCCAGGGGACCGTCCTGCAAGGCGAGGGGTTGGGGCAGGACGGGCCACAGCCCCCCAGGTACGCTGAGGCCATACCTGTCACACCAGGGCGAGTCCTGCCAGAGAGCATACACCAGCTGGAACATCACGGTTTTGTGCTTACCTCCTTCCAGAGCATTTCCATCAAATGCGGAATTAACCTCTTCAAAATGAATGATCCTGGGGAAGCTGCGTGAGTAGTAAAAGCCGCTGGTGCCACCTTGCAGTAAGGGCAGCCTTTCATCCCCCCCAGACGCAGGTGCAGTGCTCAGATTTACGCTGCCTCAGTCCCCGCCCTGGCTTGAAAACAAGCCTCATAGTAGCCTTCGGCACACTTTTTGCTCATCTTTGTTTCTGTCTCTCCACCACCAAGACCAGGAGCAAAACCAGTCTCCATCATCAGCTTCTTTGGAAATGGGTGTTTTTACTGCAAGCAGACAGACCTGCACCGAGGCTGGAGCAGCTGTCAGTGCCCCACACCCCTTCCCCCATGACCCGCAATCATTTCTTGTACCACCTGGCAACTATAACTTGTATTTACGCACCAAATAGCTGCCATGGTCTGGCATCGTTTAAAGGTCTTTGGCCTTCAATGCTCAAAAAATGCCAGGGACTCCCTGGCAGGTGCAAGAGGAGGCAGAAGGGGGCAGTTGCATTCCCTGCCGCAGGCACCCGGCCCCCACCTGCAGGCACAGAGCTGAGGAGTGGTCGGGCACCACGACGTGCCCATCCAGGGGACAGCGGAGGCTGGAGACCTCTCTGAGCTCCCACCCAACTCCACACACAGCCCCACAGCACCGGGTCCCTCGGGCCGCACAGACCCGAGGTAAGGAAAGAAAAAGCCAATGCGCATTTCTGCGTTGAAAACATTTATTTTACAACAGTGGTTTCAGATAACTTAGCAATCTTTATTTTAGTTTCTATTCAGACATACAATACACAAATTACCATGCTAAAACGTAAAATAAATCCTTCTGCCGTAACTGCGTGTATGTACAGGAGCTCAGTAGTATCGAGTGTTACAATCCACAAAGTTCAGACAGCCACATCTACTTACATACAATTCAAAGTATGGTCCTTTAGTAACATAACAAAATATATGTCTATATTAGAATTGCTTTTCAGATACATTTATATTTCGATTGTGGTTTGTGGGGGTGGTTTTTTTATAATTTTTTCTTCTTTTAAAGATGGGCTCCCCCCACCCTGCCCCGCCCGAGTTGAAGTACAGTGCAAAACGCGTTCTCTCCCGGCATCCTCCGCTCCCTCAGGCTTCATAAAGAGGCCAACACAACCAAACCCAACGATGAATTACTTAGTTCGGGGCCTTGCTCACATGCAAAACGAACACAAACCACCTTGGGTGTCTGTGGTAACACAAACCAAACCATGACACCCAGCCCCCGAAAAGCGGGCGAAGGTGGGGTGGAGTGGAAGGAAGGGCTGACGGCGACCGGCTCAGGCGACACGCATCCCGACGCGGGAACAGCCAGTGTTTGGAACTTGGCAAACCTCGCAGTTCATCTACTGCGACGGACACAAACAGAACTTCAAACGTGTAAGTGAGAAAGGAATCCCCCCAACATTCCCTCGTTCCTGCATTTCGCATGTCAGGCGACAGCCCCTGGAGCCAACAGCCCGAGGCGGGCCGGCTGCAGGCTCTACCCAGCACAACTAGAAGTGATCTGGCGGTACACACGTACGCTGGCCACAATCATCGTGCCTTTACACAGATCACTGCCTAACTTCAGTTTTACGACTCGCAGTAACTCCAAGCCCTTACGAATCCAACCGGCAAGCACTGCACACTGAGTACCAGGACCGACTGCAAACACGCCACGCTGTTCAAGTGTAAACTCACTCAAGCAAGGAGGGAAGGCCTTGGGAGTAGAAGATCGCTTTTCCTTTTCAAACAGCACAGCTCTCCCGCTTGTATTGCCCATTTATTTATACAACAGGATTCTTCCACCGTTTCCTTCACCAGTCATTTAGCCTGAAAGATCTTGTTTGGGTTTTTGTTTTTTTTTTCCTGCAGCTGAAAGGAGAAAGCACAATTCTGGACACACAAAACTCACACCGTCCACTTGTCTGGCTGAGTTCATAGCAGTACTTGGAGCCAAATTTCATGTTTTTACCACCAAAGGAAAAACAGCAGCAAGTACTAGGTGCACACCTGTTGTATAAATATATACATATGTGCATATATACATACAGACACACACATGATGTTGCAACCCAAAGCCTCCAGCGAGGGCTTGGACCTTGCTCTATGAGCTCACCGAGCCCCGCTGTGGGGAGGTACAATGTGGTGAAAACTAGTATAAGGAAAAAAAAACAAATCAGTGTGTTCTATTACACCTCTAGCGATGAGCACATCGACCACACGTAGAACACCCCACGTACCAGCCCATGTAAGTTCAAGTCATTCCAGAGCTGGGCCCTTGCCCTCCTCGCTACCACTGGGTTTCCCTTCTGTCCTCCGAAGGAAAGCTGGAGCAGGCAAAGCCCAGCTCGGGCCGGAGGGGCCGGGGACAGGGGACAGCTCGCAGAATTCAAGTAGATCGTTACATTTTTGGAAGGGTATGATGAGTAACCATGCACAGGCAGCAAGAGCACACCCACGTGGCTGGCTGTGGGGGAAAGGGAGCAGAGAGACAACAGCACTCGAGAATGAATGGCCACTTTATATAAGAGCTTCCTCTATACATATACATACATATATATATATATAACCATCAGAAATTCCCAGCATCTAGCCTTTTAACAAGAAAAAAATAACTGTGCATGTAATGTTGGCATTTGATTTCCAAACGAAGGTTTGTCTTCCAGATTTATGGCATTTGGCTTGTGCAAACATCAGACAGACTCCTTCCTTCACGCGGTTTCTTCTTGTAAAGAAAGCATCTTCTTGGAAGGAAATGGGAATTTCAGTCTCGCCGAGTCCCAGATAGTACATAAGCCTCCCAGCGCAGGACGTGGAGCAGACCACACAGTTCTTTCAGGACTTAACACTGACAAATTTCCTGCCACCTTGTTAGCTATCAGTTACATTTCTTTCAAGATATTTTAAGCAGTTGTTGGTGTAATGATACGCTACAAACTAGATGATTTCCACTATAATACAGAGAAGCGGCATCAAATAATTAAGCATGTTAAGTTTATACCGACCTTACAATATAAACACTTGTACTGGGGGGGGGTTACTTTTCAGTGCTCTAAGATTAATGCATACTTAAACAGCATCCAGAATTATGAACATGAGGTGGGGGCTCCAAAAGCCTCCCTGACCACCTTGCAAGAGTCTCCTGTTCAACATGACGCCAATATCCAGTCACATCAGGTAGGAAAGCCTGCAGCACAAACACGTTTCCTAAATTATCTGGAAATGTCAAGAACACCGAAGGACACAAACTAGCTGAGAAAAGCAGGTACCTCTCTCAAGGAGCGCATACAGTACAAATGCTCTGATAGAACCTCCCCCAAAAGCACACTGGTGTCCCCCTACACCACACAACGCAACCGCTTCACAGATGGGACAGAAATATATTTTCAGTCAGGCTCCTGCCCTGGTTACACCTGTAGTGTTCATAGGCTGACATGAAGGGTTTTGTAAACTCTATTCCCCCGACTACAGCACTGCTGCAGGACTCGGTATTTCTCAGTTCCGTGCTCAAGCCTTCCTCCTCAGCAGGTGTTCCTGCTCAGGCTGCAGGCTGTGCTCACCCAAACCTCGAAGAGCATCATGTTTTAAGTACACTATGAGCACTAATATCTAAAGCAGTTTAAAAATATTACAAATCTAAAAATAAGACTAAAAAGGTAACATGGCTCTAAAACATCACTGCATGGAACCAGCAGAAATCTAACCCTATCAGACACCACTGAGGTTTACATAAACAAATTTATATACAGATAAATATTTAAGAATTTCCTACAAACTTCACTAACAAAATGAAACTGGCATTTAACAGGTGCGGTGCCCCTTCGGTCACTTCAAGTGGAGCGTACAATTCCTTGTACTACAGTGCGTTGGGGATTCCATCCCCAGGGAGGATGGGACACCACAGGTCCAGCAGCACCTCCTCCTCCAGCAGCTCGGCTGCGGCCAGGAGGGATGGTACCTCAGCACGCTCTGAGCGAGGCAGTAGCTTTCCCTGCTCACCCTAAGCTACAAATGGCTCTCCACGCAACACAGCTTGGGAATAAAGTCAGTGGTCCTTAACACCAGCCAGTGGAAGCTCTCCAGATCAGATTCTCCCCGATACTTCTCCTCATCAGGAGGAGCTACAAGTGCTAAGAAAATTGGTGCTGAAGAGGTTCGATGAGCTAGATGGAGGTGGCTGAACTACTGAAATGGAGGTCCTGGACAACTTGTGAAAAATTATACAGCTCTTAAGAAACAAAACAAAAAAACCAAAACCCAGCCAAAATATCCCATCAAAACAAACAAACAAAAAACACAAAATGAAAACCCAAAGCTCAAGTTTTGATTCCGGCAACACACTGAACAGAGATCAAGAGTGCTCAGGTTTAATTCTGGAAGGAAACATTCTGCATGTAAGCCAGGTAAGGGGCTGCAGTGCCTGCAACACTATGCTACTGCAGCTCTGGTGGGGACACTGCAGCTCCATCCGCCCAAGCTCAGATCTGCTGAGCAATCTTCTGCACCAGATTTTAAACCATTATTTCCAATACAACTTTGCATTCACTAGGATTCAACATGGCCTTTTCGAAGTGCAACTGGTGTTAGAGCCCAGGATACTCCTGTACCTTACCTACAAGAGCAGAAAAACAGTGGGCATTAACCTACTTACCTTCCAATTACACAAGTTGTTTTAAAAAAACAATGTTTAAACTGCTTTCTTATATACTTCACCAACTGCATTAATACTCAACAATCTTGAAGTCAGAGACTATAGAGTAAAATAGACAAACTTAAAAGTTTCCAAAACCATGAATATGCATCTAAAAACATGTTTTCCCGTCATTCCCTGTAACTGTGATCTCAGAGTAGTCTCCCTTGGAGCATCCAACATCATTCTGGCATATAACAGCATACAGACTAATTTACTATTCACACACCACCCACAGACACAGATGAAAGGAAGGCAGTCTCTCTCAAACCCATGCCTTGCTAAAACAGCAAATTTATCCTCAATGTCATCTTCTCCCAAGCAGCGGGAAACACTGATAACGGTATCGCCTCTAATCCTCATTTGCTGCCCGCATTTCGGTTCTGCCATCAGGAGCCTGCGGAGCGACTCCAGGTGTGTTACACACCTCCCCAGAGCCACAACCTCCTCCCAGCCTTTCTAGTTCAGTGGAAGTAGCCCAGAGGTGTTAAGAAACAAGAGTATTACTCCAAATTAACACCAACATCCAGCCCCCAGCGTCATTGGGTCACAGCTGCAGCAACAACTGAAACAACTGGCTTTGTGTTGCCCGTCTAGATGAACAAGGGGCCACGGAGTATAACAAACTACAGTGCATGGGAAACAGCCTTTTCCTCGTTCTACTGCGTCACTCTGATCAACTATGCTCGTTTACCAAATGTCTAGCACTATTTATTTTTTTTAACCAAGAATATATTTGCACAGATAAGGGCAGTTGCAAACAGCGAGGTTTTAGGGGACAAAGCCTGCAGATATTCAAGTATATTCCAGCGTGCAATTTGACATCAAGAACAGGCTTCAGGCAAAGTCTGTAAGGACAGCCAATGTGATGTTATTTTTTTAAGCCTAAAGATTGCTTTTCATTCCAAGGGGTCACACAAAGACTTTAGTTAAATAAGGACCTCAAACCAAATCAGACGCGACTGTCCTCAAAACCACCCAAGAGAGTTTTCCAGACAAAAGTATCTTCCAGTACCACCAAGTTTCATGTCTAAAAGAACGATCAACGAGGAAGAAATGACTCAACAAGCGTGCTACTGAGATCTAGCCAGTTAATTAAGAGTAACATTTCTTTCTGAATTTTTGGGACCTGATGTGGTAACACAAGCATGCTTATTTGCAACAAGCTCACATGCAGGCAACAAACATGTGCTTGTACCAACAGCTACAGGGAAGTCTGATTTTGCAAACGTCCCTCACTTAGCATTGAGACCGTGTTAAGCACGTTTTCTTCTACCCAGCATGTTTAACACAGATTCACGTCAGATTTTATGCGCTCCATCATTTTCAGCTCATGCAAACATAGTGTGAAAATATATTCAGAACAATCCTCTGGCAGGAGAGTCACCTTCATTTTCTGACGGTTTTCTTGCAGACCGACAGTGCTTTACCCCATTCAAAAGTAACACCTGGATCTCGTAACAGAGCAGCATGAAAGACCTTCAAAGCAAACACCAGGTGGAAGGCTGTAAATAGCCTCTCGACAGAAATAGGTGAAAAATGAAAAGGGGAGATGGGGGATACAAAGGACGGTAGAGGCATTGTGATATAAAACCACAAAGATCAAAATTAAAGAGGCTGTAATTAACTGCTAAAAGTACCAAGTGTAGGTTCTCTGGTAGCTGTTCTAGATCCTGACTCCATGTCATCTAAAACAAGATTATTAACAACAAAATATACCAGCAATTCAGCAGCTGCCTAAAATGCTTTGTTAACAGTTAAATCACAATAAACTGCATTTCTAGAGCAGTATTGAATGTGATTTGGTTTCAAAATAGTACAGGAAACCTTTCAATGGTTTCCTCATAGTTGTTCTGAGGAAAAGAAACACATTGGTGTAAACAAGTCTAAATGCAAGACAATGTGCAAATTACACAATATAAACACAAAGGTGTGTTCTTAAAAAGCCATAAGTACTCCACAAAGACGTTCATGAGAAAATCAGAGACAGCATATTATAAAAGCTTTAAAAAAAAGGACACACAATACCCCATTTGTCTATCACTATCTCAAATTATTAGAACAAGTGTTTAAAACCCAGTTTTTTCTAAACATTTACGCTGTTGCCTGCTGTCTGCGTTTTACTCACTTGCTCAGTGAAAAACCAATTAACCAGTTTCACTTTAAGATTCTCATGCATTCAAAAAAAAAGCTGCACTATTTGGTCTTTAGCAATTCAGGAAAATGACTGAACTCAAACCAAAACAGAATCGTGCTTGAAGTTAAAATCCCACTGCCACCACCGAACAAACCCATTCACCGTTGGTTTTGTGACAAACTACAGTTTGCGGTTATGTTGTCACTGAAGATCGCCTTACACATAAATTGCTGTTCAAAGATTGGAAACTCTCCCTTCTTATTTTTCAAGGTAGATTTATTTAAGCTGAACACCAGCATTAAAGAGAACTCCAGCTCTGCAGGACTGGCATTTTTTGGTTCTTGGCTTTGTAAACTTGCTTAGATAACATAGGAATAGAAGAAGGAATAAAAGAACTGGTTTGTTGCACTCAAATGAAAATCATGAACTTTTAAAGGTCTTCGACAGCTCAGCTGTATGGAAGAATGGTGGCTTCTGTGAAATTTTTTCTTTTTAAATCTCATTTTTAGGCCAGTAGCACTGCTTAGAATGCAGAATGTCTCCATCACACTTATACTGTGACAACTCAATACATTACACCACAGACATTTAACATAACTCCATACATGCTATAAAAAAAAAAGGGAACAAAAAAAAAGAAAGGAAACAAATAAGACCGTAGCTAAACTGCTTTAAATACTGCATGCTACAGCACTTCACGTATCATCAAGATACGACACTGAAAGGTGACAAAAGGCTGAAGGGATTACAAAATATTTTCGGCAGGTTGGAAAGCTGCCGTCTTACTGTGGCAGAATTATTCCCCCTCCCCATTCCCTACTTCTAATGTTCATGATTCTAATGTTGAGTTGGCCATGTTTTTTTTTTTTTTATCCATTCTAATTACAGTGTTTCCTTAACTTAATTAAATCCATCAGTGTGGTAGCTGGGGTGAGAGTCAGCTGTGAGCTGGGTTGTCTCCGTGGCTGATGCTGGCTGTATCACAACAGGTGCGTCTGAGGCCTCTGAAAAGTGAGACAAAAGGCTTAGCACACCAGGGGGAAAAAAAACAAACCAGCATCGTATGTTTTGGTAAGCATAAGTTACATCTCCCTGCAACACTCTGATAACGCAGTTTTATACTCCTCTAAGAGCATGATGTTAATTTACTGTTTTTCAGTCTGCACACAATACCATTCGACTCAAGTCTACGTGTGGAACATTTATCGTATTTCCTTCTCCATGTAAGAGCAGCTGATCCTTGCCCACCATTCAGCAATGCCCATTAAAAACATGATCAGAGCACACACAAGGCTCTACAATTTTTTAATTAGTTTAATTCTACAGAAATAGCATTGTATCTTCACAAAGAGTAATAGATATAGCTATTAGGGGAGCAGTCCCATTTCCTTTACACCTGACGGGGCTAACATAACTACCTTGACACCCCGCATCCGTTGGGGTCACAGGTGTCTGGCTGGTAATGTTACTCCAACAAGTGGGAAGGAAGCCAAATGATGGTGACCTGCTGGCTCTGAAGCTGACTTAGGGTTCAGTGAAGACCCTCCTGGAGTTTTCAACAACTGTAGCTCTGGTGTTAGTGTTACCCACGTAACTCTTGTGTCACAAGCATTCCATCACCGTCACCTACAATCCGAGACCTGTGCTGATCTCTACAAAGCACATGCTGTTCCTTAACCAGCACACAGAGCACCTGGTCAGAGACTGACGGTCATTCTAGAAATCTCACAGCGTTACCTACCCCTTTCATCTGACTGCAACTGTGCCTCCAAGTCCTCTGGAGAGACGTAGTATTCCTGCTCTTCACCTTCAGGAGGTTTGGGTTTACACTTCCCACAGCAACAATTACAGCAGCAGCACAGACAGCAACAGCAATAGCAGCCTGTGATAAGCCCACAGAACACAAACAAGGCCTGCAGAGGGCAGAAGACAGAGAAATATTTATAACCTGTGCCTACCACGCTGTGACCACTGAGTTTGTGAGACTCAGATATGGAAACCAAAAATATAGCAATGTAGAGGCAGAACTTACTAGCTACAGTTTTATACTTCATCACCACAATATATTTAAAAATATGTGCAAAACTGGCCACCGCTCTCAACATTTTACACTGGGGTGAGTACTGCCAACCTGGTTTACTTGAATTCCTACCATTTACATTTAAGTGCACTATTCTGCTACACCTAGAAGAAGATACAGGTCTAAGAAGTGTATCTATATTAAAACCTAGAGGTACAATAGTTTAGGATGGACTGTAACTGACACACAGGTCGCAATGTACCTACAGCACGGACTTTGACCTACCCAAGGCTGTCGGCATGGCTGCAAAGCTCACCATGAACTCTGAAATGCAAAAGCCTAGACAATTTCAGTATGAGAAGCATGTAATGTACAACGTATAGGTTTTTTGCACTTTTGAGTAAATGTGGTGATCTTAAAATGTGTTACTTAAAAAGATAGAAGGATATTACACTTAAAGATAATTCAAGTCCAGTAAAATACAGTAATTCCTTGGTACTGGCAGAAGACTCTGAGAAGGCACATATACGACAATTGTTACACCTACTGCATGCGTGCACTACTTTCAAGCAGCCTTTTTGCATGCATTTGTGAGGAAAACTGAGCTTGCAGTGTAATTCTGGTTTACTGGTGATACACCTCCTGCTGCACAAGAAACAAGGACAGGCAACTGAACAAATAACCAGGAGTCTCTCAAGTCAGAGAAGAGCTGAAGTGACATTCGTTCAGGGAAGCCCCTGAGTAATTTCTAAGAACACTTCTAAACAGGATCTCCTGTGTGAGCTCAAGTTCACAGTCAGGACTTGTTTTGCAAAATCATTTAGCAGGTGTTAACCAAACAGAAAAGCCCCCAAATCCTCATCGCTTAAATCCACTAGAAGGGACTACACTTCTCTTGGCAATAAGTCTTGCTTATTAGGCCTGTATCACTGAAAGGCAATAGAAAAACACTTCTGAAATACAGACTAACACAGCAAGAGAATGTTACTCACCAGGCATCAGAAATCAGCAATTTCCAGAAGTAAAAACAAACACAATTTTCAAATGGAGCTCTTTAAGAGTTTTAAATGCCAATCCAGAATAACTTCTCTTTGCACTTTTATTTACCTTTGCCCACCAGCTGGATAGCACGAAGTATGTGTTCACATTTTCTTCACCGAACTGTTCTGCTACATACAGACCCAGAGAACCATACTTATCATAGATGTTTCGCTTTGTGGCATCGGTCAATATTGCGTGTGCATTATTGATCTCTTTAAATTTTTCTGCTGCCTCTGGATTATCAGGGTTTTTATCAGGATGATATTTCAATGCAAGTTTCCTGCAGAAAGAAAAAAAGAGATAGTTATAGATTAAAAACTGGGATTTGGGTTCCTGTTTTTTTGATATTTTTTTTTTTATTCCATAGCCTGTCACTCAAGGGAGGCTTTCAAGTTCCAGTTGGTTTCCTTCATCTGTGATTCAACTCCCCTGATGATTCTTCCTTAGATGATAACAAAAGGCTACAGCACTGTCTAGCTCAGTTCACAGGACTGACTTGATTGCTGGATTTGGCCCTCAGAAATCCAATGGAAAAAAAGAGAGACATTGAAGAAAAGTAGTACTCTTTTTTACCCCTCAGTTCCTGCAATTTCCACCAGTAAGTTTTGCTCCTGCTAAAGCAAAGACCAAGCTAACAGAAAAAAGACACACCGCAAGCCTAAGATATAGTACCAAAGGCTAAATAAAAGCAAGCTGCCACAGCTAATCTGCTATGTCTGAACACAAAAATAGAACAGACAATCACTTGTGGTTAATTCACCAATTCCTGTACAGGAACAAAGTACTTTTCAGTTCAAGGCTTGCTAGAATAGAAAAAGCTTCAGAGTTTCGAGATACCAGGAAATCACAACGTACCTCCCTTAATCATGCCAGATCTCTTACAACTAAATGACAGCAGTTTACAGTCCCCGGAGATCTCTGAACACAGCACAAGAAAAAAATCAGATTAAGCACTGATAAATTTGCTAGTTCTGACATGGCCCAAGCTATTTATAGAAATGAGTAGATATAACTGGCCAAACCTCCTTTTAAACAGAAAAAATGCTGTTTTGCCATTTGAGCCATTTGTGCTCCCAAGTAGAAAAATGATACAGAACTGTATGCTAACAGTCCTCCTCCACCAAAAATGGTACTTGTCCTCCTACAGAAAATCACCACAAAGTCCCATATTTGAAAGATACACTAGAAGCCCGCAGACATTGGCATGACAACTTTACAGTGAGGAAATATTTAGAGAAACGTAAAATAAGGATTTGTGCAAGCCCACATTTGGGCATGCATGCAAGTATATCACAGCTTTCAGACAATAAATTGAGTGTGCACTTGAAATACTCAAACTGTAAATGATGCTGCTCCGCTAAATAATGGGGTTGAGGACTGAAATAATCACAGTTTTTATAGTTAGAGGGAGGTTATACAAACCTGGAAAGGGCTTAGCTACTATCAGGCTGGCTGCAACAGATAAATATTTTTAATTTCCCATTTCCTACACGTACACGAACCCCATAGCCCACAGGCCAGCAAAGGATGTTCCCATGGAATGAAAACAAGAGGTGTCAATCCTCCTCTTGTATAGCAACAGCAGAGGAAACAAGATTTGATGAAGGTTCAGGTAAGTACGAAGCAGCTATGTTTCTCCCTAGGATTGAGTTGGGTTGTGCCTCCAAAAGAAAAACCATTGCAGTTTTTCCCCCAAGAAGGTAAAATTATCTTCCAGTTGCTAAGGCCTGAAGATTGCTGATTTAAACTTCCAGTTAAAGGTTTTAGGAAGACACAGCTGATTTTTGAGAATCTGTGGACCCAATTTATTCAGGCTTCACCATGTAGTTGCCATCAGTATTAAAATGTAACTTTGAAAGGGAAAAAGTTCCAATAAATGTTAAAGACTAAAAGGGAACAATTCCCAAAATTAATATCTTCAAGTAAAGATTACTACTGACCCCTAGTGTAACGTTAAATACATTGCCACTTGTCAAACAGTACACAAGTGGAGCTCATGCTTAATAAGGTGAAGAAGCAATGGCATTTAAGCAGATTTGGGGGGAATGTGGAAAGAGAGGATGTTGCAGGACTTTTGTTTGTTTTTATTTGGTCAGTGTGAAGCCCTTTCATGTGTCTAAGAAGTGAAATAAAGTAAAAAAATCCTCTTTTAAAAATAGTAACTCCACATAGAATAAGAAATTTTGAATGGATTTTTAAAAAAAGTCATTGTTGATACTCAGTTTTCATCCTTATTTGCATCTTTAATCTATACCTCACTGTGCCAGCATTGGAAATGATGGACAAGAGGGCAATACTACACATCTGTGGTCTCTGTAAGCCAGACAACAGGCTATATAACATGAAGAATTTAGCTCTGATCACACTGTCTTAAAACTGTTCAACTTTAGATAAAGACCTTTCAGAATGATACTGCATATCTGAGAATTTAACCTACTAGAGATGAGATGTGAAAATTTAACAGCACTTAAATACAAAGCCTAGGCAGGTTTTTACATCAACTTTTGCAAGAAGCAACCATGTTTTCACCTGGCTTTCTTACGTGTTTTTTTTGCAAAAGGCATAAATAAACCAACCTGAGCCTGTATGTTAATATGACATCTGTTGAACACTTAAAGCTACTTGTGCTATTGGGCAACAGGTGTAAAACTCGAACCTTTACCTGTATGACTTTTTTATATCATCTGAAGTGGCATTCTTGTCCAACCCCAGCACGTGGTATAATGATTCTCCAGAGGTAGAGAGGGAACGTTGCCTCTGGTCTGCCATCTCGAACTAACCTGAAGAGAGAACTGGTCCCTGCCAAAAAAGAGGTTAAGATATACTTAAACAAAAAAGAACACAGACCTCAGTAGTCAAATCACCCTTGAAAACAGAGCTTGCGTGTGAAAATTCATCTTTTGTAAGGTTTAAATGTGCTTTGAGAAGACTATTAACTTATGTGGAAGTTAAAAAGTTACAAAACTCAGTTAATTATCAGTGAAAGCAACTACTGCATTTTCAGCACAACACAGGCACCCTAGAATCACTGCTGTACATACTCAACTCTTCTTTCCAAAAACCCAAAATCAAGAGCTGAGGTATAGCTATAGATATGTACTGCATAAACATCCTTAAAGCTGCTCCATCTTCTTTCTTAGTCTCAATATTAAGATAATTTATTTGTGATAATACCTATAAAAACAACTTGACAACAGATAGGTTGCTATTACATTAAGTCTGTCTTTTTGTACCACACTTGCACAGGAGTACGCAATTTCATTTGTATTTTCAATTGCATACGTTCTGTTACATTAAAAAAATTTATAAAACCTCCACGCACGCTCCAACACCCCAGCCTCCCATCTCATCACTGTCACCAGGTTGAGCAGAATCCTTTAGACAAACCCTGTTTGACTACGTCTGTGCACCCCACTATGAGAGAGGGAATGCCTGCCCACTTACATAGGGGAAATCTCTTATAATTTAAAGTCATGGCTCAAACATTTAACATATATTACAGTTAAAATCATACTACTTGAACGTGAATTAACCTCCTGCTCCAAATTCAAATGGGAAAGACCCTAGAGGTCTCCCCTGTGCCATGCCACGGAGTGATATGGTTATGTCCTCTAACATCCTGAGGAGATTAGCAGTTGCCATTCCTTAGCTGCAGAACTGCAGCAAGGATGAGCATCGAAGAGAAAGACTATTGGCTATTTTTGGATTATGTCATTACAGTTAGCCTACACCAGATTATGTAGTCTTTGAAAAAGATATTTAAAGCACCAGACTTTTCTAATTTAACCCTTTATCTTATATAACAAAGTTAATAACTTTGGCTTTTAAAAGGCTACCTGAAAGAAATACTCTCAGACATGGCATCTTGCACTGCCTGGTTCTTGGTATGACCTCATAATGCTGGTACGCTTCACAAGAAACACAGTTCTGTTTGTACCAACACGTGGGTATTGTCATGCCTGTACAAGCGTGACTAGGTGGCGAAGATGTGGATATAGCCATTGTGACTTTCTTGTTCATCTCAGAGCGTACTGTTCACTACTCCTCTGCATTTGGCCTCTCCAACTTTAGATCAGTTTAACACTGGGCACTGCGTCCAGCTTCTTTGACTGGAGTACACCAGCTAAAGTAGGAAACTCTCATCGTATTTCCTTCAAGTGGTCATTGACAGCTCTGGTAAGTTTAATTAAAGGCTACCTAAAAAGGAAGCCATACATTATTATTAATAATAATAAAAGGTCTAAATCCTCATGCTTTGGCTACGAATTCAAAATACACCCCAAATCTGGAAGGTGAATATGTGCATAGTGAGAGAAAATATCTTATTTCTTTTGAAGAATACTGTTCAGCTACCAAAAGGTTTCTGTGAGAGAGGAAAATTATTGAGTTTTGCAGACACAATTCAACTGATTCACTGATTTGGGCACAATCTCATTCAGTAAAAGGGAAAAAAAAAAATCAGGAAAGAAATCCCGCACCCAGGGATACACCAGGCAGAACCCTCTGCAACAGCCTTTTCCCATCCACAGCTACAGGTGAACCTGGCCACAGCCTCCCAGCCCCCTCCACCCAAGCAGTCCCACTGCTGAGGTCAATGACTGATGATCCTGATGTCTATCTGGTAATCTAGCTAATCGCACAGGCCTGCTCTGACGGCCGTCCTGGCTCCCCCACGCAGCTTCTCCTGCTCTCCGACCACCACCACTTCCTTGCAGCCTCCCTACGATACGTTCCTGCAGCTCTATCATGCTGGTCACCTGTCAGCAGCAGCCAGCCAAGGGGAGCGTCTATCACTACTGCGCTTTGCCAGGGACCTGTGGGATTAATCTGAAGACTGGGGGGTGGGGGGAAATAGCATCCTGGTTGAAACTGTACACGGTAATTTAGATCTTCCAAAGGGATTGCTTCAAACTGGAGCTTCAAGGGCATTATGAACATTTGTGTTGTTTAAAGTCTGCAGCTCTGTTCAGGCGTAACAAACTTCCTTTAAAAAATCAATCCAACATGCCTTTGGTGCACAGATGCTGCAGATCACAGGTATACACTATGTGCTGCCTAATAAAATCTCCGCTGTTAAATTAGGGCCAATCTGTTTAATAAAAATAAATTCAATTTGATCCAGGCAATGTCTATCAGTCCGCAGGCTGCCCATCAAGAATAAAGACAGACGCAGGAATAAAATTCCACGCTGCTGCTATCTTTAATCGCTTCAATCCGAACAGCTCAGGGTATCTGGAGTTCGGTGGAATGAGGTGTCTGTTTTTCAATACTGGCATGTATTGAACACGTTGGCCTTGGCAGAAGAGTGGAGGACAAGGTGGTAATGGGAATTCATCTGGGAAGCTTGTTATTTAAGGGAACAGAAGAGTATTATACCTAGGAACATAACCTTTGGCTTTTTAAATATGAAACAGACAATAAAAGTGCAAGTTATTTAAGTTCAGAGCACTCCATAAACCAGGATATTATCTATCCTACTGTTTTTACAAGTGGCTCTAATTCACAGTACTGAAAGCTGCTCTGTATTTTTAAAAAAGTCTTGTATTCAGCAGCAACAAGCCATCTGCTACATATTCTAACCAAGCAGGATGCCCTGAAGAGGTTTCTCTCCGAAGGCTCTGAAGAAAGGTAATCCCCTGGATTAAACAGCACACTGTTTAACCATCTGTGTACCAGAATATCCTGCATTAGTCAGCTTTACCAGAAGATGCAACTGTTTCCAGCATGACTAGGTAAGTATAATTTGCACCACCTTGCTGAAAAGACTTATATTAAACCTGATAGGTTATATAGGGAAGCCAGCCGTAGCATTTTAAATACATCAATGGTAAATTGAACCTTAGAAAGGCTAATTTTGTTTTTAGCTTCCCAAAATAATCCTGTCAAGTTTCATGAATCTGGTGATATCTGAGTTTCTGCCAGGTCTGCTGACCCTTCTATAAGTTGTATTTAACTCATTAAAATGGCAAACTATTATTACAGCCGAGAAAAATGAGTAGTTCCCTGCCAGTTTAGGAAATTACTCACAGAACATCCCAAGGAATGCCAGCACCAAAAAGGGTGATGGCAGAGCTGGTGGCCAAAAGCAGGGAAGGAGGACTAAAACTTCATCTGACCCTGCCTCAAGATGCTGCAAAGAATTTAACTGGAGGGGGAAGATCAATTTTTCCAAGAAAACGTGCTTAGCTGTACGGCAGGACAGAGGGTGGAGGTTACTGACGCTGCGCGCACAGGGAGCTGAGGTTTGTAAAAACACTGCATCGCATCTGTCGGATCCCTGATGGAAAGAGCCGCCTTGTAGCGATAAAGGGACAGAGGCCTAATTCAATGGACAGTATCAACAGTATTTCAGCGTTGTTAGCATCTGAAAGCAGGCTAACAGCAGGACTTTTAATTCCACTTCAAGTATGAAGCATTCAGTATTTATTCATGAACAAACCACTGGAAACCATAAAGTTAACATGTTGTCTGCAATATCACTTCTCCCATTTCCAATTAATTCTGTACATTTCCCCATTTAAGTCAGAAAGCACAGCCGCTCACTTGAATTTCCTCACTGGAGGAACTCTGCTTTTGGAAGGAGTTGTGGCTGTTCAGCTCCACTGATAAAAATCAGAAGGGGCAGAGGAAACCAAACAATGTTAACTTCAAAAAATACTACTACAGCAGAACACTGGGGTACAATCTTCACCAGAATTTAAATTTTCTTAATACCTATATATTCATAAGCTTACGTTACTGAAAAATAAAATCACACCATTAAAGCAGGTACCATTGCACAGACCTTTACGTATGTGCTGTTCATAATTTTAGTGAAGTTTCTATCTTCAATGTAGGGATTCTGGCTGCCAACAGCTGTTCCAAGAAGTGAAATCCTGCTGTAACAGACAAAATCCACCACCTCCTGACGTGGTAGATGATACTTACCTACTAGACACAGGTTAATGGAAGGTCACTAGCCTTAATGGATACTCTCTATCCAAACTGCATGTTTGCAAACAAGTTCAGTTGAAACCAGAAGAACAGAACAGCTTCCCAGTCTTTCCTTACGACGCCAGTAACATGGACAATAGAAAAAAACCCCAAAAGGGGCAAATAAGAAACAAAAAGAACGAGAAAGACACTCAAAGCTGGAAGTGCTGGACAGAAGAGGTAGGCTGCTGTCCTAGCACAACCCAACCCCACCAAGGCACCAACCCTGCAAGTGTGTTTCATACAAACTGTTATGTTGTCAAGCCCTCTGCAATTACAGTTTTAAGAACATATTAGCATACGATTAAAGAGTCTAGCTTGGAAATATTGTTTTGCCAGCTCTTACAAAAATTCTGTCTAGTTGATGCTTTATTATACAACTTTAGGAAGCTCCCGCATATTTTAGGAAAGATTTGTATTCCACAAAGCATTTCTCGTTACTGACGGGTAAAATATGTCAGTTAAATTTAAGATTACTAGCTTTTCAAAGATTTCCAGTGTAAAAAAATTAACTACAGGCA
This sequence comes from Phalacrocorax aristotelis, assembly GCF_949628215.1. Classification (NCBI taxonomy): domain Eukaryota; kingdom Metazoa; phylum Chordata; class Aves; order Suliformes; family Phalacrocoracidae; genus Phalacrocorax; species Phalacrocorax aristotelis. The sequence continues at coordinate 10,526,537 of NC_134288.1, read as the reverse complement.
TTAATCTTCGAATAATTTATTTTATCTGAACCAGTATTTACTAGTATAAGTCTAAATAAAAACACCAAGTCAGAAAACACTTAGTAAATATTGATTTATCACAAAAATGAAATAGCATCACTGGCCTCCGCATCCTGTCCATCTGTCTCAGATTCATTTAGAGCCTTTCTCACAATCTGGTATTTTTTCGAGGATGAAAAAAAATAATTTTTATAGGGGAGGGAGAGAAACATATACAAGATTGTATTATCAAGAAAAATATGAGGTGTTTTAAGCTTGGCTTCATGAGGTATTAGAGAGTTCTATAAGAAACTTTGAACTTTGTTTCCTCGGCATTCTTTTAGTTAGTCATTGAAATGCAAAATAAATCAAAAAATACAGTACTTACCTGGTGTCTAGTTCGAATATTCTAAGGCAAGTGGTAACAGCGTCCACACGCTTCTAAAACTGAATCTCCTATAGATAAAACAAAAGCAAATCAATTGTTCGCTAACTCTTGTGTTGAGGGCTCTCTTCCAAATTATCATCACATTATTTTATTTTAACAATACTTGTAATATGCTAAAGACAAGACGGAAGTGAAATAACAAAAATGTAACCTTCTATACTTATACAGAATTTTCACTTAAAGCAGGCAAGTATTGAAGCCACCGGGAGTGTGGAGGCATGCTGCAGTCTGGATGCGTTCAGTAGGCACGCACCTTCCTATGACAGGGTCAGCTGGCATCAGAAAATGTATTTTAAAGGCTGCATTTAAGTATTTTCATTATGCTTTCACTCAAATGCCACCTCGATATGAAAGTCCAGAATAAAACAGAAGTGTTTTTACCATCCAAAATATTTTATACTACAGTAGGTTTCCACAATGTAAATACTTACCTTTCAAATTGATTAGCTGTCAGAGTAAGTTACAAACATTTTGAAGCATAGATTCAAGGGCTCTGTGCTTCTATCTGTAGCTTCAGCTTCTTTTCCCAAACCTTCTACCACAGGAAAGACACACACTTGTCTAAAATAAAGATACCAGTCTTCACACTGAAACTCTAATAACCATTATCTGTTTAAGACTCTGGACGTTTTCAACTTAAGCATTTGTGAAATACCTGTACTTAAAACAAGAGAAGTGTGTTTTTTCAAGTCTTGATAATCTGTAATGTTGTTAGAGAGAGACAGCTAAAGAAGCTTAGCTAATACAGCGGACTACAAGCGCCGGCACACGAGAAGCGGGCACACAGCCTGCTCTACCACCCTTCAAGGGAGCAGCCAATCACAGGCACAGGGCAAGGCGAACCACAGCGGAGTAAGACTCTGCAACAGCCTAGAGAGGTGTAGTGGTGTTCACATGCCAGATGCCTTAATGACAAATCAACCTAATTTAAAAAAAAAATTCAATATAAAAACAGTATTGTCTGTACAGCACCTTTCTTTGCAAGTTATTAACAGCATTGCCACTAAGACGAAGGAGACGCACAAGAGTATGGAGCAGCTGAACGTTACTCTGCCATTTCTAACACCATTCTGCCCAGCATCAAAATTGGTTCATGTGCTTCAACAGAGGAGCGATGCCAGCTCATTTTGCCAGGACAAATGCCCATCAAGAAAACCACAGTTTTATCCTATTCACACTCCCTCTTCCTGAAGCAGATTACCCAAAGAAGAAACAAGCCTCACTTCAGCAGAGAGAGAGGAAGAGAACCTGAGATGACCCAGCAACACAAGCCCCTTCTCTCAGCGGTCAAGGCAAAGTTAAACAGATTGCTCCAGATCACCGATCACACAAAATTAAGAACAAATGGACAAGAGGAGCCTGGGACATGCTAGATGGTGCTACAGAAGAATTTAGGGAAAAATCACTGCAACAGATTAAAGTATCTTTCCAATTAAGCAGCTACAGGATACATCTAACCCACGTCATTAATCACAAAGTCACTTATGCATTAGATTAGTAACAAACTTAGTGAGTGTAACTGCAGAGCAGCTCTTACCCGGCAAGTCATCGTTTAATCATCATCCAAACTCTTTCAACAGATTCCAGAGAACAAGCTCTGAATGTACTTGAGAAATAAACTCCCCGTTCAATTAAAAACTACGTCTTTCACAAACTTGGAGGGTTTGGTGCCGCAGACAGAGATGTTGGGAACACACCTGGTAAGCTGCTGTCGTTACTGACCACAGAATTTGTTTTATGCAATCTGTAAGAAGCTGCTTGATCTTAGCAGCATGTCCATAAATAAGAATCAACCAGCCAACAGCTAAATAATCAGCTTACTGTTGATAGATCTATTTAGTTCATTTGATAGATCCCGTCAGAGAACTCTCCCTGAAAAACGAAAGGCAGGGAGCACACAAGCTACAGGCAGAGTTTAAACTTTCTCACTCAGAGTGTGTGCAATATGAGAGGGTGAACCACCTCTCAGATGAGAAGTGTCCCGTTTTGTGAACCCATGAAAGCTTCTAGGCTCCCTGCCCACTGTTCCCTTCATTACAAGGTGATCAACAACAGAGCGATTTTAACATATTCTTTAGAAGGCTGCGGATGGTGTCAGGGCTAGCTATCAGAATTATGAGCCAGGCTCTTCGGACACTGGCAACTGGAACAGACCTACTCGGATGGACGAGTCCACCAGTTTTGCCTGTGGTTTCTGTAAATTTTCTCTTTCAATCTCTAGCTAGCAGATGCACAGAAATTCTTATTTCCTAAATAAGCTCTACCTTCATACCGAGATGAAGACATCTTTAAATTTACCACTAATTCCATTTCAGACAGCAACCTAAGCTTCAGAAATGTTGACAGTCAAACTGATCAACAGCTACAATATGCTTAATTTATGGATGTACACAGTTGGAAATCTGTGAGTGGAACAGGAGAAGAAAGCAAAGTCCAAACATACTTTGGAGATTTGATTATACTAGCTTGCCTTTGACAAAATGAGATATCCTGCTAAAGTCAGCATTTGGCACATAATGAAGTAAATGAAATTACAATGATGTGTGGATAGAAGCTTCAAACAGCTCAAATAAAAGATTCCGGCCCACACCTCATCAAAAGTCCGTCAGAAGAAAAATCTTTATTTTTCATAGCACACATACACAATACCTAGCTATGTACAGAACTCAGAATATACAGAAAAGTCATTTTTTTATGTTAATATGGTTGCAAGTACCAATCTTGTCTTCAGCCTCACCGTTATGCCAATACCAAGTTTCATCACAGCAGAAAGCCTGATTTACAGCTGGAAATAACTGAACAAGACCAAAATAAATTCCAAAGGAAGCCACCACTTACAAAAAATCAAAGTACACGAGAAAGCCGTGCCAGCTATCCCGCATCGCCTCTCCCTCACTGCAGCCTCCTGTGCGTGCTCCCTGCCAGCACCGCGGCCACCCGCAGGACGCCTTTCTGGGGTTTTGCTCTCTGGGTGTCTGTTGCAACCGGCAATTCTAATTTAGTGACTCAGGAATGTTTTGATCTACCCATCCAATCTCATTATTCAGCAGGCCAGATCCACTGACCCAGAGCTCTACATAATACCCTGCTTGTAATGGCTTGTATACATCTTCCCTCCTTATTACATGATATTCACAATACAAACAAAAGGACAGAAAACGAAGGGACAGATGCCAAAAAAGAAACAGAAGCATTTAAGATCAAGATTAACGGATGTTACCATGTTTCAAAAAACACAAAAACTCAAAGGGAATAAGCAATTGTTTAAGAGGCAGAGAATTTATACGTAAGTATAAAAATCAGAACATTAAAGAATGATGAAGATACGATAACAAAAGCAAGCAAAGCTACATAAATACAAACTTTATTCAATAACTCATTAAAATTGTGATAAGTTTTGTAACACAGATGAAGAAATATACTTAGGAAGTTTGCGTGTTCTTTAAACCATTCTCCTCACACTAAAACCAGCTATTCTAGCCTCGTTTGTCCTACAAATCTGATTTTGATTCATCTAATATTATATTTCCCCATATACTGTGACCATAAATAGTCTACCTCTAACCAAGACATACATACATACTACCTTTTCCTTACAGAAATCAGACACGTTCTCAGATCTAGTCTTTTTGATAAAAAGGGCCTCTGTTTCTTCTGTCTACCTTAACCTCCTCTGACAGATGCAGGAGAACCATTTTTATTTAACAGTTCTATTAACAGAATTGTCATCACCCTGCTCGGTATGTTGTTAACAAAAAGAGGCGAGTACCTTTAGGATACCTCACTTCATGATCCATCTCTCATGCACATGAGCTGTATCATAGTTCTCAAGTATTTAAAGAATCAATGCTACAATTAAGGCTAAACAAACACACAAAGTCAATAGACAAAACGGAAACTCCAAAGCCTTTATTTTCACATCCTCACTTGCTCACATCACTTGCAAAATAAACGTGTATTGGAAAAATGATGTGAAAAGGCTGAAGATGAAGCAAACTGGCTAATACGGTCACTCAGAAGACTACTACTATTTTTAAAGGACTGTTCATGAACATTCCTCTAGCTGTCTTGAAATAGTAATTTTTAACCTATTAACTGAAGCACTAATATTTACTATTTCATTAAAGCATCCAAGAGTGAGTGTTTTGATGTTGCTTATATTTTTTAATAACACAGCACAAAAGCCTTTTAGCTAAATTTTGCTATTCAGTTTGTAGCCTTTCACTAAAGGTCCTGTGAGAAATCTCCTATCCATAAAAGCATTCTGTTTTAACATGTAAATCCTGATGTAAATCTAACCTAGTATCCAGTAAATTAATGTCAAATGTATACATCTTTCTCCCACAAAGAACCACCTTACTATGGCCAAATTCATTTGCCTTTGGAACAGAAGACAGGTCTCCAACAGTGAAAGGCTGTGACACTAAAATCTTCATTAAATTCTCTTAAATAGCGGTTAAAAAAAATCCCACCCAAAACACAGAAACACACAGCTTTTAAATAAATAAAATCTGAGACAACACAACTTCTCTACTAAATTCAAGTCTAAATTCATGTAACATCATTAACAACTGCAAGGGATGTTACACTGAAACTTGTGACAAACTTTACAGTGATACAAGCATTGTTCCTCTAATAAACTTAGCAGATTAAAATTTAACCATTTAAGTCTTTTTAACAGGTTGGACAAGCAGACTTGTGATCTTGTACCTTTTGCAAGAGTAAGATTCAAACCTACTGAAGAAGGTTTTCCATATTAGGAGGGAAAAAAAGTATTAGAGTCACATTTTCTATCGTCTCTCCTCAACTAAAAGAATTACTCTGTAAAACCCTGGGGTTTTGAGTGGATTCTCTACTTCGGATTTCATTGTTCCTATTTAATCCTCCAGCAAAATTAAATTACTGTTTATGGCATTACAGTAGTTTATATGGCAGAGTGCAAGTGGCACAAACTGTATACGGCTATAAAGAACCCTACACCTGCTCATTCAGCTATTTAAAAATTTAGCAAAAACCTGTAGTTCTGTTTGCTTGCCTCATTACTACTCTTAATTGTTTCTCTATACAAATCTATGCAGTGTTTGAATTGCTTAACTACTCATAGCATGCAAGTTCACTAGAACAAATCAGGAAAACCACAACATTCCTACTGTGGGCAGAATGATGCTGATGTCACTTATTTCTTCTGAAGAAGAAATACCTTACACGTCTTCAAAATCATCAATACAGAGGTACAGCTCCATTTGTGCTAGGTGAGTGGAATAAACTCTATCAATTTAAAAAAATCATATTGCTAATGACTACACCAATATAGTCAAAGCATTAAACCTTCAAAATACAGAGAAGTCTTGGAACAAACAGATGGGTTTCCTCACATAAAAGTGGGGTTTATACTATTACATCACATCTGGAGGTAAGACAACTAAAGGCTTTTAAACAGCAGTAAAACATGAAAAAAGTCTATTCACTCAGGTGACAAAAGGTTCAGAGATTGGTTCAATTGCCAAAAATGGGATCACTGACCTCTTGGAGCACGCCAAGGCACTGATCCAATGCTTCGAGGCTTTCGGTAGGTTAGGATGAGTTTTCTGTTGCACGAAGCAGTAACCGTGCAACAAACACACAGGGACTGAAACAACTTTAACAGCTGGTTACGGAGCCAGCAATGGTCTATGCAGCACTTTACAGCACAGGCAGTTTTTGCCTGGTCAAAAAGAAGGAACACAGTGAGGTTACAGAGTACATCTGAAAAAGCCATATAAGCAGTCTGAGAGGCAAAAGAAATGGCGCAGTGACCTTCCCAGACATGAACACATATTTCAAATTACAAATTGGTCAGCAAAGGGAAAGAGAGAGATTTATCAGAAGTTAATCTGGAAGGGCTGGGGAAGATTACCCTCCGTACTCACCTACAATAGCAGGAGATATAGGGGGAAAAAAAAAAGTTGTTCCTATCTTCTTTTGCTATCAATTGTGGAGGCAGCTGAAAAGGTAAATAAGGAATTTCTCCCCCTCAAAATTTAAATAACATATGAGCTGGGTTTACAACTTGCAAGATGCAGACCAAAATTATTTCAAAACTAATTTATTATTGGAATCTCTTTGTTGTCAAATAAACACTCTTGGCAGTTGCAATCATGAACAGTTTTTGCTAACGACTTTGAAATTAATAGTCTATTTTAATGGGTAAAAAAGGAAAAACAAAGACCAGGCTGTACCGACAGCAGAAGTTAATTCACATATCTTCAACCTGATCTAAAATTATCAAGTCTGGTGTTTCTCTTTGAGAAACTTTACCTCTGTTTTCCGGTTATTAATCTCTGCCATTCAGTTCTTTAACAGTTATCTCTTCCCCGACCAAGCACACAAATCTTCCTTTCAAAAAGTTATTAATAAAAGAGCAAAACTAGCAGAACTGAACAGCAGAATTTATAAAGCCAAGTTTCCAGAAAGAACCACCCACCAAGCCACCTAGCTGAGGAAAGGAAAGCTAAAATGCCTTTATACGACGACCAGGAATCCAATGTAATTGTAACGTCAGAGCCTTTCTTTCTGTTTTACAGGGTAATTAGTTTTTAGTAATCTACAAGATTTTACTCTAAAAAATTAAGCCTATTTCTTTAATAATGCAGGCAGAAAAGAAACTTTTTTCCCCAATTCACTTTTACCTCACGTACCTGATCAGGTCCTGCCAGCCTAAGAAGATGCATAATTATTCAAGCAACACTTGTATCTGCTCAGTTAAGTTGTGAAGACTTTAGTTCCAAAGATTTTTGTCTTTTGCAAAGTTTAAAAATTAAGCATATCTAAAAATCCCTTCTTCTCCTGACTGCTCAAGTGCATTGCCCCAGTTTTTTTGGAGAGTGGGGAGGAGACTTCACTGTTTCAGTATTTCACTTCCTCACAGAAACTGCCAGAGAAAATAACATTTTAATTTCCTTCTGTAAAAAACAAACAAAAAAAACCAACTGAAAAAACACAGGTTTCTAACATAAATTCAAGAACTTTTTTATTAGGCCGTAAAAAAAACAAAGGCAAAACCAGCCCAACAGATTTGTCTTCTGTTCAGATGTGACTGAATACTAATAAAAAGTTATAAAAAAACAAAACAACCCCAAAAACAAAACCAAACCACCACTCATTTCCCTTTCCCAATTGCAAGGCTGCATGCAGCACCGCAAGCTTCATCCAAAAAAGCCAGCAGAGCAGTCAAAGACAAGAAGAGCTGTTCTGGTGACCACTGCTGTGCTAGTGCTCGTGCCTAGTAAGGACATCCATATGCTGATAAATGTTGAGTTTTAATAACAACCTGTCCTATTCAACAGATACACACTGACGTAGCTTTCTGATGCAGACCTGGCAACCAAGTGATTTGCTGGTATAGCTTCACATTAAGGCACTCCAAGCCATGACAGTAGCTCAGGAATCCAGGTCAGCAGAGTTACAGCACCTTCGGGTGACAGGTCCTTGGCGCAAAGGCACCGCTTGTCACCATTCCCTGTTAGTCAAACACCACAAGCACAATAGGCAGTCTCTCCTGCAGTCCTGCAGCTGAGAAAACTACACCAGGACAAAGCAATCGGTGCTGTAAAAGATGTTTAAGGTGGAAAATAACATTTTCAACAACTTTCAAAAATGCCCTCAAAACCACTGCTTTCAGGAAAATACAGATTAAAATTATAAACACACCAATAATATTTTTTAAATCGCAAGATCTCTTCCACCCTAGGTTCACCAGGCTCTGCATGAACTGAAGCGTTGAGAACAAGCTGCAGCACTGACATGAGTCCTGCCTGCCACCAAACTGCACTGTCCAGTTAAGCCTCAAAAAACCCCAAAACCAGACATGGCCAGGAATAAGTGGTCCCCTGACTACAAACAAGGCACAGGCTGTAGAATAAAAATCTTTCAAACCCAAAACACTGTGCTACAGTGAGGGGGGAGCACCAACCCAAGCAGACCAAGCTCCCCAAGCCCCCAGGTAAACCTCTGCCCCAAACACAACTTGCCAACTGACAGAGAAACCACAAACTGCTTTTTCCGCAGCCAACCTCATCTGAATTAAGGACAACACTCTCCCAGCGGTCACGAGACCTCAAAGCATACCCTGCAATTCTGCAAGTCAGAAGTATCAGAAGGGCCATAAAAACGACCTGAGGGCTGGAGCACCTCTGCTACGAGGACAGGCTGAAAGTTGGGGTTTTTCAGCCTGGGGAAGACAAGGCTCCGGGGAAACCTTATTGCAGCCTTCCAGTACTTCAAGGGGGTCTGTAGGAAAGACGGGGCAACCTCTTTAGCAAGGCCTGTTGTGACAGGACAAGGGGTGATGGTTTTAAACTAAAGGAGGGTAGATTTAGACTGGATATTAGGAAAAATTTTTTTTTACAGTGAGGGTGGTGAAACACTGGCACAGGTTGCCCAGAGAGGTTATGGAGGCCCTATCCCTGGAAATATTCAAAGTCAGGCTGGATGGGGCTCTGAGCAGCCTGATCCAGTTGAAGATGTCCCTGCTCACTGCAAGGGGGTTGTACCAGATGTCCCCTAAAGGTCCCTTCCAGCCCAAACCATTCTATGATTCTATCCCTGCACAAACATGGAGTGGTAGAACAGATCTGAAAAAAATGTAAGTGAAATGGCAAGTCATGAACACAGGTTTACTAAACTAATTGATACAAACAAACAAAATAAATATTTTGGACATGCAAGACATTCTCCAGTCTTCTTCATACAACAGATTCCTCCTCATTGGACACTGTCAGACGTTACAGAAAATGGTTTAAAAGGCACAAGGAGACGAGTTCCATACTTGCCCCATTCAACTCCCCAGCACATGGACATTTAGAAGCATAAAAGAATTTAAGACTTATGATTTTCATGATGAAATCTGAACTGACCGGCACAGCTTCTCTCACTCAAACTTTTACTTATTGTTTTGGCAAGAAAACACAATAAAATTCCTTTTCTTTTGAAGGCTGGTTGATGCTGGAGGAGCATGCCTTCATGGCAAATATTTTTGTTTCATCTCGGGTCAACAAAAACAGAGCCCATGTCCAGAGGTAAATACACAGTAAGACAGAGCAGAGAGCACCTTGGGATAGATGACACACTGCTTCCCTAGTGATCAAGTCCAGTTTTCACATCACTGAAGAAAGTCACTATGAATCCACTGCTAACGTAACTATATTCCTACAACACACCAAGAATATATGAACCAGAATAGAATTCATATGTTTGCGTCAGTCTGGACTGCGAGGTGCTCAGGACCTAAGGCCTTCTACATTGTCTCTACCAGCTCATTTGGCTAGAAATACCCAAACAAATGACAGGGTTGGATTAAAATTGGTTTTAATTTAAAGTGACATTTTCGTACAGGAGAAACTCTTTGGTATTTTCTAACTATACAGTGCAGTTTCACCAACAAAAAGATTTATTCTGTCCTACTCCTACAGAAACCATACTGACATTTATTTCCGTCATTCTCTCTCTCTGCATGCATTTAATCTGCAAACTGCATGATGATGTATGTCCTCAGTGCCGCCATTCGGTCTGGCAATAGTATTTCATGGCTGCTTTAAAAAAAAAGCAAGGCCATGATTTAGAAATAATAAGGCAACTGAGAATGGTATTTGTCCTACTGATTTTCCCACTAACTCACAAGTGATTAACAAGAAAAGACACAGCTTGAAGTTCAGACCATAGAGTTAGTTTGCAAACCTGGTACTTATGGAAAAACCATGTTGTAGACTTTAATTGTAGCTGAGTTTTCTAACATTATAATTGGGATAAGAACTAGAATATCTAAACGCATGTAGATTTTATTAACGAAGTGTTCAGAGTGGAATCGCGCTGCAGAGGACTTAAAACAAAAATGCCACTATTACACTGATGCATAATTTTATCACCGCCGTTTCCAATGCACGTGGCTTTTAGTTTCAGTGTAAAGCAGAGAATTACCACATTTAGTCTTTTTTCCACCTGAAGTAATAACTGAGAACAAAGCCAGAAAACCCCATAGTTTTTTGTGACTGTGATGTTTTTATTCCTCCCTCTGATCTTAACTGACACCACAGTATGAGAGATGTCTCTTCAGCGTGCCTGTATGCACGACATGACACTGTCAATGCAATGTTAAACCAGTGGTGGTCTTACACATACTCCCCAAAGCAAGAGAGCATCTTCCTGAGGATCATTTGGAGGAACAGAATTAGTTACAAAATAGCACCTTTCCTCTTTTAGGGTTATTTTAAAATAATATTTTATACATCTACACATTTAAACAGCCTCAAAACAGCAAGGAATAAAGAGTGAAAGTCAACATAGAAAGATAATTTTTGACATGCAAGAGGGACTAACTGGGTTTTATACAGAAGATGTCAACAGAACAAGTCACTGGAAGAAATGTGGTTTAAAGATAAGATATAGGAAACTGGGGTAAGGAATTGCACATTGTAGGACAACTATAGAAGATGCTGGGTTTTCATCACCCAAGATATTTCATCCAACATACATTCCATTTCAAGACCAGTAATAAAAAATAAAGCCATGTTGATTGTTGTCCCTGTTATCCAAACCAGTCAGTGAAACACCAAGGTATGCTTGGGAAATAACTATGCACCTTCCAAACACTTTTTTATTAGTTCTGTTTGCCTGGTTTTCTTAAGTTAACTGTGAATAGCAAGTGCTGTGGCAAAGCAATTTTTAAGAGTGCAACAAGAATGAAGTGAGCAAGTGTGGAAATTGGGAACTTCGTAGGAAAAAGAAAGAAAGAGGGAGTCAGTTATTAAGGAAGATAAATATTTTTACTAATTACTGTCCAGGCAAAACATTTCTGTTCAATATGCATTAACTTTTGCCATGTGATAAAAATGGTCTACTCAAAGCAAGGACATCAATGTTAGGGCCTTCAGAAGAATGACTGACTGACTAGTCACTTGTCAAACCAACCCCCAATGATAACAGAAGAAATTTTCTGAAGACAAGACACGGCTCATTGCCCATTTTTCTTTCACCACAGACCAGGGTAACTCCTTAAGACACACATCAGGATCCTACATGTGTGGAGAAGCGGTGTCCCTGTGCGACAGGGCTTGTTAGTTAGTTTTATTCCTAAAGCTCACAAAGAACAGCAACTCAGAATGAACCTGGAACTTAAATCAATTCACTGCTCTGAACAGTAACTGAATCAGTTCTTTTAACTCAATTTAGAACGGGAAATATGTCTGCTTATAGCTTCCAATAAACAGCTCACCTCATATTTCAGTGGATGCACTGAACAATTTCGTGGTCCCTTCCCTCCTCCTCCAGGAGTAGCAGACGAGGAGATGCCAAGGGGTGCTGGGAAGAGTGGAGTATCTAGGAGCAGTAGAAGCTAAACCATGCAGGCAAGAAGGAAAAGAAACAGACCCCTGCTCCCGCCAAGGTCCTACCAGCCATGCCAAACCATCTCACCCTTTTCCAGAACTTGCAGAACGCAGCTGGGTTCCCTGCCCGAAACATTACACAGATCAAGTCAGTTGAGGCGCATCTGATCAGTCCAACTGTTTTGGATCAAAGCAGTTATCGCTCTGACCTGGAACTGTACCAGGATAACTCCAGTCCCCAAAAGACCTGAACTAGAGCAGAACTTAAAAAGTACTGTTTCAATTCCCTGTCCAGATACCAGATGATTTCACAAGGCTTCTGTATGCCCTTTGTAAAAGCACATGAACACTCATTAATTTTATTCCTCTTCTACCCTCTGTTATCACAGCACTACACGTCTCCCAAAGACACACTGCTCCAGTATCTGAACAAGATTTTAACACATCCCATTTTGTCCGCTGACCCCCTTCTCGCACTTCTAAATATCAGAAGCAGGACTGCCAGCTTTCATGCTGACCTCATAACTACAAAGTAGTAAAGAAAAATTAAGACATTTCTTAAGATTTTTTTTTAATCTCCTAATTGTACACCATCAAGTAACAATAGATGCAACCCAAAATCAGAAATATCTCACTTGGTGCAACCTAGTCTTGGTAGAATGAATTTCCTGAACTTGGCACCTTCTAGATTACTGCAGACACTGACACCAGTAACTGCGAACAAAAACACTGGGAGTTAGGGTTCCCAAGTCCCCCTCCTCTCTACAAGCAGCTTTAAACCTAATTATGTTTTTAGAGTAAGTGTCCCTAAATCCTTATGCCATGAAAAGCAGGTTCGTAAGGAAAATTCTGTAACCACTGACCCAGTCTAGGCAAAGATCCACATTACACATCATGCACTGCAGCTGTGACACAAAAATTACAAACTATTTCTGAGCATAAATAAAACTGCTAAGATATTACCATCACAGTAACAGAAAATCCTGTTAAGATATAAAATATGTAATGACAGATGGAAGGGAAAAGAATATTTTCATTTGAAATACAGCCAAAAATTTAAATTTAAAGGGGAAAAGCAAACAGAAAACCACTGCAAGTTACTTTTTGTAACTGCGTAATTGGCTACTGTAATGACATCAGTAAGCTTTGGACTTTTCCCATCCACATGGCAAAATATTATCAACATATAGGTCCTATATATCCACCTTTTCTACAGATTGTCTGTAAAAGCCACAAGTGTTCCAGAATCCCTACCACTGCCACCTAACACAGCTTTAGTAAGACACAGATGAAACCAAGTAAGGACTGTGAAGTCCCATGTGACGAAAGCAAAGGCAGGATGGTGTAAGTCAGTGTTCCTAGAGCAAGCAGTTAAAAAAACGGTTCTTGACAGATACATAAATACATATTCTTGGAGGGAAGAGGAAGCCCAGAAGGCAGGCGGGGGGAAAAGTGGGGTGCTGGCTGGATCTCTGGTTTGTGCTCTTCTATTAACCTCCCCGCACTGCTATTAGATATTGCCTGTTGTTGCAATCAGATGTAAAGAACTATTTACTTGCATCATTCATCTGTCAGAAGCCATCAGGCCATCACCATGACAAAAATACCAGTTAAAGGCAACACACTCATGATGGCTCATCTTTTGCTGCTGTGCTAAATTTTAAAAACAGAACTATATATCGTGTCATAAAAAAAACCCTTGGTTCTTTACCACTGCTTTGATAAGAGGTAACTAAATACCACTGGGGTTCTTTGTATGGTGAACCATTCACCCCACATGGTTTAGATCATGGTACTGAAGTATATTAAAAAGAAAAAATTTCCTCAAAAAACCCTATTCTCACTACAAAATCCTTGAGCAGATCACGAAAGAGGAGGTAGCAGCTGCTAATTTAAATTTACTCAGGCCTAGAAGACCCGTTCCGTTTGCAAGGGAGCTACTGTACTGCTGCACACCACATGCCTTCGATTTTCTTCTACCAATGCATGCACAAGAGGATGGAAAACTTGCACCCAGAAGAAAAACGTTCTGAAATTTTACAGTTGGCCCTACAATGTGCTGGCACTGAAAGTGTTTCAGCGTTGCTGAAGAAGGCGTAAAAGGAGTTTAAAAAGGCACGTTTTATTGCAATGCAGATACAAGGTAAGTGCAGTTAGGAGAATTTGCCAGGACATAAGAAATCTGAACGTATGCTAAAGCAATCTTATTCACCTTCTCCCGAGAAAAACCTACACATCAACAATGCACTAGAGACCACTCAATCTAACACCAATTATTATTATTTAGCTATTCTATGCACACAGAAAAAAAAGTTAAATTTCTTGGTAGCTACTATTACTTCATTAAAAATACTTAAACAATCTTTTGAGGCACTTTCATTCTGGAATGCAGTTCTTTTTTATCAACTTACACCGCCTGAAATAGGAAACAAAGTTGTCTCCAAAGCTAACACATGTACTTTCTAATAATTGTGCTTCGTATGTTTTTATGGATTAAGAAAATTCTTTAAGTGAACTTCTAAGAAAATCTGCGGATACAGCACTATTCAAACTCCTGTCTTTCAAGATAAAAAGCAGTCACAGGTTAACCAACCAGCATCAACACATAGTAGTTAACATAGTAACAAAACCATAAGGATAAAAAACACATTAAAACAATGATAAGAATTCACAAACAGCTCGAGAGATTATAAGCATTTGCAACCTGCTGACAGCATACGCTGACCAGGTGCCCCAAGGTCACTCCTCAACTTCCTTTTTATCCTACAAGCCTTTTCTTTTGCAAATGTCTGAATGTGTGGAAGAGCTTTGATGACCAGGGCAGGACACTTCTAAACCAATATTGCTTAATTCAAATTACTTCAATGACTGGAGCACAAGCAAAACAACTTTTTCTGTTAAAAAAAAAAAACAAACCAGTGCAACACTTTGCTTTGGTCCTCAGCACTAGCCACGTTCCTCATCCCTCCTCCTGTATTTTGCCATGACCCATCTGTCTTACGGCACAGGTGGCCACACAACCATTTCCTGAGACCGTGGACTGGCCCACTGCAGCCCTCCGTGCCATCTGCTTACAAGTTGGGGGTCACCTCGCGGAAACCAAGCAACTTGCCAAACTGCATACACCCACTACTTTAAAATATCTTTTCCTCAGACTAGTGGAGAGCGCCAGAAGAGCCACATCTTCCTAGGCAGAGGCAATCCCTCTCTAGTGCTCCAGGTAAACCTGGAGGAGAAGAGAGGCCACGAGCACAGCTGCGGCAAAGCCCGAAGCTAGACTGCAAGCAGCAAAGCCAAACGAAGAGGACTCGCATGGCTCCAGACCAAACTGAAGGAAATCAATTAGTGTATTAAAATTACCTTAAATTAATCCCCACGCTTGTGTGTTTGACGGGACAGCAGTGAAAATACTGGCAGGTGCCATTTGGCATGCTCTGGGGAGGACACTGGCACTCAGTCTATGTATAAGCTTTGCAGAAAAGTTCTGCCAACCCCTTCCCTTCCTAAACATACAGAAAAAATATTTTTATCTGGTTATTAACATCATACTTTAAAAGAGGAAACACTGGCAAACTGATCAAAAAGGGGAAATATGGCAATTATCACAGGCCAGCTGCAGTACTGTCATTATAAGTCAAGTCATTTAACAGACAGGTAAGATTTGCAGAACCATCTCCTATTCTTAAATTGTGCCCACCTCCCCAGAGAGGATATTTTGGCATTTGAATTCATAAAATCAGAGAGTCATATCAGCAACTTTTTACATTTAACTGAAAACATGATTTCTGAAGTAATCCAGTTCGGCTTCCATTAGTATTCACTATCAAAATGCTTAAACACAGACAAAATGCCTTCTTGGAGCTCACAAAGAGAAGAAATACGATGATTAAGAACATCATAGCTGACAACTACCATCTCCCTCACAGCAAAAGCCACAAACAAGGCCCGAAGTCTCAAATCAACATTCATACTGCCAGGTTGCTAAATCACATTCTGGTACCACTCAACTCTTTCCCAAGTATGAAGATCCAAGGAACACTGCTGACTTGATGGGCACCTTCGTACAGCATGGTAAGAAAAGCCTGTCCACATCAGAGCTGTATTTCGACGCCTGCTCTGATCT